>NC_064432.1:17412248-18012248 GCF_023375975.1 Astyanax mexicanus | reverse complement strand
CAATTCAACCTCTTCATAACTTTACAACTGATGCTCTCAAACACATTAAGAGACAAGGAATTCAAGTAATTAACTCTTGAGCACAGCTGTTAACTGATCTACTCACTAAAAAAAAACAATGTTTTTCCTTTATAGTTTGGATGACTTTAGTATTAATCTACAATGCAGAACATTTCAAACCAATAAAAAAGTGCCTTATTTATGGTGTTTTTAAACTTCTGACTGGTACTGTATAAACTCTATATATTGGTAAGTTATAAAGGCAGAGTTTTCCTTAGTTTTTCTCCACTTACTTGCACCAGTTCTGATTTCTAAATATACCAGTATCTTCTGGAGAACATGGCGTAGCTGTGGTGTTGTCATGATAGCATTTAGCCCAGAAAAAAAAAAAAACAGAGGGCTAGATTATTAAATTTCAATTTAGAAACGACATTTTTTTTTTTTTACTTTTTAGACACACTGTATATTTACTACAGTTACAAAATCACTAGGACAAACAAGCTAGCACAAAAAGCTCTGATAAGTAAATGGGAATTTTAAAGGTCAAAATGTCCAAATTTAAAACTGAATGTTTGCAAAAGGAGTTTGAGTCAATGTATGGCAAGTAAAGATTAGCTCTGGTACATTGAGCAAGAGGATACTTCAAATGCTGTACAGGTTAGCGCAAACAAGCTAGCATAAACCAGCTAGCATAAAAGGTCTGAGAAACAAAGTAGGCATTTCAAACCTCTTTTAATCTTCGAATCACACGACCCCCTATACTTCTCAAGTAGCAAAACTACAGAAAATCAAAAGTTGGTCAAGAGCTTTTTCAACCACAGACCTTGAAGGCAAAACAAATGTAAATTTAGCACTGTTGTCAAGCGGTTAGTTGCTAAGCATTCTATGCTTGTTTCTAGCTGGCAACAAGAACGTGCAGACTGCAGCTCCACTTCTGTTTCGGTCTAAAATAAATCGGTCACACAGTGACTACTGGTCTTCTGGTCCATTTCTCTTGGTTAAGAAGTTGAATTTTTATTTTTTTTATTGAGGTCACTGGCTAAAAATGTGGGCACCTGAGAAGAGCAGATGAAAATTTAGGGAAAAGTTATTAGCCTTGTAGCTTGCGTGAGAAATAATGCTGCATTCAATTTGAACTGGGAATTCAGAATTTACTAGTTTAGAGCAGGAATTTTTAACTGGAACGCTCCTACAGGTCAGAATTTCAGTTCAGAATCCAAGATGGATGCCCTCATATCAACAGTAGTTAAAGCAGTAGTATTATACAGCTTATTAGCACTCATACAGTAGTGTTTCAAAAATCTGTCTGTGAACATGCTTACATGGGGTTTAGATGCACAAAATAATAAGTAATGCATTATCATTGACTAATATAGCTAACCTGGGTCAATGCTAACATGCTAACAATGGTAGCTGTTTAATTGTAATAGAGTAAAAAAAAGTCGGGTGTGGCACTATTCCCAGCTTTAACTCGGACGTATGCTAAATGGATCAAATACATTGCTACTTTAGTAGAACAACTGGTTCTCTCTACTTTACTGGAGTAATTATTTTTCAGACGACTTTTTACTCCTACTCTTTACATTTTTAAACAATAATCTGAACTTTCTACTCCTTACATTTTAAAAACACTCCCATTTAATTTCAGCCTGCTTTCATTAAGGCTTCTCCTCATTTAAAAAAAACCCTATCCAGATAAATCTCTCCATCCAGATAGAGTGAATCTGATTGTGGTTGGATGTAGAGAAGTATAAGCATATACCATTCTGACACCCTATTGGTTTATGCTGTAATCCATCTCACCTGCACATGTCCCACCCCCACCCACCTCCCCCACACTTCAGCAAGAACATAGCAGACATATGTAGCCTAGTATAAAGATGATCTGTGCAGAGACTCAAGAGAACTTAAGCCAAATATCCCACCCAAGCTTCTTTAATATATGTATGTTGTACTAAAATACATTCATTTTCAATCAGCGTCTATGCAGCTGAAACACTAGAGAGCCTAGTGCATCCCAAATTTATCATCATCATTTTAATATAGCATTATAGTCATTATGACTTTTAGAAAAATGTGTTTTGGGGAGGCGTGGCTTAAGCTTTTGTCCTTAATGCCATCTTTTCTTCTTTCTTTTCTATACTTTTACTTTTATATTTATAGGCAGTTTTGAAACCAGTACTTTTACACTTTTTCCTAAGTAAAAAGCTTGAGTTGATACTTCAACATCTACAGAAGTGTTTTTAAACTCTATTATCTGTACTTCAACCTGAGTAATGAATGTTACTAGAGTTACTTCTATTTTAGACTCAATCATTTAAAAAAAAAGTAGCTTGAGTGGTTAAGAATTATTTTTCTGGTCACAAACGGTCAAAATCAGGGTCAATAAGTCTTAATGCTGTGCTCATGTGCTAGTTGGGAATATTCTTCTGCCCATTTTCTACTTAATGACAGAGAATTGGTTCAAATCTACTTCTAAAGAAACTCGCACTAACTAAGGACTCGTTCACAATTTGTCATGGACAAAAATATTAAATAGCATTGTATGTTAGTGCATTTCATTTAACCACTATGAGCTAGACAGATAAAGGAAGATAAAAGTCCTCTTGTCCACGTTTGTGGGTAAAACTTGCCGTCTGTCTGTAATTAAGCTAAATTAGTTAATTATATTATTTATTAATGTAATTTGTGACTTAAAAGGAATGTAACTGGGATCTGGCAGGCAAACACATAAAAATGTATCGCTGTCATCATGTAGCTAGTTGCTAAGCATCCACATGCATGTGGTACTAACTTTACTTCACTTCAGTTGTGGACAATTTTTTTTTCTCTCTTGGTAAACCAGAATTACCCATAATTCTGTGTTTACAACATGTGTGCCTTACGAGAGAATAGCCAGCCAGCATCGTTTTAACACTGAATTAGTTGTTATTCATTTGGCTTGTTGCAAAACAGCTTGTTAACTAGCTGTCTGCTGTTTCGTCTCTTTTTTCGGTCACAAATATCAAAAGGGAGGCTGTCCAGTTCGTCTCGCGTGACTATAAGAACTGGTTGGCTGTGTGTTCACAGGTAAAATTCAAAGTACATTTCTGAGACATCCAAATATATTGGACTGGATACAAACTTGTGGGCATTTTGTGGGTAAATGAAACTTTGCCCCTGCTGCCTGATGAGCGTGCCGGGACCAATCAGACCATGCTGCATTCTGTTCCAGTTTCGAGGCTCCTCTGTTCTCATCATTGAGAGGCTCATGACAGCTGTAGCTGAGACCACCAGAAATGAGGTATGTGGCAAATTAGTCTCGATTCATTTGGATCCAGTACAATTTCGCTGCCGAATTGAGCGGCACGAATCCATTTGTTGCACTCGACATGCATAATTGAAGAAGGCCTGATTCGGGGTGCTGAATCCTACCTTGTCACAACCTCTACTGTTACACGATTCGCCGTAGGAGAGTCACTGACTTTAAAGGGCATGTGTCATATACTTTCCATGTATCTTATTTTGTTCCCCCTGAGGTCCAGTGGGAGATTAATGTACCAAAAATGATCTAAATTTCTTTTACATGGCTGACTCTCTTTTTTTTATGATTACCCATATGGAAATATGACATACGGCAGCATACAGATTTCAGATATATGAACATGTGAACATGTATTTGAATTCATGTAATTCCCTCCCTTATAACCAATATGGACATTATATGGAGATAAATTTCAGCAATACACTGTATCAATATATACAAGCATTCAAGCATGATTTGCCAAGGGTCATGGGGCAGCAGCATGTAAACCGATCATGAAGTGTTGTTACCTCAGTGGACGGCTTGGGAACACCCACACATGTGTTTGCAATTGTGAGGTGCTATGTTGTGACTGCAGTTGAACACTGGAAAAGAAATACCTTACTCATTTGGCACCCACTATCTGGCCTTTCTGATCAGCCCCACTCACTAGATAACAGCTCACAACTTAAACAGGTGTGGACTAGGGCTGCACAATATATTGTTTAAGCATTGTCATCGCATTTAAATCAAACATGTCATGTTGCAAATGTTTTGATTCTTGACACAAGAACTACATACACAGCTTTGTCTCTGTGTCTGTGTGAGTGACAGGCTGCTGCTACCTGCGCGAGAAGTGTGAAGGGGAGGGGGAGTGTGAGGGGAACAGGAGTAAACAAGAGATAACCGCATGGCCTCCATCCACATGGCTGAACACGTGTGTAAACGCACAAGTCGAAAGCTGTGCACCTCAGTACAGAACAGTTTTGCACAGATATTTCCAGTTACAGCTGAATTCACGCTTTTAAACCCAGCAAAAAGGCTATTATTTACCTTTTAAAACGCCATTTAAATGCCAGATTAAAGGCCCGATTACTGTTGTATTGCGGTTTTCCTTGGGTTTTGAGTGCTTGGCACTGACTCAGCTCTTGATCAGTCCGGATGCGAGACCGAGAGCGGGTGGGGGAAACGGCTGGTGACGTCATGGGCCCTGGATTGTTTAATATCATGATATATATATCATTGAAAAAAGAACATTTGCAATGTAATTTTTTTTCAATATCGTGCAGCCCTAATGTGGACATTTCCAAGCCATGACACTTTCTGCAAGTCTGTGAATATTGTCTCCATTTTATACCAAAACAGACATAAAAATGTATTTTATGTGATTTGGGCCCTTCTATTTGCAACACATTCACCCTATCTGATGTTATACCACCTCTTTTAGAACGTGGCTCCCAATGCTTAGAAATCAAGGTTAGGGGCAGAAAAGCATTGAGTGAGATCTATAAAACATGACGCCGAGTTACAGCGTGATCAATAAATGCATTATCATCGGTGCCTGATGCAATGCAATCCTGTACTAATATCTTTATAACACGCTTTCAGCACCACGTCAACAACCCCTCCCACCCCACCAACACCACCAATCCTTCCTATCCTGTCTCCCAGACAACCAGATGGACTAAACTGCTGCAGATGGGAAAACAAATACAAAAAAGAAAACAGACAATGGATCTTTGTTTCATTTCAGGTGTAAATAGCATCCGTAGCTTCAATTAGTGTGACATTTGCCTTAGTCGTGATTTAGGAAGCACACTGAGCTGTGATGAAAGCAGCGATATTGGGCTTTAGCTGCAATGTGCCACTGCAGTTTTTACTAAGAGCGCTGTTTGTCGGAGCTTCCAGCATTTTAGCAGTGGAAGCATTTAGCATTAAACTTTAATATTAACTATTGACATTTGTATAAGGCTCTGGTGTGCAGTAATGGCAGGGTCTAGGGATTGTAACAGAGCACAAAATTAGAGTGCAAGGGCAATAGAGAGAGAGAGAGAGAGAGAGAGAGAGAGAGAGAGAGAGAGAGAGAGAGAGAGAGAGAGAGAGAGAGAGAGAGAGAGAGAGAGAGAGAGAGAGAGAGAGAGAGAGAGAGAGAGAGAGAGAGAAAAAAAGAAAGATGGAGAACATCCTCTGGGTCTCTTTAGTCAGAATATGCATGAACAGAACAGATTTTACTGACTTAATAAGTCACAGACCTGCAGCCATGAACCCAAGATATACATGTTTTGTATGGTCAACCTCTTTTAATTTGGTAACGTACATTCATTCTGGCACTTCAAGCCTGGAACGCATTCCAAAAAAAGTTACACGCAATTCTAAAGCAATCCCTTGCCTGTGTGGATTTATCAGCTATTGCTAAATGACTGTTCTGATGCAATGATGTACAAAGGATCAGAGGTCACAGGTATTTATCTTAGGCTTTCATCCCTGGCCTTTATGCACTGAATTTTTTGTTAATTGCTTGAACTATTTAATGATATAAATGCCTAATTCTATTTTTCTTTGTCTCAAAAGAATATTTTATACTCACGCATCGTCCACATAGCACGGGTAAGGCATCTGCTGCACAAAGACGCCCAGAGTTTCTCGGATGCCCGTCTGCGCCCGAACAATCCCGCGGTCCAGCATGTCCTGCAGGTACACAAAGCCTCCCCTCACATAGCGCAGGTCATTAAAAGGGTTATCTCGAGCAGACGGGGACCAGGACCTGAAAGAAACCAGCACAAGAGTCCTTGAGCATGTACAGTATGTGTACACAGAGGTACAGATATGCGGTTTATTCAGAGGGAGCACTGTAGGGCATTGCATCTCATTTACTTCAGTGGGTTTTTTTTTTTATTCTCATCATTGGAAGGGCACTTGATCATGCTTGTTTACTTGGAAAGGAACTCAAAAAAAAAAAAAAAAAAAAACATATTCTGCACTGGTGGGGCTTTCAATAGGACACTTTCACACATTTTCAGAAGGTCATTTTTCACTCTACTTTACAGGAGCACTTAATTGAGATCACTTCAAATTTCCAATAAAAAAAAATGAAATACGGAGTAAGACACTCACTATAATCCGAAGATCACTGGTTCGAACTTCAGGTCATGCAACTTACCTTGGACTTAAGCCAAATGTGCAAACTAAGCTTCTTTAATATGTTGGCATTGCAACTGTAATCATTTACAATGAGCTAGCGCATCCCACAGTTTTCAACATTAACATTTTAATATAACATTATAATCATTATGGCTTTTAGAAAAATGTGTTTTGGGAAGGGAAGGTAGTGCACTATAGGATCCTGTGGTGCAGCCTAAGCTTTTGACTTTAAAAGTAATTTTAGGTGAAAAATTGCATTAATAAGTTTTGAAAGCAGTACTTTTACATTTGTACTTGATTAAAAGCTTGAGTTGATACTTCATCTTCTACAGAAGTATTTAAAACCCTTGTATCTATACTACTAAATAATACTAAATAATTAATGGATGTCAATACTTTTAAAACCTTTGAGAATTTCACACATAATGGACATTAGTATAGACTGATCTGGTCAGGGTACAACATTAGCTAACAGGATAGCTTTAATCTTACATAAGATTATTTCTTAAGCTGGAAAACTTCAATTTTATTACTAGAAATTCAATTCAGTACCAGGTTTTGCTTGTATTCGGTTTTCAAAAGGTCTACAATGGAATTGGTGGTTTAAAAACTGGTCAACCAGTGGAAAATAAACCCAATGCTTGTGACCAGCTTAGCTTATGACCAGCAACAGTTTACAGTGTGTTATCATTTGACTTAATTTGATTCATTTGGATGAACTGGTCTATGAGCACAAAAGCTAATGTGCAGACACCTAATTTAAATCAGATTAATTGAAACCTGAAGAACAGAGAATTTGAATCTGAAGGAAAAACACCTTCAAGTGGTTTGTTGCCCTTGGGGCCAAAGGGGCTGCTGAGAACCTCACTCCTCACACCACCAGCTTGCCTTCCGGGAAGCCAGTGCTGTCCATGGTGCTGCTAACAGAGCATCTGCATTCAGCACTTTGTTCACCACCTCCTGTCACAATCTGGATCTGGAATGGGTTCTGTTTCAGGGGGGCCACACCCTTTAGACTCGAATTCGGTGATATTGTGTGGAAAAAGATGATATTAACCTCAGGTTCTTAATATATCAGTTTTTTTTTTTAAGAATCGAATAATAAACATTTAAAGATATTTTTTTAATTCATTTAATTTAATTCAAGTTTTGTTTTCAGGTTATCTTTGATATCTGATACTAAATTTAGCAGGACTAAAAACTACAATTACATACTTATATATTTTATTTTTATTAAAGCACAAGTATATCTACTGAGATCCCCCTGCAGTTTTTATATGTGAATCTTGATTATTTGTAATGCATTTAATTGCAAATTAATTTGATTAAGGAGAAAATGTGTTATGGGCTGCCTTTCTGAATAAAGTCCTATTTTTTTTCATTTACACTTTAATTCCATAAATCCCTGTCCATTATATACTGGCTGCATTAAATTCACATACAGCCAAAGGAACTACCGTATGAATCTACTATACTATAAAGCTGAATTCAAAAACTCAATTTTGAACATTCCTCAGGAAGGAACTTTGAAAGGAACAAAGACTTTCTACATTGAAAGAGAGAGAGCAGTCCGAGGAATAACAAGCCTATACTGCTTTTGAAATGAAAAAGGTCAGCCAGTTCTATTTCGCCTTCATTTTTGAGTTGCAGGCAATAATATATGGCTCCCTGCTGTTCTACACACAGACAGCCGTTCAAAGGTTTTAGAACTGCTGGTCATATTAATAGTGAACTGTTATTGTTTTATCTGTTGTTTATTATTCTATAGATGTCGTATTCAGTGCTTCAACTTTTTGGGAACAATAATAAGTTAATAAGTTAAAATGATAAATAGTAAAAGGCAACTGTGAATCTGTTTAGAAAAATGCTGTTGGATGGATGTTTCTGGTTGGTGGACTATTCTTAGTTCAGATGTTTAAAAACTCCAGCAGCACTGCTGTCTGACACAATATACCAGCAAAACCCACACACAAAAAGTGAAAACATCTCAGCCTACCTGTCTTTGATCTTATCGGTTCTCTCGGTGTCCTCGACGTCCATGCGGATCTTGTATCGGACCAGCGAGGGTTCACCAGAGTCAAGGTCAGTGAAGACGACCCCGGCCCAAAACCTCTCTTCATCCAGCAGCTTCAGAGCTTGCTGCACAAGCAGTGATTCGCTGGAGACGCCTTCAAACTTATCCAGATCAAAACACTGCAAGCACACACACACACACACACAAACACACGTACACACAAAGGCCTCTCTCAGTGGTGGTGTAAAACATGAAACTTACAGCAGAGGCTGAACAATAAGAACAGAGAATAACAAAGTAGCTGGATGGACAGGTGGATAGACAGACAGATTGATGGATGGACAGAACAGCCCTGCAAACCTGAAAGCCCGTGGTCTTGTTTTTATTGCTTTCTATATTATCTCACCAAATACAAAGCTGACATATGCTTGACATTACTAGTCTGATGGGCAGCAATGGTTTTTTTGTTGTTGTTGTTGTTTCTTGTTGTTTTGCTGAAGGATGAAACCATATAAAGCCAAAGTTATTACTGTTAATAACAAAAAAAATAGTAGAAAATAGTAAATCCGTCTTTCATGTGATAAAAGGCATTATCACCTACAGTGGACAGTGCAGTCGATGTTAACAAATGTAACTGCGGGTTCACAGAAATCACACCCACAAGAAATGAACAGAAATCACACCCACATCTAATACAGGAGGCCCTACGAACACATCCCGCAGGTCAGTGCGGAATTCTCCTTAGCTTCCTCAGGACATGGCAAAAGTCATGGGACACAGTACTAGTTTCTGCACCATGACATAAAATGTCAATGTATGCCAAAGGTCAAAACATATAACATATAAAATAGGGTGTATTGTTCTTGTACTGTGAAACACATTGCAAACAATGGACAAAACCAGATGGCAAAAGAAAGAGGCAGCAAGTAAAAAAAGAACAGCTGAACTTCACATGATGGGCAGAAAAGACAAGCAGTGTTGAGAGCACATGTTCAGAAATGGACAGAGAGAATAGCAGAACAGACGGATAGACGAAGGGATGGACTGATGGATGGATATGTGAGGGAATAGGTGGACGGACCGAGGACCACAGCTCTGATTTGTAGGTCCATGGGCTAGTCTCATCTGTTTGCACCTTCGCCTCAATCTGCTTTAATGAGCCGTCATGGCTGACAGGCCTGGGCGGGGGCTTAGCAGCTGCACTGTGTGTAATGAATATCAGACAAGACACAGTGCAACTAACACACACACACACACACACACACACACACAGCAGACTAAGACACGGCTCTACAACATGTAGTAACTTTTACTCAAATTCACTACTTCAGTATTTCGGTATACATCCAACTGTCCTGTTGTAATTTTCATATTTGTGAGATGAGTGTACATGAATGCCACAATAATCTTTATAAACTTTAGAAGTGGGAAAAACTTTTACAAGTTATGAGGCATATCAGCATATCAAAGTTTATTGGCGGGAGACAGGAAGAGACTTAAGAAACGGATAAAGAAGGCCAGATCTGTTCCAGGTGTCCCCTCGACCCGGTAGAGGTGGTAGTAGAGAGAAGGATGATGGCTAAACTGTCATCCATGACTGACAACAACACTCATCCCATAAAGGACACACTGACACCACTTGAGAGCATCTTCAGCGACTGCCTGCTTCAACCAAAGTGTCTGAAGAAGAGGCATAGCAAGTGCTTACTTCCTTAAAACCAGCACTTCTCCGAGCAGAACCAGCGCTGCTACCAGTCGACCTCACATACATACAGTGTACACACATATAACTAGATGCAGAAAAACTCAAATGAGAACACTGGAGTTACACTGATCCACATTGGTCTCAATGCTGGGGGGGTTTAAACCTCTCTAGTCCACAACATGGCATTAGCTCCAGAATAATAAAGACTCCTACTCTATTGCCAAAATTTCACCTCCAGCATTTGCACATAAGATTAAAAGCAGTTTTTGGACACGTTTGATGTTTTTGAACATGTTTGATGTATGGTGTGCAGGTCCAGTGTGCAAAAGGAGTCACTATTTTTTTATTAGCACAGTTTTACACCAATACAGAAGATGCTGTTTTCCACTGTGACAGATCTCCTGTGAATAGGCTGTGAATTATCCATTCTTCCTAACCTAGACTTGCATAAACTTATCCCTGGGGACAATTTAGACTGTGTTATAAAACCAATCCATGGCCATTCTAGCTTAAAAATGGCCTCAACATCTAAAAACAGCTTGATCTTTGTCCTTTTTATGGAGTACAATGGCTGTGTAGATCCCTAGTGAACACTCCTTTACTCTATTAAACCTTTTTCCATGTTTTTCTCCCCAGTACATTGATTCAGCTCCAGTATTGATTACTTTTCATTAATATAGAGCTCTTTGACTAAGTCACCCATGTCGGCTATCTATCCATACTCATGTTTAACCACGCTCCACTTTAAATGAATATGATGCTCATCCTGTTCCAGAAGGATTCTCTAAAGTGGCACTCGATCCCCTGGAAACTCTCAGCGGAATTGTTTTTAATGTCGCTTTACATGTAAATAAAGCTAGACATTTATTAATTGAGGATATTTATGGCAAATCTTTCCTCAAGCTGCTAAAATCACACACAAACATTTAAATCAGAGCTCAGTTCTCTTGTTAAACTCCTAAAAATAGTGTTCTTTTCCTTTTTTTGTTTTATCAACTACTGTTTTAATGACAGCGACAATATGGTGATAAATATGGGGTCGATTCGTGACCGTTCAGCTCAGGAGACTCATGGCTTCCAAATTAACCACTCTGATTTAGGTCTCTGTTGGTAAACTAATATTACATCCCAAGGACAATAAAATTAAAAAATATATATTTGTTGTGTATTACACCTTGCTGTCTAACACAGTATAACTTTTATTTGACGAAAAGGATGCACATTTATTTTTGGTAACTAACACAGGTATTACTGATATCTTTCGCACCAAGTCTGAAACTAAAATACTATAATGCTGCATTTATTTTTTTTTAGGGAATCAGTGTTGTATGAATTTAAAATAAATTTTTAAAAAAGGCTGACCAATCAGAGCTTTAAGTGTAAAGATGGTGAAAGACATTTGATCTAAAGCTATTGACCAATTAGACTGGGATTATATTTTCTGCACTGAAAATCATACAAAATCATTCTTTAAATTCCGCTCTCTGCTCAAGCTTCTACCAATCAGTTTCTAACATTGTATTTTCCATTACAACGTGGCGCTCAGTGTCCCTGATATTTTTTGCTGGATTTATTTGACCTTGAAGTTAATTTTAAAACCTTATTTCGAGGCACTTTGGATAACATTGGATTCACAAAGTATTCACAGATTTTTCATTGTGTACTTTGCTTTCACATCAGTGTCCCAATAAAAAAAAAAGTTTGCCCCTGCTTGGAAGCAGCATTAAAGCTGCAGAACTGTACTGTACTTTACTTTGGTGAATCCAAAGCAACTTTAAATTATGTTTCTGTTTATTGGGTAAAACAATGTCAACTTATTTTCAATCCATTTACTTTCTTTTTTACATGTTTTACACTGAGTTAAAATAATGAGTGCTATAATTATGTCACAATGCCAAAAAAAAAATGTGTCAACAATGACACTGATAGACATCTAGTTCTGTTTATTATTTAGCAAATTAATTTGAAAGCTTTTATTTTATAAAATATAAAAAACCTGTCAGAAACAATTCAATGCGCTGAAAATAAACAATTAAAAATATATATATTTTTCTTGCAAAGTAAATTGTTTATTATGACCCACCATTTGGTCTATGGAGTATGTGGGATTTAACTTCAGCTGGAGTTATAAGATTTGGACCTTTATGAACTGGTAAATTTAGAATAAAAAGTGAGAACTAGATTTAATTAATAAACAAGCAATTTAGATACTAAAAACAAGCACAACCAATTAAAAAATGCCATGTTCCTGATCTTATTATATTCAAGACCAACGATTAAGTTTTAGGATTTTGGTCATTTTGTGATAATGATTGATACACTAATACTTTTAAATACAATGTGAGAATAAAACTGTGGATGATTTAAAGAAAAAGTTACAACAATGAAATAACACCACAAAAAGCACCTTTTTGGCCTAGGTCAGAAAATTAACCAAACAAGATTTTATTTTAGGGTTTCACAGGAAAGGGGGCTAAATACTTTTGCATGTCACTCTATTTATATATTTTTTTTTTATTTATTAAATTTTTAAAAACCATGATTTCATTCCACTTTACAATTACTGAATGTGCTACTTTGTGTTCGTCTATCACTTAAAATCTCAATAAAATACAATTTTGTGGTTGTAATGTGACAAAATGTGAAAAAGTTCAAGGGGTATGAATATATTTTGCAAGCCACTGTTCTTGTGCCTTGCAACACATGCACTGATGCTAAAGTTAAAAATATAAATTAACAGTGTAAAATCGCCAAGGGATAAAAACACTACTGATACTTGTAACGGAAGTAAACGTGCAATTAGGGATCAATTAGACACGGTGCATCGGTAACTACGGCCTTGGGTGCATTCGTACTGCCAAGGAAACACGGTCTTAAGAAACACTGCGTTAGCCCTGTTATTCATACTCAGCCTCCCCAGAGAGAGTGTGTAATGACCCGCAGTAACGTGTGAAATCAGACAGGGACCAGGCCGGGCTCTAACAGAATCCTTCTCTAGAGGCGTGTCTCCTGCTCTTCCCACAAACACACGTACCGTCCCCAACCGTGACATACTGTGCTCCGCATCCCATCAGAGAGGCACCGCCGCTTTCAACACGCAATATTTGTTTTGGTAACCACAGGGGGCATAGCCTTAAGACATGAGAAAGAGAGAGAGAGAGAGAGAGAGAGAGAGAGAGAGAGAGAGAGAGAGAGAGAGAAAAAAGAGGGGGAAAGCGAGAGAGCGAGCGAATGTGGCTTCCAGACACAAAGCATTGCAGGAAGCCATACAGCTTCAGCAGGAGAGGTGTGATATGGTAACGAAGCGATGGCTGGATGCTGTGTGTCAGTGCCGGTGAGACGAGCCAGCGTGTCCTGGCGTGTGAGGAAACAGACTGAGTATTTTTTTATCCAGAGCTCCTTCACAGGCAGCCAGCACTCCACACAACAAAGCTTTTGCTGCAAGGTACACATATACATAAATATATTGAGGTCATGGACTTGGACTGACTTACTGTAATATTGTAGACTCTGGGCAAAAGCCTGAGAATGGGCAAAAGCCTGAGAATGGGCAAAAGCCTGAGAAGGGGCAAAAGCCTGAGAATGGGCAAAAGTCTGAGAATGGGCCCGAAGCCTGAGAATGGGCAGAAGCCTGTCAAAGGGCAGATGCCTAAAAAAGGGCCAAAAGCCTGCAAAAGGGCAAAAGCCTGAGAATGGGCAGAAGCCTGTGAATGGGCAGAAGCCTGTGAATGGGCAGAAGCCTGAGAATAAGCAGAAGCCTCTGAATAGGCAGAGGCCTGTGAACGAGCAGAAGCCTATTATGGGCCTGTGAATGGGCAGAAACCTGTGAAAGGGCAAAAGCCTGTAAGTGGGTAAAAGCCTGTGTCTGAGGCTCAGCAATATAAAGCCTCATATATACAAAAAAAACGTTGTTGTACGTTTTCTAAATTCTTACATTGTTACTGTAGTAATATGCATTTACACAAATTATAAACACACACACTCATCACAAATGCTCAACAGCATCTCTCTCACTCTCACACACACTCAGCAGGAGTAGTTAATCTACATCTACACCAACACACTGAGCAAAAAAATATTCCTACACCGACTCTCACACACAATTTCAAAATACATGGTAAACACACACTGAAAACTGAACCACCTCAGGAACTATGTTAATGTTCTTCTTCCTGTGTGCGATAAAAGATAGTGGTTTATGAATGAAGATATCCCAAACAATGCCCTTGAAATGCAAAGTAAAGAGAAAGCTGCATATGTTAGATGAAAAACATACAATATTCCTTTCTAAGAAAAAAAAATTATTCAAAAGAAAGCAAGGTTGTTTTAGGCTGTGTGTTTTCAATGGTAATCTATTTCTAAAAGAATATATGAACAATAAGGGCTTCTTTTCATGCACTGCACTGTATTACGGCTATTCAACTTGCAGCCATGGTCATAAGAACAATAAATACTGCTCGCTCAATGATCAGGGCTATCAGTCCACCAGGATCTACAACTATCTATTTCAAGAAAAAGGGAAGAAAGAAACACAGAATTAAAAGCAAAGTAAATGAGAGGGATGGAAAAGAAGCAATAGCCAAAGACAGAGAGATACAGAGAGAGGAAATTAAACAAAAAAGAGATTTTATTCCTATGACTCAGCCTGCAGAGTGAATTGATATATCTAAGGAGCACATACTGTATCAGTAGGAGGTCTTAGAGGTTTGCAAAGGTCTGTGTATGTGTGTGTGTGTTTATATAGGTGAACAATTGAGTGGTGAAATTGAACTTCAATTCAATTAGTCTATTCTGTTTTTCATAGTGTCCCCGTGTTTCCTGTTTGTAGCTTTTAGCAGGGGGGGTTGGGTTTAGAACTTCTTTCATTTTCACCTCACGGCCATTCTTCACATGCTTAATGAATCGCATAGAACAGATGTTTTATAATACATAAGCATGGTAAATCAGAAAGCTCACTGACACTGATCCACACCATACATTTGTGTGGAAAACATGACAACATTTAAAATGCTTAAAATCTAACATTTAAAATAATTTAAAATCAATGGTTGTGAACATATTTACATATTTATATAATACGGAGGGATGGTGGTAGCATTACTAAACACATAAAACATCTTAAAAATGTCCAATTAAATATAGAAAATGTAAAATGTAAATAATAGAATATTTGTCACATTTGCAGGCCTCCCTTCTGTCCACATGTTGACTAATGACTACATTTCATACATTTCATTCACTTTTCATACATTTCCACCTGCATTGGAGGACTTAGTCAATGACCGTTTTCACAATCTGGGTCACCCAATTTCTAGAATTACTTTCAACTGTTTGTAATCAAGACTGTGTATAAATATATGTCTGTTTACCTTCTATCTTTGCGAAGTATTGCTTACCTAAGCACTACATACTGAGTGTTTTCTCTTGTGTTTTCTCTGCCTGTTGCTGGAATCCCTTATAGTTTTAGCCCTTTTGCATAGTGTATCGCCAGGTTATCAAAGGTTTACATAGGATGACCTATTTCATATAGATCAATTATTATATGAAATAATATATGAAAGGAAGGACAAATGACAGATCAATAAAATTGTGGAAAGTATAAATCTGAATTTTATGTTGTGGCACTTTGAAAAAGTACACTTTGTGTACTTTGAAACCTTTCAAAAATCATTCCTAGTTTGGCAGAGCTCCTGTTCTAAATATTTTAATGTTAAACGTGCTATTCCCCTTGATTAGATCTGCAGTGGTTTAGCTTCTGAAGATCTGCTGCCCCACAGAGTTCATAACTACCCCTGCTGCTGGAGAGCTGCAGAGTTAGGATCATGCTCCTGGACATACACTGCCCTGTAAAGTTTGAGTGTATTTCAATGTTTTCCCTGGTGATCTACCCTGCAGAGCTTAGAGTCAGCTCATGAGGATCTGAAATCAAACAGGGGGAATAACAACTGCCTTGGAGACATTCAAGTTAATGTTGTTCTTCTAGATGAAACTTCTCAGTAGAGTTGACGTCTTTTTGTGGCACAGTCTTTATTAATTCCCGCCTGCAGAGATGTCAATCTACTTTGCTCCTGGAGATCTACTGCTTTGGAGAGACTGGATTTAACTTTTTTTAAGGAAATCTGTTGTGGCACAGTATCAAACTCTGCTCATGGAGAGTTACTGCTCTGTAGAGATGTCAATCAACTTTGCTCCTGGAAATCTATCGCTCTGCAGTGATTTAACTAAACTTAACTGTCAGAGATCTACTCGCATGCAGACTTGATCAGACCTGGCCTTGACCAGTGTAACAGTAAGAAACTTCGCACATTTAGATCTATAAAAAAAAAAAAAAAATCTGAATTGCATATCTGAAGATCGACAGATCTACAGGAGTTTGTAAAAGTTAGCATGAGCGGTACATTAGCTCAGAGAAAATCCTAAGCTCTAGAGAATATAACAAAAGGTCCCTGAGGCATACGGAACACATGGCTGCAAAAGAGAAAGTATGAAATTATTGAAAGCTACTGACCCCCATGACCTCCTTTAGAAGTCTAGCTGCCTGGCTGGTGATGTTAAAGATGTTCCTCCAATCAAACGATGGCATCCCCGGAGGTCGGTCCTTCTCTTGCCCATTAAAAAGAAAATTGCCGATCAGCGCAGAAGAGAGTTTGGCTCCACTAAGCTGCTGGTCCAGAGCTGCTGTGAACACTGGGTTCTGCAGGAGAGTCTAGATTAGAATAAAAAAATAATATTAGCAAGCATTTCAATAAGAGAATCAAAACAGCATTTTTCCAACTATTCCAGATTTAAACATCAAGATAACATTGCTGCCTTAACACATTAAGTATAAGGCAGGTGTAAAGCTTTATGCAGTCAGGTTAGCAACAATAAGTTTCAGTAATTGGTTAGCTACATTAGCCATATAGCTTCACTGTAAATTTAAAAAGTAGAGAAAATCAGAAAGAAAGTCCTCTATTTACAGTGTATCGTGTTTACCAGAAATACATTATAAAAGGCATTGGGTGGTAATGATTGGCATCTACGTAGAATTATCCATGCAACAAACAAGTGACTTAGTCAGTGATTACATGCACTTCAATACATTATTTAGCTTTCATTAGACATAGAAAACGTATAAGAACTAGTCATGGTACTAGTTCCATGTCCTACTACATTTGGCATGTTTTTAAGGATGTATAAAACATGGTGCTTTCATTCTTGTTGGATGCGCTATGTTTTTTTTCTTCGCTTATTTAAAGCTTATTATTTTTTTATCCGTTTTTACAAGTAAAAATAAATATGTTACCTATCTTCCTAACCTATCTTCCTAATCTATACATTACATGGTTAGTTGTCTTATGCTGGGGCAAGTAACACAAGCTGTGGAAGGACGCCTGACTGCAGTTTTCAGCTTAAAGGGAAGGGGGGTGTTTTATTATCTTGATTGGGCAACAGAGAGAGAAAGAGAGAGAGAGTAAGAGAGAGAGAGAGAGAGAGAGAGAGAGAGAGAACACTGCAAATGATAATCTGCCCTAAAGCAGAAATAAATGGTCACTCTGGAAGAATGAAAGACCTTCTAGCACTCAGCAATCTACCACAATTTTTAACATCATTATAGTCCGTGTGCTGCTTACCTCTCTCTCCGTCTCTCTCCCTCTCTAATCAATTAGTAACATTAAGCTAGATGGCACTGTTTCTCTTCAGCGTGGCTTACTACACTGAACACACACACACACACTTCCGTCCTCTTGCTTTTTCTCAACTCCGTCCCCTTGTTCTCTCCTTTATCATTTCCCTTCACATGTGGTATAAAAGAACCTCTGGATACAGCAGTGCCAAGAATACACCAGCACCTTCTTTCTCTCATGTGTATACACTCACACACACACACCTGATTTACAGCAGGAGCGTTCCAGCTGGCCGTGAATGAGTTAATGAAAACATGCTCATTTATATGCAAATTGCCCCGCTGTTTCAAGTGTGTGACCCACAATATGAATGTGTGTGTGTTTGCGACTGAATGAGCATAATCATGTAGAACAATGCCACAGTTACCTAATCGCCCCTCCCACACACTAATACACACACACACACACACACAATCACACAGGTGTGAAGGGACCACTCCTGTCATTTCTGAGCTGATTAATGAAGCCTGGGGCTGATCCATTATGAAGGTGATCACATTACGAGATGACATCATGCTGAAGTGTGTCTGTGTGAGCGTCTGGAGGAGTTGCTCCACAGAGAAATCTAAAGGCAGTTTATGCAGAATAACAGACTTACAGCATTGTGTATAACTCTGAGAAAGATGACGCTTTGTTTATGTTGATTTATTTATAATAACAAGTGCCATCAAATGAGCCATTTATTTATCACTCAAAGCCATCTGTATATATAGTAAATACAGACTATTATTGCAGAACATACTACTGCACTGGAGTACACTTACAACATTACACGGTAGTGTATAGAATGATACTGCTTATAATGTGGTATTGTATGTTGAGTTTTTTTTTTTTTTTGAGTGTAGGGACTTTGGAGACTTTTCAGATGCACTCTTAAAACAAAGGGGTATGAGAATCACTGGTAAGAAACCCACAAATGTAAATATTTTCCTTGTCTATATTTGAATGTGTTGTTTTAATGTTTTATAGCCAAATTTGTCATAATAAGCATAAGTAGTTTGTCTCAGTAGCTAGCTAACTTTCCTGTTCCACCTTAAATGGTGCAACAGACAGCAGGGGCTACAGCACTTAAGGTGGAATGGACAATTAAAAAAACATAAAAGCTAATCAAAACCAATTTTAGCTCCCCTTTACAGAGAAATTAGAAATTTGACAATAATAATGAATTTTTGCACCATCTACCCCTTTCAATGCCATAGTGTTAACTAGTTAACCAGCAGCTAGGTTACTGAACTCTAGCACTCCTGATGTCGTAGCGGGTGCTTGAAGGGTTGTCCCAATTCTTAGGGGGAAGATTTCACCCCTTCCCCTTCCCCTAACTTTGTTCCAACTTTGTTACACTCGAAAACAAATGGTAGGACCAAGGGGTGAAATGGGATTGGGCCATATTGTCTTAGGCATCAGGCAGAGTTTTAATCACCATTTTAATTTCATTTCCTTTTAAAGTCACCAATACTAAAGGAAATGTTCTAAAAATAAAGCCACAGCTGTGGTCTCTATGGTATTGTCAAATGTTAAAAGCTGATAATCAGCACCACTGGCCTTTACAGTGCATTTAGTGATAAGTGTAGACCGCATATTCAATTTCTTCAGCAGGACCTTTCAAAGATTTGGTTTAAAGCATGAAAACGGCCACATTTAGTAACTTTAATCTCTGTTCATTAACACAGCAAAGATAGAGCGAGATTGCTGGTGGAAAATTTCCATCCATTAAACTTTTCATTATTCTTCTGTAACAGTGGGGAGGGAAAATATGCCTCTATCAAATATCAAACAGGGTTTTATTACTGCGGGCATAGCTACCTGCAGAACTGCCCAAAATAATTAAACCAGACAGAGAGAGGTGGAGGTAGAGAGAGAGAGAGAGAGAGAGAGAGAGAGAGGTAGTGGGAGAAGGAGAGAGAGAGAGAAAGAGAGAGAGAGAATATTCACAGGAGAAAATTACAACAGAGGGAATAGTCTCACACATCTGTGTAAAGGTTACACTAAGGGTAATGAGAAGCCAGGCGATGAGCGCAGATGACCATGTTGTCATTGGCAGAGAAGGACAGCAGTGTCACTACATGACATTTCAGCCAATGAGACATCTGCCTGCTCATCATGTGACACTTCACAGCCATTCGAACCCACTGAGGCACCACTCAGTGTTCTATAGATAGTAGTTGGAAAAGTTAAAACTGCCATTGTGTTTGCATATAAAGACCACTTTATTAGAAACACCTTGCTGGAGTACAGTTAGAGACTGTGCAGCCAGGTTCTGACTATAGAGCTACGATAGCTGAACACTTTGGACTGGGAAACTGACCACTAATTAACTAAGTGCTAAATTCAGTTATTACTGAAAATTACTGTAAATTATAAATCTATAAGTATAAAAAAATAGAAGCTTCCAATAAAATGTCCAGTGATTGGAAGTACAACGTCAAGCTGTTTCCAATTAAAGTGCCAATAAGATGAAGCACAAGGTAGGCATTTAGAATAAATAAATAAATAAATAAAACACAAGTTAGATGTTTCTAATAAAGAGGCCAGTTTATAGAAGTACAAAACAGGTTTTTCTAATAAAGTAGCCCTTAAGGTGGATGTTTCTTTTAAAGTGGCCACTAAGTGGGGAAAAAAAGACGAGGTGTTTTTTTTTTTTTTTTAAATGGCCAATGAGTAAGTACAAAAGTAGGTGTTTCCAATAAAGTGCACATTAGGCTGCAACTAATGATACTTTTGGTAGTCGACTAATCTGATGATTATTTTTTTATTTTTTAAATTATTTCTGCTATGTCCTCTCTATCTCTAAAAACGATAGAAAGAGCTGAACATGAGATTTAAAAGGCATTTAAATGTCTGACTGTTGTTTAAACATAAAAAGTAAATATGTGATCTGTTCTGTTTGGGCACTTTTGGAGACACAAACTAAGTTGAGCGTAAACTGTGTTTCGCATTGCGCTTCTGTCACCAGCACTTTGTGTAACGCTGTAAAGTTTAAAAAATAACGATTAGTAGACAATGAAATTTGTAGTCGACTAATTTAAATAATTAACATTGACGATTATATCGACTAATCACTTGCAGCTCAAGTGCCCAGTGAGTAAATGTAAGTAGTTGTTTCTAATAAAGCGGCCAGTTTGTAGAAGAACAAAGCATGTGTTTTTAACAAAGTAGCCAGTGACTGGAGATACAAAGCACAAGTTCTAAATTAATTAGTTGGACAATAAGTGGTAGCACAGATTCGGAGTTTCTAATAAAGTGGCCAGTGAATCAAAGTGCAAAGTAGGGGGTTTATAATATAGTGACCAGAGATTAAAACCACAATGTAGGTGTTTCTAATAAAGTGGCCGATGAGGGGAGAAACAAAGTTGGGGTTAATAAAGTGGTCTGTCTATAAAGTGGAACCACAAGGTAGGTGTGTCCTATACTGTGACCTTCTGGCGATTTTATCTGAAACACCAATAAGTGCACTCAGATTCTGCTGTGCAATTTATTAAACAATAGAAAGAGTAGGACCACCATCGACCAAATAATGCTTTAGTGGTTGTCCATCCTCAGCACAGCAGTGGTGCTGGTAGGACAGTGCTCAGGGTAGCATGTGGGGTGTGGGTATGTTTGTATCAGACACAGCAGAGCAGCAGGGTTTTTACACAGCCTAAACTATCCAGCCAACAAAGGTCCTGACCACTGATCAAAGGCTGCAGGATGAGTCAGTGAGAGCACACAGTGTATGAACCACAATAACACCAATGTTCCTGACACACTCATACCAGCATCACACACTACATTACAAACAAAAAAGAAAAGTTGGGAGAGTCTGGAACTTTTAAGTTGTTTTTTTCATTGCAGAGAGCATGAACTCAACATATTAATACACATTTTGTCTTGTTTGGTCATTTCATTTCATTGAATTTCTGGCCTGCTATACATAAAAAAAGTTAGACTGATCTGAACCTACGCAAAAAAAATTTGGGCGACTACTGAACCCTTTACCCTGTTTATATTAAATATGCCCTGGTCATTTCATGTACCTAGTATCTGGATTGTATCCTGGTGAGATTTGAACCACATGCACTTATAATTGGTTGCCAAAGGCATCACTGGTTTGTCAGACTGAAAGCTAACTGCTGTGTGGTTGTACTGGGAGGAGCTTCGGTTGTTGAATGTGTCTTGGAGAGACAGATGTGTTTATACTGTTCTAACAAGTGTCTAAAATTTATATGAGACCTGAAGAGGTTTGAGCAATTGGATTTGTATTCTGGATGTGTTTACACTTGCATTTCTATGTGGTTTGGCTGTATACAGATATAATCCAGATTTAAGATGCATTTGGCCTAATGAAAGACACACAGTCCACAAAAAAAAAAACACCAATGTGAAGGTGGGAACTATTTACTATGTACTGTAATACACTGCTCAAAAAAATAAAGGGAACACTCAAATAACATCCTAGATCTGAATGAATGAAATATTCTCATTGAATACTTTGTTCTGTACAAAGTTGAATGTGCTGACAACAAAATCACACAAAAATCATCAATGGAAATCAAATTTATTAACCAATGGAGGCCTGGATTTGGAGCCACACACAAAATTAAAGTGAAAAAACACACTACAGGCTGATCCAACTTTAATGTAATGTCCTTAAAACAAGTCAAAATGAGGCTCAGTATTGTGTGTGGCCTACACGTGCCTGTATGACCTCCCTACAACGCCTGGGCATGCTCCTGATGAGGTGGCGGATAGTCTCCTGAGGGATCTCCTCCCAGACCTGGACTAAAGCATCCGCCAACTCCTGGACAGTCTGTGGTGCAACGTGACGTTGGTGGATGGAGCGAGACATGATGTCCCAGATGTGCTCAATCGGATTCAGGTCTGGGGAACGGGCGGGCCAGTCCATAGCTTCAATGCTTTCATCTTGCAGGAACTGCTGACACACTCCAGCCACATGAGGTCTAGCATTGTCCTGCATTAGGAGGAACCCAGGGCCAACCGCACCAGCATATGGTCTCACAAGGGGTCTGAGGATCTCATCTCGGTACCTAATGGCAGTCAGGCTACCTCTGGTGAGCACATGGAGGGCTGTGTGGCCCTCCAAAGAAATGCCACCCCACACCATTACTGACCCACTGCCAAACCGGTCATGCTGAAGGATGTTGCAGGCAGCAGACCGCTCTCCACGGCGTCTCCAGACTCTGTCACGTCTGTCATGTGCTCAGTGTGAACCTGCTTTCATCTGTGAAGAGCACAAGGCGCCAGTGGCGAATTTGCCAATCCTGGTGTTCTCTGGCAAATGCCAAGCGTCCTGCACGGTGTTGGGCTGTGAGCACAACCCCCATCTGTGGACGTCGGGCCCTCATACCATCCTCATGGAGTCGGTTTCTAACCGTTTGTGCAGACACATGCACATTTGTGGCCTGCTGGAGGTCATTTTGCAGGGCTCTGGCAGTGCTCCTCCTGTTCCTTCTTGCACAAAGGCGGAGGTAGCGGTCCTGCTGCTGGGTTGTTGCCCTCCTACGGCCTCCTCCACGTCTCCTGGTGTACTGGCCTGTCCCCTGGTAGCGCCTCCAGCCTCTGGACACTACGCTGACAGACACAGCAAACCTTCTTGCCACAGCTCGCATTGATGTGCCATCCTGGATGAGCTGCACTACCTGAGCCACTTGTGTGGGTTGTAGAGTCCGTCTCATGCTACCACGAGTGTGAAAGCACCACCAACATTCAAAACTGACCAAAACATCAGCCAGACAGCATAGGTTCTGAGAAGTGGTCTGTGGTCCCCACCTGCAGAACCACTCCTTTATTGAGTGTGTCTTGCTAATTGCCAATAATTTCCACCTGTTGTCTATTCCATTTGCACAACAGCAGGTGAAATTGATTGTCAATCAGTGTTGCTTCCTAAGTGCACAGTTTAATTTCACAGAAGTTTGATTTACTTGGAGTTATATTGTGTTATTTGAGTGTTCCCTTTATTTTTTTGAGCAGTGTATAATTTAAGTTTAATGTTGATTGTAAAACTTTTTTTTGTTTAAGGTTCGTTCTTCATGCTAAATAGCCTATGAACCAAGTGCATACTTTATTCAGGATTACTATAATCGAATATAATTGATTCTGACATTCCAAAATCAATGCATCAGCAGCTGCAGATCGATGTGCTGTGATGAATGGATTTGTCACCTGTGCTAAACAAGAAAAGAGCGGTAAAGTGATTAGAATAGATCTTACCCTCAGGGTGTTGATCTGGGAGCTGTTCTGGAAGAACTTCCAGATTTCATCCTCATTCTCCAGCCAGGCATCAGCCAGCAACTGCACTTTACTCAGAGCATCGAACGTACTGTTCGCCTACACAAACATAACACACACACACACAATGAGAAGGGAAGTGCACACATAGATTTTTCTATTTCTTTACGGTTGGTGTTTTTCTGTTTGTTATACTATTATCCTTTAGAAATCACATATTAATCTTGCCATTTTAAAATCATTAAAATGTTTAATTGTAAGTTAGACAATACCCTAACAAGCCAAAAGCCAATATAAGATAATGTGCAAATTAATCATGAAGTGTTCGCTCAGGGGACAGCTTGGAAACTCCCACACCTGTATAAGTAGTAATTTGTTGTCTTGTGAGTGAGGCTGAATACTGGTCAGCATGCTCATGGCAAGGTGTCACATGTAACAAAAATACATAACAGAAGCCACTACTTCCCACAGTGGATGCCGTGAACTGTGTGAATGGTAAAGATTGTGACTGACTTATGGGATAAGTCACAGGACATGATACCAGTAGTTATAAAAATGTATAATTTAAAGCATTGTTCTGCAACTCATCCCAAAAGTACTGGATAGAGCAAAATCATTCCAGGGAACACCGAGTTCCACTGTTCTACAGTGGGAGCCCACATCTGACATTAGACAATAGGTATTGTGCCAATAGGTCCAATTCTATTAGTAATAAGTCTCTAAAGGGACAAAAAAACGTTGTGAATCTGTTTCAGCAATGTTCACAACTTAAGTGTAGATAAATGAGTTCATTAGAAGAGGTGTATGCAATCTTTTGGACACATAGTGCAGATTGAGATCAGCTAAACCTTGATAGGTGTAATCTCAGTAACACTATCCTTCACAGAGTAAAACACTCACTCATATACAAGCACACACACACACACACACACACACACACACACACACAACATAAGCATTCTGCTCTGTGTGTGTGTGTGTGTGTGTGACGAGCATACAGTGTGAGCTGTGGTTCACAGTGTGGTGTGAAGAAACATGTGGCGAATAAAACTCTCACCCCATCACCACACTCAACCTGAAACTTTATGCCTACTTAGCACTTACTTTCTGTGTGTGTGTGTGTGTGTGTGTGTTTGACTATGACTAATCTGAAGGCATAACCAAGTGCCACTCACTTCCTTACTCACTGTACCCCCAGGGAGCACCATCAGTCTACCTCCAGGGGTGCAAAATTATCTCTGTTTACTGTGTTCACACCGCACACACAAGCACACACACACAAGCACACACACACAAGCACACACACACAAGCACACACACACAAGCACACACACACAAGCACACACACGCACACACACACGCACACACACACGCACACACACAAGCACACACACAAGCACACACACAAGTACACACACAAGCACACACACAAGCACACACACAGCAGTGGGTGCATATACTGATCCTCATTATGTGATACTCTGGCTTGATCTCACCTTTCACAGTTTGAGGTATGAGTTGTGTGTGTGTGTGTGTGTGTGCGCACGTGTGTGCACGTGTGTGCGCGTGCGTGTGTGTGGAGCACTTGGTTCATTTAAAATACACATTGATGCAATGTGAAGTAAAATGGTCACATTCTGTCAAAAACTGATAAAAAAAAGGGCAAAAATGTTTTGTAACAGCAAAAATATCTAATTATAACATGCAGCAAATTATATTATTACATACAAATATTAATACTTATCTACACACAAAAAAACACTTCCAATGTTTTTATATATATATGTATATTATTTGTGTTCCTTCATAGTCTAAATGACTTCAGTATTCATTATAATATATACATACATATCTATATATATCTATATCTCTCTCTCTCTCTCTCTCTCTCTCTCTCTCTATCTCTCTCTCTCTCTCACTCTCACTCTCACTCTCACTCTCACTCTCACTCTCAATCTCTCTCTCTATATATATATATATATATATATATATATATATATATATATATATATATATATATATATATATATATATATATACTTGTTTCATACATTGTAAATGCATACTGAAGTCATTTAGATTATGAAGAACCACAAATAATCATGTAGTTACTTAAAAATAGCATTGTTGACTTGCGCTTTCTGAGGCTCTTGTTCTTCCTTTCCTGGGGTGGTCCTGATGAGAGCCAGTTTCACCATAACGTTTTGGATGGTCTTTTGCAACTGTTCTTGAGGATACTTGAAATTAAGATTCCTGAATTTTTTAGGATCCTACATTTCTTAAAATATTTTTTTTCTTTACTTAGTTGAGTAGTTCTTGCCATAATATGAAATAAAACATTACTAATGCATTACCAAATACATTATCGAATGCAGCTAATTCCATCTATATTATAATAATGAATATAATTATTGTATATTGTTACTGATGCAACACATGGTATTTGATTATTATTGCATTAAGCGATTTATTTATATGTGAGATACATATGGGCTTTATTATTGCATATAGCAACTGGCTGATGTGTAATTCTTAGGAGTATATTATGATTAATTATGTATGTAATACAGATGCGGTATTCGTATTAATATGACTAAGCTGTCAAAAACAAAACCTGTGTTAGTGTGTATTTGTGAATGTTGTTGATGGTACCTGTTCCATAATCCGTCGTGTAAAGGGCGTGTCCGGTGTGTACAAGACCCTTCCTTGCAGAAGTGGGCGGAGAGCTGTCCAGAAGAGACGCAGAGAGGGTGTGCCTTTCAGCGTGTTCACCAAATTCAGACAGAATTCACCTTGAGAGAGAGAAAGAGAGAAAGAAGAACTAGAGAGGAGAACATTTTTTAATCTTTTTTTTAAATATTCAGTCCTTTTAAATATTCATGAACATCCTTCATGAATATTCATGTTTCCAGTGCTGTCAATTATTGTTAAATTGCAGGTTCATCTGTTTTCCTTGTCTGATCAAACAGTAAGAGTCACAGTATGAAACTGAAACGAGTGGAATTCTCGCACCGACAGCAGAAAAGAGCAGTAAAAAAAGAAAATCACGAGCGTAGCAGCAGAGAGCCATTCCGAGTAATGAATATGTGATGAATATGGGAATAAAAGCGAATAAGATCCAAAGCATTTCCATCTGTGTCCACAAGTGGCCCTTTAATGTTTTTATTATCTAAATTCAGGTGCCTGTGATTACAATATCTCTGGAAGCTCTCATTTATGATGAGAAGAAAGCCGCGCCGGTGGACCATTTGTCCGCGTGTTATTGATATTTATGAGAACATTTAAAATTCTCAACTTCTTGTACCCTCACTCTAAATTACAGGTTATACAATCCAACACTCTGGGCTATTTTGAATCAGCCACTAAACAGGCCTGACCTGCGACTGCACTTTTACATCTGACAGCTCAGATTAGTAGCTGTCACATACAGAACAATGTAATGTATCAGCAGCAGCACAATACATCTGTCTGCACTGAAAACAGAGCGAGTGGACGCAGAATAGCCAGCCTACGCACTGCATATACAACTGAACAAAGACCAGAAAGAAAAATCAGCTGTGTCCAATTCATTTTCACCCACCAGCCTCTTACAGTGCAGACCGCTTTATACTGGATTCTACTGAATCAAAACTGTGCTTATACGAAGCATGGAATCAACGCAAATGGAGCAGCAAACTAGCTGTTTCTAGTACAAAGCAGGGGTTTCTAATGAAGTGGCCAGTGGGTGGAAGTACAGGCTGAGTAGGTGTTTCTAATAAAGTGGCCAGTGAGTGGAAGTACAGGGTAAGTAGTGAATGGACGTACAAGACAGTAGGTGTTTTAAATAAACTGGCCAGTGAGTGGATATACAATATAAGCAGGTGTTTCTAATAAAGTGGCCAGTGGGTGGAAGTACAGAGCGAGTAGGTGTTTCTAATAAACTGACCAGGGAGTGGCTATACAAGGCAGGGTTTCTAATAAAGTGGCCAATAATTAAATAATTAAAACCACAAATCATGTGGCCACTGAGTTAAATTAAAGTAAAGGTTTTTAGTAAAGTGGCCACTAAGTGAAAATACGAAATCTTTTCCGATAAAGTGACTAGTTTCTGTAAGCACAAGCTAGGTACTTCCAAAAAGTGACTTGTTGGCTATTTTCCAGAAACACCTTCAACATATTGTTCTTCATATGTTTATCATACAAGCAAGCAGGTGTTTCTAATAAAGTGGCCAGTAAGTAAGTGTTTGGAATAAAAGTGGTCAATTACTGTGTGAATCTGATTTAGTGTGTTTGTTTACAGTCACCTCTCTGATTTACTGTGATTTGCCGGGTGTGTTTGTGTTTACGTGCAGCGCCGGCGTCGCTGCGGTGCTGTGCAGTCCTCTGGTGGAATATCATTGGGACAGAGCTAATTAGCGGCTGTGCTATGCAGTTCTATTAATTACCTCTTCTCAGAAACTCTAATAAACAGACTTTCCTTGCGCTCCTCAGCCTGAGCCTTCACCCTGCGGAGGATTTGTGTTGCTTGGGTTTCACAAATTAACAAAACAATACTGTAGCAACACTCCATTCAGCTGCTTTCAGCCAGCGCAAGGTCCTCTGCTGCGTTTTTTTTTTCTCATTTACTTATTTATTTATTTATTTATTTTTTGCAAAATTATGGCTTGCTGAGTTCAGCTTGTGCCAAAACAAAACAGGATACAGTTTGGAGAGTGGGCTTTGTGTGTGCGCATGAGTGTGCTAATGTCCTTGAATATCCCACAATTTATTCCTGATGCTTGATGATATGAACAGCACAATCTATATAAAATAAGGTGTGTCCAAATCATGAAGAAAAACTGAATGCTGGGTGTTTTTGGAAGTACTCTGGAAAATTGTTTCAATATTTAGGGGACAAATGAGACCAATATATATATCGTTATGGTTTAAAGAATAAGAGTTATGTTTTGCTATTGCTATTAATGAAACAACGAATCCTGTGCTATGCCAGCAAATTCTGCAAAAAAATATTAGGATCTGTCCCTGAGCTGGATCTTAAGAAAACATGGCTCATGCAGCAAGACAATGACCCTACCAAAAAGTCATTCTACAAAGGAATGGCTGGAAAGGAAGAATAAAAATTAATGTTTTGAAATGGTCAATGCTTGACTTTATTCCTAAAGACCTGAAGCAGCAGTTCAAAGGAGCTAAAATTTCTCTAAAATGTTTGTTTGTAATTAACAGATATGTAGTAAAGACCAAATCTAAAATTACTGTCTCATTTGTTTGATTAGGTTCTACTTTTATACATACAATTTATGCAGACTTATTGAGAATTCTGTAGGGTTCTCAAACTTTCAAGCTCCACTGTTCAGTGATAAAACCACTGGAGCTACATTACATCAGCTGAAGATGTATCCCATAGTTTTGTATAGTAAAGAGCTTACCAAGAGCACACTACACACACCATGTCGTAGCACTGAGGCAAACCCTCACGCTGTCACGCTTCTAAAATCCACTCACTACGATCTACTACCGGAAGCTTTGAATGAGAGTACAAACACTGACTCGTGTACAGTGCACTTCACAGGTACTTACTGGAGTTGCTGTGGGTTGAGTTTGATCTGAGTGTGCTTGTGGACAGAGTTGGTAATGAAAGAGCTGGTGTGGAGCTTCTGCTGTTGTTGGTGGAGTTGGAGCCTGAATTGCCACACATCAGCTGAGTCAAGCTACCGAAGGGATTCGAACGAAAGTCCAGATTGTTGGCATCACTGAGTAAGCCTGACGTCTGGAACTTTAAGAGCTGGGAAAATAAAAAAAGAGACAGTTGTTTTATGAGATATGTCATAACTTCTAATAATAAAAAAAAAACATTGTATGCACTATTAATTATTGAATTTACTTTTTAACAAAAAAAATGCAACAAAATTTTGAATGAAGCTAATAGATGTTGCAACTGGGCCTGTAAACCCTGCTGAAAAATGCCAGTTTAAAAGGCCCTGACATGACATGAATCACATGTGGCCACAGGATATTCTGTATATATTGCTTAGCTATTAGTATTCTAAGTATTAATACTAGGGGCATCTGACTGTTGGCTATGGTGATGACAGAACAGGCTCCTTCCTACCTGCACTCACTCCTGAAGGCTTACGCTACCTCCCGGCCGCTGCGCTCCTCCAATGAACGTCGCCTCGCTTTGCCAAACACTCACGCAATCCAGACTGTTCTCATACAGAGTTCCACAATGGTGGAACAAACTACCTTCCACTACCAGATCAGGAGCGTCTCTCACTATCTTTAAGAGACTCCTGAAGACAGAGCTCTTCAAAGAGCACTTACTCTCCTAACACCTCTAACACACTAACTACTTCTAACCCCATTTCCTTCTTCCCCTCCTTCACTTCTCTATCCCTTTATTTCCTTCGACCTCCTTTAAGCCCTATCTAAAAGTGGTTTATCTTAATTCCTATTACTTTTGTACTTCATTATTGTAAGTCGCTTTGGACAAAAGTGTCTGCCAAATAAAATGTAATGTAATGTAATGTAATGTAATGTAATATGTTGGCCATGGATAGCCAGATCATCACATCAGCAGTTGGAGCAGTGTGTTGCTCCACAGCAAATATCAGATTAAAGTTTCCATACTCCAACCCATACCCACGGCATAGCACCACTAAAAAGGTGATGTGGCTAGCTTATAGAGAGCCTAAATGGAAATTATTAGATTACCCCTAACAAAGTATGTAAACAAGGCAAAATGTCGAAAATAAGCACATTGTAGAGGCTCGTCTAGTAATCCACGATCTCTCACCACAAGGTAGACTACCCAAATGTATCCCCTTAGAGACTAATTACAGGGCCGAAATAGGGCGGGAAAGAACTTTTATTATCGCGTGACAGAGCCAGGTGTCTAATAAGACTATACATGTATCCATTTGCATATATATCATATCCGAGACATAACTGCATAAAAAAATCTATGAAGTCATTTTGCAGCAATATTGGGTGTTTTATGTCTTTTTTTTATTTTGTTAGTGAGTGTAATTCGTACTAATCACTAAAATATAGGACTAACAAATAAAAATAATGTTTTGACACTTCATGAGCATATTCAAATATTACTCTTAAAGCCACAACACGGATGGCCTTATGAAAGAAGACACCACTCTTTCCTCTTCAACTCCTAATCAAATATATTCAAACAGGATTTGAAAAATGGAACTCACCTGGCTGGCCACAGGAGCTGCATGGAGACTGGTTTTTGCCAGCAGCACAGACGCCTCAGCCGGGTTTAGATTCAGTGCTAAAGGAAACTGAAATGAGGAAAAGAGGATGGTGTTATTCATGAGTTAAATTGGATTTGGAAGGTAGTGAGGGATGCTGGTGCTGCCCCTGGCAAGCTGTCACCCAAGGCTATTGCCAGGAGTATCAGGAGCAGCTACTGCTAGCAATGGCTACACATACAAAGCCAACTCACCCAGGTAGAGAATAAAGTACACATTCATTAAACAAGCAGATTATCAAGCAATGCATATAAACAAAAACAATTAGCCATATAGCCATACATTCTCATTTATTAAACTCTAAGCTCTGGGCACTAAGCTTCTTATTGGCTGGTTGGTTATGTGTCTGTGATGTCAGATTAAGGGGTACAGTCCACAGACTATGCTGATCAAGAGCTGGTTACCTTTTCAGTACAGGATATGTTTTCGAACAACCAGACGAACTGATCTGTAACCCCCTGGACCATTAAAGAGCAGCTAGGATGAGCGGGATTTTTCAGCAGTCGGAGTGTACAGAAGTACAGCATCTGCTGTATAATGTGTTTGATGCAGTCTGTGAGGGCAGATTATGAATTGCATGGTTTAAGGATGTTAGTGTATTGGACCCCTGAGCAGCAGAGTCAGTGAGGATCTGAGTTATTTGAGCTTGCGGAGCGATGCAGGAACATTAAAACCTTCCTAATGTCCCAGGTGGCCTATTATTGAAGCACCAAAGCCACAGATTGTTCATTCAATCCCACTGACCTTGGAATCCAGAGACAGAGGAAGAGAGTGAGAGAGGAAGAAAGAGAAACAAAAAAGTGAGATAGAAAGAGAGTATGTGAGAGAGAGAGAATGCAATAGAGAGAGAGAGTGTGTGTTCATACTGCCGGGGATTCTGGCTGTGTTTAGGCTTAGAGCAGGATGTGAGTCTGAGCTAAAGTTTAAGCTTCTTTATTCAGTCTGGAGAGCAATAATACACACCCAATTTTACCCCTGGCATTCACCCACTCGTACGCACACACACACACACACACACACACACACACACACACTACAGGGGTGTTGGTGTGAAGATTAAAGCTAAAGCAGTATACTCAGAGCAACATCAGTAGATTTGTGTATACAGTATGTTTGAATGTGTGTGTCTGGTAATATAGTTGTACTAAACGTAAAGTAGTTAAGGGCTTCTATGGTATTCCCGATTACATTGCTAAGTAGACACTTGTCAGATGCTACACTGTAGCAAGGTGATAGCTATGGTATCCTAAGTGGTTGCCTAAGTGTTGTTGATGTTGCTATGGTGTGGCCAGATGGTTGCTGTGGTACTAACAAAAGCAGTGTAAGCTCAGATCAAGATAAATAAATCTGTGTGTATAGTATAATTGTGTGTTTATGCATTAGTGCGATTAACGTTAAAGCATTAATGCATTCAATTTTTCTATTCACTTATTTAATTCAAATTAATCAAGTTGTCAAATTTTACCCAGACTTGCCTTAATTCACTCATTTTACAGAGCCTGGTGGCAAACTGATTTTTTTACTTTTCCAATGTTTTCTCTTTATTACATGCCGCTACACTAGCATTCATTTAGTCCATGAAAACCTTATTGTGTTCCTGTGATGTGATGTATGCAACTTACTTTAACAAAGCTAACTTCAGAGACTTTGGAATTATGTTTTTTTAAGCTTTGTCCCAATATTAACAACAATATACTGTATCTTGTACCATCAAATTCAGATCATCCTATTGTAATAGCACTTATAGGGTACATTTAATTAAAATAACCCATAAATAAATGGTATAGTAGGAAGACAAACTCAGGACCATCTGCCTAATTTGTGAAGCTTACAAAAATCACCACCCCAGGGAATACTGTATACTGTAATATAGGGCTGCAACTAATGATTATTTTGGTAGTCGACTAATCTGCTGAAAATGTTTTCGATTCGTCGATTAGTCAGCGAATATTTCTGCCATGCCCCTCTAATCTCTTAAAATGATAGAAACAGCTGATCATGAAATTTAAAAGGCATTTAAATGTCAACATGTTGTCTAAATGTGGAAAGTACTGATGTTTAATGAGTAAATATGTAATCTGTTCTGTTTGGGCACTTTTGGAGACACAGATTAAATTGAGCCATTTACACATCTCCCATTGCTCTGCTGTCCCCAACACTTTGTGTAAGGTGGGACTGTTACAAATTCATGATTAGTCCACAAAGAAAATTGTAGTCGACAAACTTAATTGATCAACATTGTCGATTATATCGACTAATCGTTGCAGCCCTACTGTACTAATGTTTAGAAAAAACTGTGGATACTGTCCAACTCTAGCTAACATTCTACACGTCCATATACTTATAGACTCGATTATGCAACCTCAGAAAGAACGAGACAAATTGTACTCTCTCAGACTCCGGCTGCTGATGGCATGCAGCATGAACTAGAATTCGAACCAGCGATTCATGGATCAGAGCTGCAGCTCCTCATGGTCCGCTGGACCATCCGAATGTTCGTCTGCTTTATGTGTTGGCGCAGGAGTGTGTTTAGGTGCTATTATGAGCCTCATACAGACACAATGAGTCAGTCTACAGCAGACAACATAAGCAGCTCTCTCTGAACTGCCTCTCACACTCACACACACAGTAGGCTATAGTCGCTAATTGAATAGTGGCCTATTACCCTGGCACTTCCACAAATGCGGCTAGCAGGGCAATAACCATTCCACATTTCAACAGCTTCAGAATAAACTACTTAAACCCTGCTGGTATTAGAAGAAAGCTACCGCAGGCAAGCGCTGCAAATAAAAACTGCCTTTAATCCCCCGTCCGCCTCTCAGAGAGACACATTTGCGCTCATCAACGAATCGCTCCCAGATATGCGTTCTTCTGGCTAATAAAGAGAAAGTGAGATGTGGAGATCAAGGCTCCATTCCTTTTTATTCAGCTGAACGCCAGCGCCCATCCATCAGTGGCCTGTGCTCCCAGCCAACTGCAATCTGATCTGACTGATCTGAGTGATTTAAAGTACCCATATCATCCAAAATGTGATTTTCCTTACTTTATTGAAATAAACGACTTCACTGCACCATATAAACACTTTTAACTTTCTGAAGTCTCCAGTTCATACGGTAAAAAGACTGTAAATAATTAAAATAATTAAGAGGAATTTCAGTTTTGGGTGCGAGCCATCATTCACAAAACAGAAGCTTTATGTTGTCCAAAAGTGCCGTTGATTTCTGGGATGGGCTATAAGACAGTGAAAATGTGCACTGTGATCAGACGAATCAGGATCACAGATCTTTTTTGGAATAAATGAAAGCTGTCAAAGTCAAAAAGGACGATCCACACTGTTAATGCCAGTATCAAGTCTGAAAATAAGGATCTGTTTGTGTCAGTACATCTCTGTAGTGACAGCATTAAGTCAGAAAAGTACAATGAGATCTTAGAGATACATCTATTCCAGGAACATCTATGCATTTTTCAAGAAGACAATGCCAAACCACATGCTGCACCCATTGCAAAGCCATGGCTGCAGAAGAAAAGAGTATGTATACTGGACTAATTCAGGCACACAGCTCTGTGTATCCAGCCTAACAGAGTTTAACTCCACCCATTCATAGTGCAGTATTGTTTATTTACTGAACTCTAAGTTCTTTTTTTGAATCAGGGTAAATACAAGGCAGCCAATCATATTATAGTTTATTAAACGTACATGTATTTTAAAGGCACAGTAACTAAAATAACCTGTGTAGTTCAATAAAGGACATAAAATAATCTACACAAATAGACTGAACCTTATGAAACATTTATATAAAATGGAAAATACATTCTTAAAATGTTTTTTTTTAGACTGGGGTACCCTGCTGTAGAAAGTTCTACATGCTGTAGAATTGTGTATATTGTGTATATTGAGATCATTCACATAAAAAGAAGGTTAATACAGTACATAAAGCTACACAATATTATAAACCGCACTTTTATTAGACAGAATGAATAAAAATACATGCGAAATGCCTGCTCCTTAATCTAGCAGATGTTTCCTAATGATACATCTAAAGCAGGGAGAGCTCTGGTGGAAACCACGAGGCCGTCCACGTCCTGGCATGACATGTGAATTGAGCCCAAATTGAGAGCTTGTCCGTTGGTCCTTGACATCTGGAGCTGCTGCCTGCTGCCTCTGGGGCAGGGATTTAGAATCGGGGCAGCAGCGGAAGAAGCCAAAAGAGAAGACGCGTCCCTCCGGATGCCCAACCAGCAGAACGTCAGTGTTAATGAAAGGATCTGCTGGCTTGCTGCGTTCCCACCGAGAGCAGAACAAACTTCTGAAGCATCATCTCTGCATAAAAAGCGACTATTTTACTGCCAACCTGAAATGGTCTTGCTAAAAGGCTTTAGTACATGTAAACCTTGTTTACTTGCCCATATTTTTGCTCATTTGTTTGTGAGCATGATATTGCCATGGGGTTGTTTTGGACATGGGTATTTTTACTGGACATCACCCACGTTTAAATGGTTTGTCCTGTAGGAAAATGCACTCGATTTATAGGCTGACACAGTGAAACTGACTTTTTAACTACAATTCTGAGATGTACGTGCTGTACTTCATCATTTCTGCCCCAAAACGGTCCATTATCTTGCTTGGAAGAAGCACTAAATCCCCCCGCGAGCACGCGAGGTGCGCAGCGCACCGATTAATCCACCTGTGGAACTTTAAACATGAGGATGAGCTGTAACTTTTGGATCAGCACAAAAATCACAGTGCGATTTGTAATATTAAAAACATAGGTCTATGTCACAGACCATTTTCTTCAGCCACACCTGACAGCGCGTCAGGAAAGCAGTGGGAATTCTCAGCTGGCCCGAGTTCGGGCATCGGGTCAGCTCGCGTATGCAGAACTAGAATATTATTGTTATTAAATTTCCATTCTTTTAAAATGACTTTTATTTCTCCAGAAGAGACTTAAGACTTGACTCGGACTCGTGACCAAAGACTTGTGAACATCTCTGCCATACAGACACAGTTTGTTCCAAGTCTGGTTTTCTCAGTACGGTTATTTAACCATGTCTGCAGCCACAGAAGCGATTGGTAAAAATGAATGACTATTGTTGGTATGTAAAATCACACAGTGAACATCAGGGAAATAAATGAAATGCACATTTCTACTGCTCTTGAGTGAGTGGCTAAGGTATAGTACAAAAGAGAAGCTGCAAATTTGTATAGAGCTTTTTCCTCAAGTAAATCTTTAGCTCTCCCACTTGACTGATGTCCTGTGGAGAGAACACAGTATTTCATGGTTTGACGGGTCAGGACGCTCTTTGCCTCCACGCCCCGAGCTGACCTGGAGAACTCACTTCAATCTGCACTACCTCTCAACCACACAGAACAAAGTGGTCTTGTTCTGATCTCCTGCTGTCCATCGCTTTCACTGTCATTTACGCCTTTCTCGTCCTTCGTAGGATTTCTGATCGAATCCGATTCCCCATACCTAACTGAAGACTAGGGTTTTAAAACGATGCTGAAGGAGAACTTTTCTGAAGAAGTTGCTGTTTTAGATTCACAGTAAGTTCAGTGAGGGCAGCAAGGTTTTTTTTTGTATGTTGAACTTTTTATTCCATGTCAGGTCCAACCAACAAAATGTGCATGCCTGGGTTTATTCCCTTGTCAATTTCAAGTCCATCACTGGTTGTTCTATCAAGCTTGCCCTGCCAATCTCAACAACAATGTTTTGATGTTTTTCTCAAAGTAAAGAGAAGGGTAAGAAAGTTCTGCAAAGCTTATGCTTGACCAGAGAAGTTTGCAGCTTTACCTTGACACTTGGAGGTTCACAGAAAGTTTTTACTTAAAAAAAATTTGTAAAACTGTGGCAGTTTTCCACTGCATGGCTGAACGGGTTAAAGAACAGACCGGCGGTAATCGGCGACTTTTCCACAAAATTAAGATTACGAACTGGGCAGAGTCTGTTTTTCCCAGCACTGTTAGCAAACTATACTTGGGGACACAGAACTGTTCGTTCATTAAAATTAAAAGGGTTTAAGAGTCAGGGATCTGTCTTATGTCTAACCAACATATGCCAATGTGGTGGTAGCGACATGGGACAAGCCCCAAAGCCACCATGCTAACGGTATGTTAGCAATGTTGTATGAGTTCAGTCACCAATATGGTAACACCGCAGTATCAGTGTTGACAAGGCAGAGCACACTTCTAAGTCCTACAACACAACATTTGGCAACACAGCAAATGAAGTAAAAAATATATATATATATATATTTTTTTTTTTTATATAAAACTGGGTTAATGGAAGTCATAACCCATAAGTCTATTTTGTAGATTGGGCAAGCTATACTCACAGTTTTTGGACATCCGTAAGAATAGTTGTCACAGTTTGAAAGGTGAAAGGCTTTGGTTCTTGTTGGATGCGCTATGTTTTTTCTTCTTTGTGCCTTTTCAGAGCTTGTTCTACAATACTAGTCTGTTCCATGATATGTAGTATGTCAGTGTATGACTTTTTGAGTTTTTTTTTAAAATAATTCTTGGTTTCTAAGAATGTTCTCGTGGTCTAAAGTTCTGTACTCAGTACTCATGTAGCGATCTACATGGGACTAATCCATGTCAAAGCAGGCAACTGTTGTTGGCCATGACATGCATAGAAGTGGTGGCTGCAGAATGGGGTGAAACTAAATTATTTTCTAAGGAAGAAATAAACAAAAAAAAAATGTTTTTATTTTTTATTTTAGAAGATTCCTGTAAAATCACAACAAAATGTATAAGCTTGTGTTAGAACCCACAACAATACAGTTCTGAACAATACAGTTAATGCTCTTTGAATAATCAATCTGGGAAGTTTTCTCAATGTTCTTAGACTGTTTTTATTTAACATTTTTAAATGTTCTGCTAACATTATTGCTGTAATGTCATTTGTGTCAATGTTATAATTATATAGTTTAGTGAATGTCACTTTTAACGTTTTCATAATGTTAGTATTTGTGTAGCTGGAAATATTATGTAAGAAACATTCTTATAATGTTGTGATGCATAATACCATAACTGTCCTTTTCCACAGAAGATTCCTGTGCTGGGAACACTTCGAACGATGTGCCAGAAAATGACCAACATTCCTGAGGTTCCTGAAAAAATTCAAACGTCTCAAATTCCTTGAAGGTTCCTTTTCTCCATATACATCTCAAAATCGATCAAACCAAGGAAAAGCTTCTTATGGCAGAGTGTCTCCAATGACTCTTACTCTTTCTGGGATGGAGGATGAATGGCTGCTTCTGACCTGCTCCTCAAGTCGCCCCAGTTCCTCATAAGCTCAAATGGCCTTTTTGCCTCTAAGGCAATGTCTGCCTTAATCATTTATTTAGTACAGGTCCTGACACACTCACAGACTCACACAGAGGCACGTACGAATCACTCCCGCAGACACCTTCCAACACGACACCCTTTCATCTTCCCGTCTCTAAAGTGCCGAAAAAAGAATGTGACAAAAACTCGAAGGTCTAGTCAACCTGTAAAGAAGCAAAGTCTCAGGAAGATTTTAAATATCGCAAACTTATATAATCAAGGAACTCCTACTTCACAGAGATCTGGTCCCATAAGCGGATGCTCTTTTGATACCAGCCGATCAGGACTTTGTTTTTGTCGGGAAACCTTAAAAACAGCAGCTTTAAAGAAGAAAGAAATCAAAATGGGTTTCACAGCTTTGACCTAAACATCACATAGACTTCAAGGTGTTGTGGGTTTTGGCTCACAGAGGCACAGAACATTTAAAGGTGGCGGAAAAGAGCGTCGACTTTCAAGCCCTCAGTGAGAAATTTTCCATAAACAGGCGTACAATCCGGAACCACGGGGGACGACAGAAGTGTTCTCCATTGAGCGATGTTGAAACAGTGTCACCTGAAACCATGCCCTTAATTCACTGTATCTAAAACTTTAAATGAGTTTAAAGAATACCATCCACTTTAAAGCACACTTTTAAAAAAAGAGTGTCTTATCTTCACTGAGCGGAATTAAAAAAGTGTTAGATGTGATCAACCAAAGAAACATTTCCTTTGATTTAAGAGAATTGCCTTTTTGGTACAGACCTTTTTTCCACAGTGATGTTGCTTTTTTTGTTTTCATAGATGAAAATGGTCACATTATTAGAAAGCCCAGTCTAGAAGGATTTTAGGATCAAACTGTGGAACTACAATAAAGTGGCCACTGAGTTTTTGGGTTCCAGTTGGTACCAAATCTGTTGTGTGTGCATTTAACCTTCCTAGACCCACATTGTCAAGTGTGTACCAGGAATACATAACATCAATAGACAGCATTACCGCACACAGTGGATTAAATATATTCAAGGCTTCATGTGGCACAGAATAGTCATGGAACAGGACATTAGTTGTGGAAGTGCGATTACACTGTTTTGTGTTTAAATAATAAATGTTCAGCTTTACAAATAAATCTTTATAATAAAAATATGTGTGCAGAACCTTTTAAATTAATTTATTTAGCTTGTTTTTATGGAAATAAAACTGGTTCCTCTATGGCATCACTACAGGACAACTTGTAAGTGTTTCCAATAAAGTGGCCAGTTATTGAAACAAGCTTACTTACCAAGGGGACTAGATTTCTTTGGTCCACATTCTGGACGAAGGCCTCTCTGGTTTGCTGAAGCTGATTGGTTGTCAGGGAGCAGGTGATGTTCAGGAATTCCTGTCTATGATTGGTTGAGTTGAACACTAGATAGCGATCCACTAAGGTGGAGCTACACAACGCAGAACGGAGGTCTGAGTTCGTTGAGAGAGCAGGCAGCTGCAAAGGAAAATGATTGGGACAGAATTATCACATTGTTCTTATGTAAAGTCATTAAAATAAAGGTGCTTTAAATAGTTCTTAGAATGACGTCATATAAGAAATCATTTTAGGTCCCAAAGTGATGTGCAAATGGCGAGTTGCAGCCAAAAAAGGTACCAGCTATCCAGCTTCCCTCAATTTAGAATCCCTATTTTCAGGATATACTTATTTTTGAGCCTGCCAAGGCTTGCTCACCCCTGACATTTCTAGAAACGGGTCTGTATATAGACCATATACAATTAGATCATGTTACAATGTTGGCCTTCATCAAGCCCCGTGAAGATGTACACACCTGACAGGAAACACCTGACAGTCTTCTCAACCATCCTCAAGCATCACAGATCAATTTGTCATACAGACATAAAACGAGCTGACATTTTCTGCCCTTTAAACGGCTTGTTGTTTCAAAATATCTGAAGAGGAATGACTTGTCTACAGATCAAAGCAGGAGATCTGACAGCCTCAGACTGATCTGTGCATCAGTGATTAAATAAAAAAAAATGAAAAACAATAAAAGTTGCAAAAACCCACGATTATGGTTGAGTATGATCCCAGAACGAGTTTTTGACATTCTCACGTAATCTGTGCAACTGAACTGAAATAGTAAGAGAATGGTTTTTATTTAATGGGCCAAGAACTTGGAACTGTGGAAAGTTCACAACTGCAGAAGAAACTTTATTCTAGCTACAGTGTACAGTGTAGCAACAGATTTAGAGCTTCTTTCTCTGAAGGTGGAGCCGCTACTGTAGGTAGGAGTGTCTAATAGAATGGAGTACAGTGAGTGAACAGAGTTTAAAAACTCCAGCAGCATATCTCATCCACTCGTCCCAGCACAACACACACATCATAACACATCATACACCATTTAGATCACTGCCGTCTAATAAAAAACAAGTATCTCCTTTTTTTTTTTTTTTTTGACGATTTTTAGTTTTCTACATAGTCTGAACGCAAAAATGGGCCCAAACACTGTGTCAAAATCTCTTGAATAATGGACCAATAAACTTTCTTAAAAATTACATGAAATAAACTCTTTCTACATTGACTTCCATTGAACATCTAGAAGATTTTATAAGTTGCTAAACAGCAACAATATATATTAATAAATTAGTAAAATATATATATATATATATGTCTCAAATATGAAAAAGAACACAATGCTTCTTAGCTTTTAGGTTTACTCAAACCCTCTATTCTCTTTCACTCACTATCAGTGTGTGTGTTTCTGAGTTTGTCTGTGTTTACTGGACCGTACCTGATTGAGTCGGACTCTCACACTCATCAGTCTCTGGGCTGTTTGTGTTGACACTGACAGGTTGCTCCTCAGGTACTCGGAGAACGTCTCATTATCTTTTAGCACGCTGCGCAACGGAATCGATCGACCTGCAGAGACAGAGAGAGAGAGAGAGAGAGAGAGAGACAGAGAGAGAGAGAGAGAGAGACAGAGAGAGAGAGAGAGACAGAGAGAGAGAGAGAGAGAGAGAGAGAGACAGAGAGAGAGAGAGAGAGAGAGAGACAGAGAGAGAGAGAGAGACAGAGAGAGAGAGTAAATTTATGGGGACTGTGTCACTGCTGTACGAAACACAGTTTTAATTTATCAATGACAAGTTACTTTCACCCCCAGTCTTGCTTCAGTGTTTTCATTGCTGAATTTCAAAGCCATGGCACAGCCACCTGTCACACAGCTTCCAAAAGAAAGTCTTAAATTCCTAAAATTGGTAGCATTACAGTAAACAGACACATTCCTAACTTTAATAAAAGTCATGCCCCATGCCTTTTATCTTGTCCCATGGAAATTATATGTGTAAACGTGATTTAACCAGGTTCATTGCTTGTTTGCATGGAAAATTTTAGCAATCTAGATCATTACCACCCACTGCACTGTCTACTGTGGGTGGCAATGCCTCCTATGTCTATGCATTCACTGCACATACTTGACACTGTGAATCGAGGATTGCTAAATGTCCCATTTAAGCATCCCATCCATCTGGAACCCACTATCAGGTCTCACTTGTTCAAAATCCAGTAATTTGCATCATCTTGCCATGAGCCTGCTGGCTAGTGTTAATACTCACTCACAAGATAACACATAACATATACAGTTGAGGCCGTTTCCAAGCCATTTAATGAGGAAGACTTCATAAACAACTAACGTACTGCCACCTCTCATGACTTTTAGCATGTCTCCATATGTCAAGATAAGGGAAATTAATCACGATGTGTATTCACACATTAACATTTTCCACAGCCCCACTAGTGACCATGCTGTGGCAGACTGATTACATAAGTTTATTGGTTTAAATCTGTGTATGATATGTAAATTTTCTGACTATACTGCATAAAGCATTGATTTTATTCTTGCTGGATGCTCTATGTTTTTTTTTTTTAACCCTTTTTGGCATTCTTTAAAAGAAAAAAGAAAAAGCTGGTTTGTTCCAGATTCTTATCGTTTCAACATTTTATAGACACCTGTATGTTTACACTTAAGATGCCTTGCATGCACACATCTGATCTCATGAGGACATCGATGCCATCAATCTCATGATGCCAACAAGCTCAGGGAACTAGTGAATGAAAAAAAGTGGCGTTCTCCACACAGAGTCTATAATCAATTCGATTTACTTATAAAAAAAGTGTATAGCTGTTTTATTAAACAGTACGTTCTTGAAGAGTTCTTCAATGGTTCTTCATTAAAGGCAACTGTTCTATAACGGCTTATGCAAATGTTTTGGCACTCCTGGCGAAAGGACATGTTTAATAATGTTCCACTGTGAGTACAAATGAATAAGTGATTTCTGTATCAGAATCAGACTCACTGTAAACATGGCATTTTCTTCTATCTTAAAGAACAGTAAGAGGCAGTGGTGACTTATTGATTAGAGCACTGGATTATTGATCACAGGGTTCTGAGTTCAATACCTGGTTTGGCTAAGTTGCTACAGCTGAACACCTGAGGAAGGAGCTTATTCTCCACTACTTTAAGGCTGCCAATATAAATATGCCTCATTTTAAAATATTGCCAATATAAAACGTTCATTTTAAAATATTGGCAAAATATTAAATATATAATATTTAATGTTTAAAACAGACTCTAGAACCATGACAACTCAAAGAACCATTTGAGTGCATTAGGATCTAAGAATTAGTGGTAGTGGTGTATGATTTGAAAACAATTATTTTGTTTATTTTATTATACAACACTAACTTACCAAGACTCTGAATTCGTATAACATAAAATATTGTACATAATGTACAAAAATAAATAATGTCACAGAAAGTAATAAAGTGCAGAACATTAGTGAATGCATATAAACAACACAAAATATATATTTAAGCTTAAATTAAGATTGAATAACAAAGCAAAATACATAACAGACCCCTTTTAATAACATCCCTCATTTCGCAATATGGATTTTTTGTTATATTTCAAAAATGTCTATATTCTGTTGTACGATATATTATAGCACACTCTAATTGGTGGAAAACCTTCTATAGATATTTATCTGTATAGAGCTTTCAAACGGCCGTACGTAGCACCAAAACAACTTTAGTACTCTCTGTTTATTAAATATTAAAATGGTAAAAGAGTTCAAATACATTTCAGGATCACTGTACAGGCTGTGATAGCTACAATCTGACACTCAGCCAAATGTGCATTTAATGAAAACTGAAGCAAAAAGTCATCAGCGCAGCTAATTTTCACTGTGATTTCAAGCTCAAAATTGGTTGATAATTAGTTGCTGCAGCATATGAGCGTTATCAAGCATGTCAAACATTCACAGTTAATATCCACGTACCAGTGGGGCTGTCTTTTATTATGTTATCCAGTTATTGTCTTCTGATACAATGCCCTTCTGAATAAAGTTGGAGGTGTGCATTAGTTGTGCCGTGCAGTGTGTGAGTGTGTGTGTGTGTGTGTGTGTGTGTGTGTGTATGTGTGCAGTGAGTGAGTGGGTGGATGGTAATATTCAGATGGCTATTGAGGGAGATGCTGAGGCTTATTAAACACATGTTAGTCCTTTAAAGAGTCGTTGGGCTGTAATGAAACCCACAGATTCAGCCTCCCCCAGCTACCCTCACATACTGTCTTCTATTACTGCCTTTATGGGGACTTTCTGTTTGCCTGCTTAAACCCGTTACATGCTAAAAAAATATAAAAAATAAAAAAAATAACAGCATTCCATCACTGTGGGGTAGCTGTAATAATGTGTGTGTATATAATTATATATATTTTTGCTAATCCTTCAGTATTATACTGCTTTAACACACAATGCCACAATATAATGATAAATAAATGCATAGTAAAACTAATAATACAAAGTTTCACACATGCTGGCTAATACTAAAGTGCTTAATGACAAGAAATTACAAACTCCGTTGGGAATTTACAGCTTGGGGGGGGGGGGAGTGACATCTTTAATTTTACCAAATTGAAATTCCTCTGGAATATAATCAAGAGGAAGATGGATGCCTTTAAAACAAGCTGAACTGCTTGGATTTTTGCACCAGAAGTAAAGGCATAAAGTTATCCAAAAGCAGTGTGTAAGACTGGTGGAGGAGAACATACAGAGATGCATGAAAACTGTGATTAAAAAAAAAATATTTAAGATCTGAAAGCTCTGCATCTTTGTTATTTCAGACATTTTTAATTTTCTGCTCTAAATGACAATATGTTTATTCTGAATTTGTCCGTAGTTTATAGAATAAAACATATACCTATAAATAGTAAAATCAGAGAAACTGATTCAGAAACTAAAGTGGTCTCTTAATATTTTCCCAGAGCTGTATATGTATAAATAAATGTTGTATGCATTTCAGATGCATTGTAGACTGCACTGTAAAGTACCTAGATTTTAAAAATATTTATATATTTATATAAATACAGTTCTTTGTGTTTATACATTTGTGTTTAAAGTGAAATACTAGTAATTATACATAAAAGCATGGATTTACAGGTATACATACACACTAATGATCCAAAGCTCTAAACTATAAAAAAAATATTGTGGTATGCAAATTCTATATTTGTCTTGTTTAAAATATACATTGTTTCTAAATATAACTTAGAATGAAACAGAAACAGGGCAATAATGAATATGTAAAATAAAGAACTTGAACAATTATAATTTATTAAAATATTAAAATGTGATCAACTAAAGCACAAATGAAGGAGAGTTCCAAAGACTAAAGCTATAACTGAGAAAAACTACATTTCCACTGGTAACTAATGCCAGAATATACTGGGAGACACTGAGAAATTAATAGAACAGAAACTTATAAACTTATATACTTATAAACACAGATGCTGAAAGCCAATTAGGCTTCTTTAGCAGAGTTTGCTTAAAAAAGCAAGTTGCTTACAGCTTTAAGTGTGAATAGGTGCATGTGTATTCTTTTTTAGCTCAGTTTGGGGAAAACATGTCCCTAAAAAACCCAGAACAACAAAAATACAACAACAAAAAGCACAATACACTAATTAGACATTTATTTTGCTAAACAAAAATGTGTTCCCTTTGGCATTAAGTGTGTGTGTGTGTGTGTGTGTGTGTGTGTGTGTTTAAATGTCCCCACAGCAATCTACATCGAGACGTTCAGTACCTACAACAATGCGAAACAATAAACATGCATATGCAAACATATTCACACCCAACAAGCCAATTAGGCCTTTCTGTGTGCAAACACAAAAAATATGTAATTAATGGATTTAAATGTGTGTACATAGTATATCTGTGTCTTTGCTGAGGGCATTACTCACTCACAATAGAGTAAACAACACATAATTCATGTGTTAAAAAAAAAGTGGCACGTCTGTCTCCACCTCTGATCTACTGCAAATTTAATATGATGAACAATTCTAGGATTCATTTCTATAAAACAGAAGGGAATGGAATAAAGTTATCCATGTTTTCTACAGTAATTGATCCAATTATGTTTAGCATGTGGCTATATACAAAAAAGGTTAATAGAGGCTTTAAGCATTCTGCGTTCATTTGTGTTCTTTTAATGTTAACAAATAAATGACAATGATGTAAGAGAGTGGTTTTATTAGTGTAGCTCTCATGTGGGGCTGGATCAGTGTTAATAAAGCATAAAGCCGTGTTTATATAAAATGCTGTGTTTTGTTGACTGTTTACTGTTTTGTGTTTTTTAGGCCTTTCAGTTTGTCTGCTAATGATGGTCAGTTATCAGTCAAAAGAACTTGCCAAAATGGAAAAAAACCAAAAAAAAAAACCCAAAAAACTTACTATTGATATTTTTAACACAGCGGCACTGCATAGAACTGAAAGCCAATTAAGCCTTTCATTTCACATTTTTGAACAACATCCAAAACACACAGCAAATATGTGTGTGTGTGACTAAATATGTGTGTAATTGAAAACAGACTGGATAGATGGATGTCTCAGAGAGATTTGCAGATAAACGAGTTTTGAGCTCAGACCAAGCTGTCCAAAATGTCACCTGGCTGAAGTAACAACACACACAGACACAGACACGAACACACACACACACACACACAGACACACACAGACAGACACACACACACCGTCTCGCACACCCGCGCACACGCACACACAGGCCTCTGTCTGAACTGTTTGGAGCTAGATTGAAGCCGTCCCCTCAGCCTTTAATCATCAGAAGAAGCTACCGCAGCACCATCTCGCTCCTTCTTTCGCCTGTCCTGTCCGCCCACTCCTTATTGGTCACCTCCCTCTGGGTGTGCGCTCCCATTGGTCGCTACCTTGTTGTCGTGTCGCGGACTGCGTGGCTCGTTAATTATGCGCTCTCAGATCCCCTGATGAATTTAATCTTGTAAATTACGAGCTCACGACCTCCAGAATGCAAATCCAACCTGGAGTGCTTGCCGGGAGTCCGACATCGTGGGCCGCTTCCGCCCATTCGTAAATGAGGTCTCTGAGAAATCTGAATATCATTAGACTGAATTAGCCTAACGAACACAGCCGAACAGAAGGATAAACGGTCCGCCACTCCAGATCAAAAATGACTCCATAAATTAGCACGCTGTGGTCCGAGGAGGGGGTCATTACTCTCGCCGCGTTCCCCCGACTCTCCAGTGAAGGCCACTCTGCTGTTTTTTGTGTGGTGACATCATCAAATTACATCACTTTAAAACATGAACCAGCAAAAATTACAAAACAAAGCAAGTCAAAGCTTTTTTTCCAACACAGAGGGAAACCCCTACCTTGTATTTCCACTCACTGGCCACTTTATTAGAAACACCTTCTCCTGGCCACTTTATTAGAAACACCTTCTCCTGGCCACTTTATTAGAAACACCTTCTGTACCTTGTGCTTCCATTCATTGCCAACTTTATTAAAAACACCTACTCTACGTATGCTTCTCTTCACTGTCCGCTTTATTAGAAACACCTCCTCACTGGCCACTTTATTAGAAACACCTACTTTCAGTAAAAGCTGATTCTCTGTAAATATCCAGTGAGTGGTGTAAGCATGTGGTAGTCATAGGAACGAGCAGAAGCTATTAAGTCACACCCAGAAGAGCAGCAGAAAATGGATTTTAATGGAAAGTTTTGTCCAGCATTGACAAAAGCCTTCGGCCAAAATGTTTCTCCTTTCATCTTCTCATATAAAGAGAAATCCGTTAAATGCAGACCTTTGATATTGGATTCATGAATACGACACTTTTATGGAGGACATGCCCTCCTGTGAAATTGCCCTGCTGTCCCCTAAAATAAAAGTCTATTGCCTTTCTCAACTGCCCTACTCTTCCTTACCGTTGGCTTGGTTGGACGCCTGAAGGACGGAAGTCCATTGGTTGATATCACCAGACAGCAGTTTGAGGTTGGAGAGAAGGGCAGGGTCAGCCAGAAGCGTCTGAACCTCAATCAAAGCCTTCGAAAGACTGAAACAGAGAACATAAATATACACCAATCAATTATTACATTATTAACACCTCCTTCCCAGACCGGATCAGTTTCTCAGGGGTTCCTGGGGTAACTCACATCTCTGAATTTTGTCACCTTAACAAAAATAGGTATTTGTCCACTGCCACGCACTGTATTTACACTTTGGGCGGGCGTTTCCACGGAAATCCACGTAAACACAACAGTGGAAACAGAGGAGCTACTGAACGTGAAATCATACAACCAAAAAAGTCAAAAGAACTCACTGGTTTAATTGCAGTCCGGATGCAAGAGTTTTATCACTGAGTAGAAGAGTGAAATATTTTGCAGAGATGCATGAGAGAGTATGCAGAGAAACGGAAACAGGTCTATAGTCTTGTATTATAGAATAATAAAGTGCTTGTACATGATCACTGGAGCTAAAAAAAAAATGGTTAATGGAAGAAACCAGGAGGTGTATAGCAAACAGAAAAAAAAAATAAAACGCATTATGTAAGAAAGAACTTACATAAATAATAAAATGAATATTTAAATCCAGTTTGTTAATTATCCCTTAAGCACAAATCTTCCTTCAGCACTTTGCACTACTGTTTATTTGTTACTGTACACACTCAATAATAACAAGAAACACTTGCTATTTGCATAAAAATGGAGGCAATTATATATTAATCCTCAGCACAAATGGAAATAATAATGCACTCTCGAAAATGTATATATCATAGGTAGGCATTATGTGAAGCTTTTCTTGTCTTGTAAGGACATGCTTAACCAAGGATTTTTAATAACGAAAGTAATTTCCACACACTTAGAGGTCTTTTATTAGAATTATAGCAGCTGTGTGCTTGAAGCATTCTGTAGGCTACATTTACATTCACAGGCTGAAGTGACTTAAATCACATTTTTTACACATTTTTTAATCACATGCATTACAGCTACTTTTGCTATGTTCATTCATACTGGCAGCTCGAGTTCAAATTTTGTCTTAATCTGACACAGATCTCATTTTTTTTAAAGTCACTTTGGCTATGTTCAGATCCGTTTTCTGAATCAGATTTTTGGCATATCAAGACTGTAGACTGTTTAATAGGCTGTTTTTTTAATTGTCTGGATAATAAAAACATTACTATTTTAAATCAGATTCAGATTAGTACAGTTGTCCATCTCAGCCTGAACTCTCTGCACAATCTAGATTTAATTTAAGAAAAAAAATCTGATTTGTCTGCAGTCTAAACATAGCCTATTGTGTGTGGTCCTAGATCGGATATGATCAGGTAAGAATCTAGAATAATAAAAAAAATGCATGTAGGCTAGGCTTAACTATATAACAAAAAGAGAAAAAAAAACTTTACTCACATGGAATTGTTGAAGTTGTTGACCTGTCCAGGTGCTTCTCCAGGAGTCGGCTGACTGAGGCAAGGGTTCTGGATGTTGCACACCATTCCCTGAACCCATGGGAGAATTCCTGCTGAGGGCATGGGCTTGTTGGAGTAATGGCCTGTAATAGAATACAGATGACTTAGGACAATGAATACCTGATAGTCATTATCTTACAAATACAAATACCTGCTTTAGCCAGACTTTTAGTTAGTGCTAATGAAGATGCAGATGGTCCTGATGCCTGGGGCTCGCTTCTTTACAGGCTAAAACTTAATTCGTTCAGCTGAGAATGTAATGTGAGAAATGTTCTAATACTGTTTTAATAACCATTATTAAATAACATGTTTTCAGAACGTTGCTGGAACATCTCTTTTAGCTGGCTTGTTGCTACGGTGTTGCAGATGGCTGTGAAGGGGTTACTACTTTGTAGCTGCTGTAAATTATTTGGTTGATTGGGTGTTACCGGTGTGTTTCCTGTAAAATTTGAAGGGTGTCAAACATTCCATAAAAGCCTGTTGTTATGAAGAAACAGCATATGGCATATTATACAGCAGTATCATACACTGATGTGTGTGGATAGTAAATACAATGCCTATATTTATTTGCATTATAAATAAATACTGTGTATTTAGTGTAACCCCAGGTTCCCATCACCACCACTGTAAATAAGAGCAAGGCCTATATTAATCCTGAAGCAACCCTGAGACACCAAACCTGCCTGGCTGATTGATTATGGTTGTGGTAAGAGAAAATAAATGCGTATATTAGATTTTGGGCCAACGTTATTACTTTAAAAGAGCAGACGGACTCGCAAGTAGAACAGATGCATCAAAGCACGTATCTCTACACTTTGCCTTACCTGCTATTCTCTATGGGTTTAACGCTGCATTTGTATATTTTGTTCACACAGGCATAATGAATTATAGGAAATCTGATCACACATCATTAGTGTTTTGGTTTATTTTCAGCGCTTTGAGGATAAAAGTGTTATGTAAATAAGCTCTTCATTATTATAATTATTTGAAGTTGGCTGAAACCAAGTTGTACTTACACTGGCCTTTGTAGGTGGGATGGTTGGTGGATCTCACCCAAACCAAAATGAAGAACAGAAATAGAGGCCATACCAGCTCAATTACCAAGCGCAACTGTGGAAGAGGGAGAAAAACACAGAGGAAGATTAGTGGAGTTATTTTCTGTTCTTTGCACATAGCCACTACAGAACAACATACTGTTTTTCAAAAATAGCAGCAAACAGTACTGTGAACTGGACTGAGAAACAAAAAAACACACACACACAAAAAAAAAAAACATAATTGTCAGTTTTCTAACCCTACAAAGACTCCAATATGTTATGGAATATTGGTTATTTTCTGAAGAAACTGGTTGACTTTTTATCTGTATTTTTTTAGCCATGAATATAAATGACCTTAAAAAACTGCAAAGAAGGAACTGCAAAATATCTTTAGAAAAAATGTAGTTTGGGTTTAGGTTAAGATGAAGGCTAAGTTTAGGTTTGGGCTGAGGTGCAATAATTTGAGTTGATGTTTAGGCACAGGTTTGGTAGGTTAAAAGTAGGTTCAGGTTGAGTTAAAGAAGGTTAAGTTTAGGTTTAGGTTTAGGCTGAGGTTCAAGCAATACAATTACACTGCTTGTTTTGTAAAATTTTCAGTTTAAATTGTTTTTTTTTTTTTTTTTTTACTATTCCAGGTTGTGTCAGTACTGTCTACATATGCATATATAAGGGTCACAACACATTTACCACATGTCTTACCAGAAAAATTGTAGGAGAAAAGAAGTTGGCTTCTAAAGCAGGATATCATCATACAATCATCATGGACTCATGAAAGAACCACCTAAAGAGCTGCCAGTGCTGACCAAACCTTGGCATGGAACAGTACAGAGTCCACTGGCGTTGCTGTTTTGCCAAATGCATACAACCTGTCTGCCATGTACTCGAAGAAGAATTGATATATTGAAGTTGGCTGAGGTGAAGGTAATGTTTATGGCTGGGTTCAAGTGTCAGTAGATTAATCTTAAATTTAGGTGGAGCTGCAGGTCAAGTATAAGTATGGAATATGGTATAGGCTACGCTTCGGGACTTGTTAGGTTTGGATTAAGGTGTGGGTAACGAAGCTCGTAAGACTGAGCAATTTAGCAACAAACTAATTCACACAATTGCTATTTTTACATCATAGAAGAATACAATTACTCAACAAATGCATTTTATGGTACCGTAAAGGTTTTTCTTTTGTTTCAGAGGATGTCAAAAGACCTGAAAGCTATTTACATTCAGGATTCACACTCAGGACATTGCACATTCCTCGCATGTTCTACCAGGGGGCTAAATGTTTTACCAGCTCCTGCAATTAGTATACATAAGAGAGTCCAGTCTAATAGGGCTTTCCACAATTGCAACCAGACAAACAAGGACCTGCACACCTGCAGACGCTCTTCGAAACCGTGATTAAGCTGCTACGAGAGACCTTCCACCTCGGAAACGCTCCCCGCAATCAGAGCAGAGGCTTTAATTGGTAAAAAAGCAGCAGTGTGAGATGATCTGGCAATGATATAGTGATCAGTGTATGCTGCAACAGACCCCCTAGGGGCTCACGACTGGAACGCTCTGCCTTTCAGGCAAGGTGTACTTTATTTATGTTGAGGGTGATACTGTTGGATAAACAAGATGCAAGGGGCCACTCTGGGTGTTTAACCCTTAATACTGAGAAAATGCTGCAATTTAATCTCATTGTTTTGTATACAGTCACCTTTTATTGCTACTATGAGGAAACGTTTTTAGTAGCTTTATGAATGTGTGCATGCATTTACTTACAAAATACTCCAGTGTATCCAACAATAAAGGCAACTGTCTAAACTTTCTTCAGGAACGGACCAATAGAAATTCTCCAAAATGAACCAGAAATAAACTTTTTACACAATCCCTCCTCTGTTAACCCACCAACTTATCACATTTTGCTCAAACAATTTTATCTTTAATTGATTGCAGATCAATTTACAAATGTGTCAGCAAGCTAAATATATTGCTAATGATGAATTAACGTGTAAAATTTATGGAAGATCTAAACACACTACCTCAAAAAAATAAAAAATAAAAAAACGGACGCAGATGTCAATGTCAACCAGAGTGGCGGGTAGGATTCAAGGATGAACAGCGTGAACAGCTCCTCTGAAGGAAGGCATGAAACATCCCGTAGGGATTAACAACATATTGAGAGTCCATTCATGTGGAAACATGCAATTAGTGACTGCCTAATTGGTGAGAAACGACTGGAACATGTCCAGAAAAGCTTTAGTGAAACTGTCCTCTTCTGCCTACAGATATGAAAGATAGCCAAGCAATAGAACTAAGCAGAAGTCTTTGGCACATACAAACATTATGTAACACCATTTAAACTGATATGCCACATATCATGGGACAGGAGCTAATATGGTGCTCCATAAATTTTGTCTTGGAAGTTGAATAGTTAGATGCATTGACCTGAAAGATATAAATACGGGCCTTCTGCTTTGACTGTGGATGTGATTTCTGTTTGCCTTTTTTTCCACAGACAATTTTAGCCAAATGCCACCAGCCACAATCATTACCACCCACTGCGTCCAAAGAATGGTAATCTGAGCCTTCCTAAGCTATCCCCTGAGGTAAAACTAAGAGAGTTACATTAGAACAGTTGCAGGTAAACATAACTACAGTACAATGATCTTGTGAGCTAGTCTGAATTACAAAGCTAGGTAGCTCAAGTTTTCTCTTAAAAAAAACACCAGCCAAACTGCAGTGTTACTGCTAGCCAGACAGCCAGAAGCATAGTGGTGGCTCACTGATACTTTGGAGCTGCTTTGCTTCCAAGCCAATGATTCCAAGCATACAGCAAGCATACACCAAGACGTGGTTGTAAAGTGCTTGCTAGGACTCTGGCTGCTTTGGCAGTTGCTGTGGTATCCCAGGTGTTACCACATGGTTACTATGGTACCCCATGATGATGTTTGGTTGTTGATGCTTTAAATGTATTTGTATTGCTGTATTATTGGAAGGGTGCCGCATTTTTGCACCCCTTTCATTGCTTAGGGGAAAAAAAAAACACAAAAATCAACTGCTATTTAGAAATTTGAGCACACCTCACGCAGACAGAACGAACAATCTAGAAAATTCTTTATAGAAGATCTAAAGGTTAATGTGGCATCTGCCCTGCGCTTGATTTAAATTGGTGAAGATCCGATAGTACAAAAAGATGATGTGCGATTGCTTTTGCCCCTAAAAGCCTGATGGTACCGTCTCTACTTCGATTACTTAATATAATTCAGATTCCATTGTCAAACCAATGAAATCGCCACCATTTTCACACCTCTGCTGCCTGTGTTACTCGTCCCCCTCTAGCTGCAGACTTCCTCCAGCAGACACTTCAAGCCTGGATCTTTAAACCAATGATGTTTGGCTTGTTGACAAACTGGCAGATGTAATGGAATGAGAGCGGAGACGAGCGCCGCTGCCAAAAGCGAGTAGAGCTCTATCTCCAGGCCCGAGCGAGAGAGTGGCTAATGGAGTTGTAAGCGCCGAGACTCTTCATCCTCTTCATCCTCTCAGTGCTGATGTTTTTGTCATCTACTGGAGAAAGCTCTCCTCTTTCATCTCTCCCCTCTTCTCTTCTCCTCCCTAATCCCTCCATCTCTCAACCTGCCCGCCCCGTTCTGTGCAAAACTCCCCGGCCGGGAGAGAGGAGAATAGACAACGGAGAGAGAGAGAGAAAGCTAAGATATGCTTACCTGAGATTTCATTTTAGTGCCATAATTAATCTTAATAAAAATGCAAAGTTGCAATATTTTAAAGGGCCATATTATGCACTACATTTTTTCATAATTCAGCACGTATATGGAAATAAAGCTGAAAAAACAGTTTTTAATTGTTGGTTTATGTGGTGTTATTTTATCTAGATTCTTCCTGCAAACAAGTCTTAAGGTGTGCACCAGTACAGAGTCTTCACACATCCTCTGTATTGGCTGAAGGTTAAAGTTTTAAAAGGTAAGTACTCTACGATATTCATAAACTTTCCTGCATTAATCCTGCCATGACAGACCTTGGCATCTTTTGGAATCTTTACTGATAACAGTCTGGATGGTTCTTTTTGTTTTTGGTCTAAAGCTCACACTTTTCATTGCTCACACTTTTCAAAAGCTCTGGAATACTGATTTGTATGACCACAATACACATTTCTACTGTGTAATGTTCTATCCCAGAGGCCTCTGAGACCAGGGAAATTGCTGATACTTCTGGACATGGTTAACAAAAGGGTTCTTGCTCCTCAAAAACTCTGACCCCAACCTAACAGCAGACAAAATAGGAAATATTTGGGGTCCATACTGTCTGCAATTAAATGAAACTCACATATAACATTAGAAAAACACTGTTTTCCATAATAACCCAGTTTTTTTGGACTTGTGTTAGTACATGTATCTCCTGTCAGGCTGAATATCTTGTGATGGCCACAAAATGTATACGGAGTAGTTTCTACAGAAACCAAGGCATCTGTACAGTTCACTCTCCACTGCACAGGAAGCTAAACAGCAAGTGATACGATTGGCCTACTTTGACCCCTTTTAAAACAGTAAGAAGACTCAGAGTCTCATTTTCAAAATATACTGTCAATGCTCCAGAGCCTCTTAATAATTCCTTAATGGAGACTTCTTTCTGTGCCATAACTGACCTACATTTATAAACGGTATATGGTAATTAATGTTATAGTATGATAAGAACACCCACTTTATACTTGTCTACTCTCAGAGGTTTTGTAATTTATAATGAATGGGTCAATTTGGTCAAATTGTTCTGTCATATTTTTTTTTCTTTGAAATGTCACTGTAATAAAGCTCAGTGAACGTAAATGAACTTCATAGATTGAAATGAAATGCTATATGAAAGAGAGAAAGAGAGAGAGAGAGTAAGTGCTCTCTCTCTCTCTCTCGGTCTCTGATACACACGCAGGCTCTCTGGTGGGGTGCCCTCTTTATCGGAGAGCAGGTCGTACAGCTCTCAGCAGAAACACCTGCTGTTACTGTTGCGGTCTGTGGAGAGCAGCTCCCAGATTGAAACCCTCCTGTACTTTTAATGCCACAATCAGTATGCTTTTATTATCAGCTCATATTTCAATGAAATAGGTCTACCGTGAATAAACTGGGCCCGAAAATTAATTCCTCAAAGAATAAAGCTCTAATAAAATCTTTGACTCCTGAACTGTTTCACAAATGCTGTTAAATTCACTACATTAGTCACTCTGTGAACATTTGCCAGCATCTGAAAGGCTAATTAACAAAAAAAGGCCCCCAAAATTGATCAGAGACTACTGATAATGGGTCGTTTTTTTTAAAAGCAACTAGTACCAACCAGGTACAACAGAACAGAGAGGATGTTAAAGTGGTGATAAGATTGCTATGGAATTCCAGGCAGCTATGTTGTTGCATATTGGTTGCTTGGGTGTTGCTGGGTGGTTCCTAAGATGTCTTAGGTGATTGCTCAGCAGTTGTCAAATGGTTGCTTTGGTACCCCATTTTGATGCTTGATGTTACAAGAATATTTTGTACCAGTGCTAAGTCTGAAGGGTGCCAATACTTTTGCAAATGGTCTAAAACACTGCCAAAACACTGAAAACAAGCCATTTACAAAAGCAACTGGTACCAACTAGATACAACAGACATAACAGAGGATGATTTAAAAAGTAAATGCTGGACTGAAATCATATTTAATGAAAATAGTTACTATAGTGGTTGCTATGGTGTCGCTAAGTGTGCCAAAATGACTATAGAATTCCAGGCATCATTTATGAAGTATTTGTTGCATAGTCTGGGGTGGTTACTATGTTTTCCCTGGTGGTTGCAATGGTGACTTGGGTGGTTGCTGTGGTACAACATGTTGTGTTACAAGTTGTATTTGCATCACAGTTACATTTTACTCTAAGAAAGTTTTGATGGTTGGGTGTTTAACTGTGCCTCATTATTACATTACATAACATAACACAACATTACATTACTTAGGCATTCCATTTATTCCAATGGAGAAAAAACACAAAAAAAACATTGTATTTACAATTAATGGACCCAATCAAAAAGCTGCATAAGTTTAATTTGTACAGTTTAATTTCATTTTGACAACTCCTTCTTGGTTTTGAAGAGTGTGTGTACAAAATGTCATGATGTCATGATGAATGGACCAATAGAAGTGCACCAAACTGACTTGGAAAATCTTTTCACATTGACTTCCATTAAAAGCTAATGCTGATTGGTGCTTCTCCTGTACACACATCTATCATACTGCCATATGGAGGCACAATGTATTCACGGACGCTGATCAGCAGCCAATAGCTTCACACATCACATACACACACACCCCTGCACACCTCACCTCACCTGACGACTTCTGCCAACATCAGTAACCATTAACGGCACAACCTGCTGCGGCCTACTGTACATCATTAGGAGTGCATTAGCCAAGTGAGAGACAGAGACAGGTGAGCAGCAAGTACAAGATAGCTAACGGAGCGGGCGAGAAAAGAGAGCGCAAGAGAGAGAGAGACAGAGGTAATGACTTGAGCTTCAGGGAATCTGCTCTGCTAAACACGCTAAAGTGCTAATAGGCTTTAATATGGCCTCGAACCCAAATCATTAAAGATACATGTGGCCAAATGGCGCCTCTGGCAACGGCGCTCTGAGAGCAACAGGAAAAAACAGCAAGGCTGGACTTTCATCAGAGAACATGGAGTCTGTGTGCTGCTGTGTGTTCTCTCTCTCAGATACACACACACATACACACATACATATACACACACTCGGAAGAGCGCATTAAGAACACAAATATGCTCTGCTCCCCATGGAGCCCTAGGCTTTTAGGCTCGCCCGGCACAAGCAGAGTTCACAGCCAGTCCTTCTGTCCTCATCACACCCACAAAACAATGTTACACAGAAAGACAAAAGCACCAAATGGCAACCGGAAGGCTGTATCAACCGTGTGAGCTTTAAAAGGGACTGTATGCTATATTTAATTCTTAGAATGTGTGTTCAATTAATGTAGCAGAAGCCTTGCTCCTGCTTTACATTAAAGTGACAGTCTGCAGGTTTGTTTAATGGCTCATTCTTTCCTTATTTCTTTCTGTTGTTCTTGCATTTTCCATTGTATGGCTCTACATTTCCCTCCCTCACTCACTCTTTGATTCTCTGTCAACCATTCTCTCCTTACATCATCAGTTTTTGCTGTTTCTTTCTGGCCTTTTTATTTTTTTCTGACTTCCTGATATTTTATGTTAAAGATTCCTGCTCTACCCCCCATCCCAATCCTGCCCCCAGCACACACTCACTCAGCATCCTGACCCCCCCACTAATAAAGTACTGAAACTCTGCACTACAATGCACAAAGTACTGGTCCCTTCCAAACGGACTTGCACTACACAACACCTGCACTACTGATATACTTGCACTGTCAATACGCACTTTAATTCCACTTAATTAAACTGTGAACTTTAAGGACTTACGCACCCATTCACTTTACCAGCCTTAAGCTATATACCATATACCGTATTTGCACTACTGTTATTTACTATTTTTACTGTCATTCCATCTCAATCACCATCAATATTGCACTATTGTCTTACGTATGTTTATTGTGTCTTGCTGTATTGAACATATAGTGTCTCCCACTCTTTTATATTATAATTATATAGCTATTTTTACTTATTTACTTATATTTATATATCTATTCCTCCCCCACACCACTGCACCTTGTTTTTGTCTCATGTATGTCTATTTGTGTCCCTGCTGTATTGTGCACATAGTGTCTCCCATTCTCCTTTATTATATCTATTATCTGTACTTGCTGTAAAATTGGGAAGGAGAGTAACGTAATTTCAATTCTCTGTATGTCCTGTACATATGCAGTATTGACAATAAAACTACTTGACTTGACTTGAACATGTTCCAATCTGGTTATATGCTACTATCAGCAAGTAGTGGGAGGGGCCTCCTTGAGGGGGATTCTGATAAGTGTTGTACTTTCCTGCTCTGACCGTCACAAAATTTAAACAGCCTCACACACAGTTTGTCAATGAATTCAATTCATAACCAGTCATTGTGTGAGGACCCAGACCAGATCAGGGCCCCAGCCCCTGTTGCAACGGGCCTGCTAAGGTGCAGTGTGTTCTGACAGCTTCTTTCTTGCCTTTAATTTATGTCATCCCCTTTCATCTTTCTTCATCTCTTACTCTTTTCCCTCTCTTTTGAACAGACCTGCATTTCAGGTTAAGAACACCGTGCCAACTGTGAAGCACAGGGGTGGATGTACAATGTTATGGGTTTGTGTTGCTGTAAGTTGTACAGTTTTCTGTAGTGTTTTTTTTTAAGGAACGTATGTAACAGTGTATTATGACAGCTTTTTTTGTCTCTCAGTAGCTGCTCCAGGGCAGAGCACCACATGCCTTTCAAGATACCACCTCACACGTCTGTGCCCATTTTGGGAGTTGTAACTGATCAGCTCAGTGATATGTGAAGGACATCCTGCATCCACATGTGTTGCCTCTCATGGCAGGTCTTTCTACTGGCATTTTTCATCAGGGTAATGCTCACCCACACACAGAAAGGGTAGTCCAAGAATGTGTTTGCCAGATTGCAAGAATTCTTAAAAGAACATTTCGGTCACACAAGGCCGAAAAAATCATGTTTGGGAAAAAAAGTTAGCAAAACTAATAGAAGCATGTTAATCTAACTGTTAAGCATGGTGGTGGATGTATCATACTTTGGGCTGATGTTGCTCCCTGTGGCCCTGTTACACTGTAATACGTTATATCTGAAGGTAGTTTCAGCAGGAACAGTGTGTTCTGGCAGCTGGGAGAACACCACTGCACAGTTAGTAGTTTGTACCGCAGAGAAGGACGAACTGAGGCTGGTTCAGCAGAGCGCTGAGAGGCAGAATATCTCTCAGTGTTAATGAGAGTGACTGAATCTCGCCTCACTGAGCTTTAACACTGGACCAGTTTGTTTAACACCACTGATAATAAAGAGCAGTGGGCCATCTATGTGTGTGTGTGTGTGTGTGTGTGTGTGAGAAGGTGAGGCTTTTTTGCATTAGCAACAGACATCTGTTCTATCTTTTTTATATATATATCTCTATTATTTTTAAATCCTCGCTGATTCTTGGTCTCTCGGCCATCCTAATCTTACTTTACATACTTTGCATCTCTGATTCTCTGTTCTACACTTCTCAGTTTTTGCTAATTCTTTCTCTATTTATTTATTTTCTTTATCATTTTTATTGTATGTCTGATTCTGATATTCTCTCCTTACATTTTTTTTGTTGTTTTGCGCTCTCTCTCTCTCTCTCTCTCTCTCTCTCTCTCTCTCTCTCTCTCTCTCTCTCTCTCTCTCTCTCTCTCTCTCTCTCTCTCTCTCTATCTATCTCTCTCTCTCTCTCTCTCTCTCTCTCTCTATCTCTCTCTCTCTCTCTCTCTCTCTCTCTCTCTCTCACTATATTTTGTGTAAAGAACAGCTCAGCAGCTGTGAAGCATGGGGGTGGATGCATCATGTTTGAGGTTGTGTTGATGCTGGTGGCACTAGGGAGCAGTGTATTACGACAGCTCCTTTTTTTCTTTCTTTGTATTTTTCCATAATTTACATTTCTCTCTACACCTGTCATTATCTTCTGACATTTCTCTGTATTTGTCCATCTTTTTCTGCCCGTCTCTAAGCAGCTGCTCCAGGGCAGGAAATGCCACCTCTCACATCTCACACTACTGCGCCCATTCTGGGAGTTGTGACTGTACATGTGTACAGTGAGTGAGTGTGTGTGTGTGTGTGTGTGAGAGAGAGAGTGAGAGAGAGAGCGCGTACCTTCTGCCTCTTGCGCAGAGTGAAGTTCTTCCACAGCAGAAGCCGGAGCTGCGTCAGGAGACCCATTATGTGGAGCGGTGGGGTGTTGTTATGACAACAGCAGCTGGCGTTATGCCTGTGGAGGAAGAGAAGGATGGAGCGGTGAAGAAGGGAGGAGTGGAGGGTCAGAGTATCGGGCAGTTTCACTCACATCACCCCTGACCCTTTCACTTATCTCACACACAGTTCTTAAGCACATATGGTACCATTTAAATGATAAGTATTAAATACCTGATATATTATTCATAACTACTTTAGAGATATCTAGAGATTTCTTGTTGTAAGAGGTTGTTCTAGAGGTTTTTTGAAATGAAGCGAAATTTATTAGGCAACCATATTTAAAACTAGCAACATCCAACCAACACCTATATGATACATTAGCTACACAATTAAATTAGCTCATGTTAGCTCATAAATGTCCCTGTAAACAGTTTCATTTAAATTGATCTACAAGTTTTTTGGCAACATTTATAGCCATGTAATCATTAAATTCACAAAAGTTTTTTTAAGCTTTTCAGACTATCTATGTAATTTTTTTTATCATCTGAAAAGTTTACGCTCTTATAAACTGATGTACATATGCAGACAATTAATGCTTCATGTAAAGTTTTGTTTTTTTGGTTCACAGAAGCTATTAAGGAGATCCAGTGGCTGCAGCTGGGCTTATTATAGAGAAGGTGTTTGAGCTTGCTGTAAAACAGGCATACTATTTGGCCAAGCTCACTCTGTTGGTTTGTGTCTCTGGCTTCTTTAAACTTTGGTTTTAAGTTTTTAATTTTAATTTGCCACTGCAGCAGCTCTCCCCTATGGCTTGGTAATTTCTTTAGAATAAACAGAACCAGAGCAATTATGATATGTGAATTCTAGATCTAGTTCCTTCTATAGCAGACCTGGGCATTGTACGGCCAGCGTGAGATTGTTAGTAAATTAGAAGGGAAAGTAAATCTCTGAGTCACGCGAGCCGTAATAATCAAAGGGTTATTATTATATTACACCACTAAATTCTTAAATATATCCTTCTCATGTATTCAATATACATGACATTACTGTATCATTTTGGATTAATGGGAAAGCAAACCTAGGGAAAATCTATTTTCAGTAGTTCACAAAACAGATTAAATCTCTTTTGTACTGTCCTCTGCATTTCCACATCAGCTATTAAGCTTGACTTTAATGCACTTTTTCCCAAAACTGCCCAAAACAGGCTAGATTTCTCTCACTAAAAAAAACTGAGGTAGAACAAACATACAAATGCATGTATTGCATTTTTTGTGTAAAGTTAAGTGATGCTGGTCTTTTAAAAAACCTGTGTATAGTTGTGTAGCTGATAGTGCTGCTAGTTTTTAACAATAATATTGCACATTTTCAAAAGATTTTATGTTAACATAAATGTTCATGAGATATTTATATAATTATGTGCTCAACATTTGCTGTTTTTTTATTAAGTTAAAATGATAAAACGTGCTATTTTATGTCAGGTTGTGGTGCTAGTCAAAATAATGCAAAATCCACCACATTTATTAAATAATGACATAATCCACAACATTTTATTGTATCATTGTAATGTTTCATTAACTGTTTTTTTTTTTTTATATAAAAAGGGTTATTATACATGCATTATAGGCCTACAGTATATATGTATTGGGCAGAACCAAGCTAAGTACATTAGTCTGGCCCTCTAAAAACATTGACCCGTTGGAAAAATTAATTGCCCACCCCTGTTCTATAGACATCATAGTGAACATAGTGAGGTTTGTTACCATGGCATCAAAAACTAGATTAAACCATCTGAAACCAGCAAAAGTTGGTCTTTAGCTGGACTTTTCAGCAGGGTCAATAGTTTCTGCATTAGGGATATTAATTGAGTAATAAAATGTGGCATCAATGAGTTTAACAAAGTTATTTGGAAGTTTACAAAACAGCATTTTCACATACCTGCAACTTTAAAATTGTCTTGCAGTGTTTGATGAGTGGTTAGACAATAAAGCTTGACTCGATTGGGCAAAACAAATGGCGTTATTAATCGAAACACAAAAAGAAAGCATCTCCTTAAGCAATATTGAGGATTTCTCGCCTCGGGCCAGACGCATCTGTAAATGGCTGATGACTAACGGTCAATTAACGAAGTATGTCGCCTAATAGACATTGAATTGGCAGAGGAGGCAAACATCAGTAAGATGGTAATGTGTGTCTGGCTGTATTGGCATCTGGTTCTGTTTATTCCCTATTTGTAACAGTGGCTGTAATCTGGTGGCACGTTTCTTATTGGATTGTTCCTGCATCAGACACTTGTGTCATTTACCTCATGTCATCATTATAGGCCGGCTAATGACACTGCCCAGCTAATCTCCTCCAGATAGAGTGTGTGTGTGTGTGTGTGTGTGTGTGTGTGTTGGTGAGAGACAATGCGAGAGCGAGTGTGTGAAGTGCAGGGCTAAGGGCCGAATAGCTGTTGCTGGAGGCGAAACTGCTCAGTAATGGCAGGTTTTTCATTTGATATGCTCCATATCCTGCGTGTGTTTGCATTATTTACAGCTCCAGCGCTGCCGGCGAGCCCAGGAATGCTCAGGTGTTCGGCCAGGTGTTCTGAGACAATAATGCGCTCTCAACACGGCCCTTAATAATGTGAAGCACAGCTCAGGTAATGATTACAGTATTGTTAGCAGCAGCCCTCAATAACGGAATGAATAAAGCTCAATTTGTTCTGGACATAAGCAAAATTTAATGGTTCTTTTGTCCCAAAATCAACATAATGTTCCTTCGGCACAGGTTGTATTACGATCTAATATAAAATCTCATCTGTTTTAGTTTCTAGCTTTCATCAAAAAACAAGTTGCACTCAGAAGGAATTAACTGAGAGGAATGAAACTTTGTGGATAGTCATGCCAACAACATTACGTTGATAAGCTCCTGCAACAGGAGGCTCTACATTTTATCAAAACACACTCGGCTCACTATTCCAACAGGACGATGCTGGTCCACATACTGCTGCCATATCAAGAGCTTGCCTTGAAACACTATGAAACTATGCCATTATGTGAGACGCTTTTAGACACACCAGCAACCCCTAATGTTTGAGAATGTTTAAGCTGTATTTATTGTTTCTGGTAACCTTCATCTTTCTTCCAAACTGTGTTGCAATCACACACTTCCGCCTGGGAAGTAGGACAGAGGTGGTTCAGTGTTTACAGCTCTGGTTTATTGATCACAAGCTGCTGGGATTGATATACAGTTCAGCTAAGCTGCCACTGTTGGGCTGACCGTTGGATTTGACCCTGGATTTCTTAACAGGGATATGTTACAAAAGAATTTTGTTGGACAGCACAAGAATAAATGACAATTTAACAATTTTTGATTTCTAATATAATTATTTTTTTTCTGTCTTCTAAATCCTAAATCTTATATATAATCTTACTTTTGTATTGCATGAAAAAATAAAATCCTAACAAACATAGGTGAATTGTAACTGAAACATGCAAACAAACAAAAAAACAAAAAAAGTAAATAAGAATAAGATGTGAAGTTTAACCATTTCTCATGTGAATAGATAGGTCCTGTAGGACCTACACTTAGGAGAGGCAGTCTAACAGGCCTGACGTAATTAGGCCTCTGTAATCAAATCCTTAAGTGTGACTTTACAACCTTAATAGTGACCTGCAGGTGCATTTAATAATATGATGGCTTAGGCTTTGGCCTTGTATATACATATTCATTGCTAAACCATGTGCATTTCTCTAGACTAATAATTTTCATGCTTTTTAGCCAACTATGAATGAACACAACCACAGAGATTCTACAGAAACAGCTCTAAAAGGCAAAGGAATATACAGGTCTGGAAAAAAGAGACCACTTCAAAATGATGAGTTTCTTTGATTTTACCAAATTGAAATGATGGATGATCACAAGCCATCAAACCAAACTGAACTGCTTGAATTTTTGCACCAAGAGTGCCATAAAGTCATCCAAAAGCAGTGTGTAAGACTGGTGGAGGAGAACATGCCAAGATGCATGAAAACTGTGATTAAAAACCAGGGTTATTCCACCAAATATTCATTTCTCAAATCTTAATAACTTTATGAATAAAAAACTTTTTCTGAAAGCTCTGTATCTTTTTTGTTATTTCAGCCATTTCTCATTTTGTGCAAATAAATGCTTTAAAGGACGATATTTTTATTTGGAATTTGGGCGAAATGTTGCCTGTAGTTTATAGAACAAAATAACAAAGTTCATTTTACTCAAACATATACCTATGAATAGCAAAATCAGAGAAACTCTGATTCTGGTCTCTTTCTTTTTTCCAGAGCTGTATATTAAAAGTTATTACACAAGTATCAAAGAAGTCATGAATAAGTTTTATTCATAAGTTTATGAATAATAGGTTTACATCCCAGCCAAAAACTACATAATTTCAAAAAAGAAAAAGCAGTTGAAAAAGAAGAAGACAAAGACGAAGTAGAAGACTAAGAACAAAAAGAAAAATAACAAAGAAGACAAAGAAGATGAAGACAAAGAAAATGAAGAAAAATGAAAGTAGTAAAAAAAGAAAATAAATTAAATCTGATTTAACAATATAATTCACAGTTTAGCAATGTGCACCTATAGTAAACAGCCTGCACATGTTTGGCCTAATACACACTGATGCAGGCCTGCTGTATCTACTGTACATCACAAATGTATATAAACTAACCAAATCAAACTTCCAATATTAATATTTTCTGTTATCACCCTGCAAGTAATAGTTTTCACCTGACCTGCCTTTATAAGAAAGTAGCTGTTGTTGGTTGCTACGGACTAAACCTCAAAGGAATGGGGGAACATCCCACAACGGGGAATGTGTGTCATCAACTGGGAATAATCTAATAGTCATATTTTATTTTCATGCATACATCTAGCTTAGCAAAGCTTAAAGACACAAATATCATTAGCCACCGGGCCAGCGGATGGTCTCAGTGCTCCAGGCTCAGAAACATGAAATTATAATTCTCCTCCTATCCTGAAGCGTTTACACTCTGCGCTGAGTAAACTTCAATGGGATTGTATTGTCATTAGTGTAGCAGCCACTGCAAAACAAATTTGTCTTCAATAAAATGACAAAATCCTCTTAATGAAGAGCCAGAAATGACATGCAGGATGAATATAGTAATTAACAGGAATGTAAGCGAGGTTTGATATTAAAGGAGAACCAAATTGAGAGGATTTGATGCTTCTTCTCTTGTTTATTCTGAAAAACAGAAATTTGCTGGTTTTCATTCAAGTCAGAGTAAAAAATACAATAAATCACTATACAGGTTATTTCTGTAGTTTTTGAATAATAATAAGTAAACCATGATTTGTACACTAAACATGTATTATTTATATTAACTGAGCTAAAGATAATGTTTATGGGAAACATTATTCTTAACTTCTTTTGAATGTTGAAACAAATAATCAAATGTAGTGCTTTCAACTTCATTTAATTTGATAAATATAAATATAAAAAAAAGTTGGTTGGAATGGAGTTAATTTAAAATTAATTTAGAGCTTGTTATGATGTAAAAAAAAATGGGTGGTCAGCGTTAACAGGTGATATATGACAGGTTTTATATTTATAATATAAAATATGATACAAAAGCAGTTTTCAGAAAAGGCTAAAACTCTAAGGTTCAAAGATGGGAAGTAGATCTCCAACTGGACAACAAATGCAACAAATGCATGATTGAGGGGGAATGGTGCGAATGCTTTACTGTCAGCACTTTTAAAATGTGTTGCACATGTTGTAATGTGATATACAAGAACAACTTTAAACATACCTGTTCTATAAAGTAAATCGACTCCAAAGTTGCAAACTGTACTTATTTAACCCTATTCTCCCAGAAGTCTACATCCAAGCCAGTAACGATTGTACAGGACAAATGTGCTAATTAGCAGCACGTCTTTAATAGGCAATTTCTGTTGTTTTAAAAGCAGAAGGTGTTGCTACAGAAGAGGAGAGGTTGCTCCTGGTGTGTGTACAGTATGTAGTGTACCAGCAGCCCTGTCTTGGATACCTCAGAACCAGGGCTTTGTGTGTGTGTGTACTGCTGTTTTTAATTGGCACTTGAGGGAAAGCTACACCATCTCCAGATCACATGACCAAAAAAAAAAAAAAAAACACCTACAAATGTTCTATCCGTCCATCACAGTCCACAACAGTTTAACTCATCCTACAGCACCCACCTCTCAAAGATCCAGCCCCTGACTGTTTGCCCACGTCTGACTCTCTGAGTGTTGGAGTGAGTGAGCTCTCCGCACTTTCCAGCTAAAGCACCTGATCAAAGCTCCGAGCCCGAGCTTTCTACAAACAGTTCAAACTAACCCAGTCATTTGAAGCCTTGACTTTTCTCTTTTTTCCCGCCTTTTGAAGATCAGGAAGCTCCACGACAAGCATGTTGGCCTTCAGAAACGACTCTATGAGTGTTGTAAGCTCCTTAGAAAGAAATCACTCAGAGGAAAGTGTCTGCTTCCCTCCACGTCTACGAGACCTTTAACAATAGTGATGATAAAATGTTTATACTCATTCTTTTATTGATGGAAGATTCCCCACAACATAGTCTTTGTCACTATTTGTCAGCACTATCACAATGTTTTATAACTCCTAGCACGGCATCATTCATCTAACAACAACAACCTACAGTGCATAGAAATATATACAGGCTTAAAGTCATGGGATAGCATGTTTAAGAAAGTTAAACATGAAGTTTTACCCTAGGGGACGGATTGGGAATGCCCTCACCTGTATAGATGTTATATGTTAGACGTTATATTGTGAGTGAGGTTGATCATTGGCCAGGGTGCTAATGTCAAGGGAATGTGAGTTTTTAAGGGAGATTGCTTGAATGCTTGAAACACTTTTGGAATGTGTTTCATATGTCATATTGTGTAATAAAAGAACCAATTTTGACTTTACAGAAACTTTAAGTTTATGCTTTTTCAGTAAATGAGATTAGCAAGTTTTGCAAGTAAAGAACCTTTTCTAAGTTCAAAGTATGTGGACAGCACAGTGGGTGGTAATAGTCATTATCTTCATCGTGACTGGAAATAATGACTATAATTGTCAGTTCAGACAGAGAAGTAACTCCACATTCACAGCAGGAGATCAGACATGCATATCCCACAGGTCAATGTAGCACTCTTGCCTCCATGACACGTGGTAAAGAGAATGGGACATTACATTAGTTCCTACAGACCAGAATCTAATGCGACACTTGTACAGGTTTGATTGTTCAGGAGATTTTTTAAGTACACTGTAAAATCGGAAGCAGTTATGCCAGCATGGACCAGAATCCCAAAGGAATGATTTCAGCATCTTGTATAACCCATGCCATGAAGAACTACTGCCTTAAAGAAAGAAGTGTTACAGCTCATTCTATATCACCAATACAGAATGACACTAGAATAAGAATGTTGCACCAATTGCTAAAAAAAAAAAAATAAAATGCACACACTCAAACACAAACACACACAACTTGTCTACTCCCTGTAGAAAAGTACTGCCAATAGAATAGTACTCTCTGTAGCAGATAAAGCAAAGAAACTGTATCCTCTAGAATGACCGCACTCTGTCCAGTACTTTTGGGTGATTTGGGAACTATAATGAATATATTAGGGGTAAAACGTTTCGTTTATTTAATTAAAAAACTTGAGTGCAGTATTTTCTTAGTGTTCATAAATGCACGGCCATGAACTTACTGTTTTATTAGTCTTATTGATGTATAATTAGACCCAAGTAGTCCAAAATGTAAATAAACAAAAAAAGCTACATTTTTAATACTTCTGTTATCCCAATTATTCCACAGGTATTTTGAAGAACATCCCCTGCCCTGTCGGCTCGGTGGTAAAAGAATGCAGCACGCTTATCCAACTGACAACGTCTCTGCTGTTCAGAAGCTAAGATGCACAACACAAAGCCAATGTTTTTGCCTTTTTATTAATAAATATCCTATATTTGATACTTGCAAGAAATTCAAATTTGAAAGTAATGTAATTAAATGTATTTTTACTTGTGGTATTTATTTCTTTATTGTGTTTAATTTATTTGTATTTGCAATTTTGTAAATGTATGTTGTGAATTTAAAAACATAACTTATCTATACAAGGAAACCAATTGGTCATTCATTATTAAATGAATTGTCTTGTTTTTTTTCTCTTGTATCTTTTTTAATAGCAAAAACATAGCAAAAATGTTTTATACGATTATGCGATTAATCGAATCGAGTACTCGATTACAAAAATAATCGATAGCTGCAGCCCTAGAATATACAATGAAACAAACAGGAGGCCCGATGCTTTTGTGCTTATAGCGTAAGCTGTTCCTAAATACTGGGAGTATTGCTTTAAAGACGCTATTCAGTGCTTATGTATTTGTTCTGAAATCCCTGCGTAGGCACAGACAGCATACCTAGCCATAAGCGTCAATAAAAATTGATGCTTGCAACTTGTAAAGCTGAGATTGGCTGACGTGTTGTTTTGAAGCAGTGCCGGTGGGAGGACGCGAGTGTGTGTGTGTGTGTGTGACAGCCATCGTGTCCTGCTCTTCCACAGGGCCTGGTAATTGTCTCCGGTTGCTCTAAATATTTCAGCAGGGCATCAGGCGGGACACGGCGCTCCGAAAGCAGAACACGGCGCTGGAAAAATGGCCGACACAGGAACCACAGATGAAATATGCAGAGGGTCATTTCCTATTTATAAATCACATACTGCCACAGCCGCGCTCAAATACGAGCTCAGCTCTAATTCCACGATTCAATCTCCACAAGAGCATTCACACACACACACACACACACACACACACAACCACAGGCGTGCTTAGTTTTTAATTTTAGAGGGTAATTAAAAAAGGATGATGGAGATTAAGGTGTGCGGGTGGGCTCTGGAGGAAAGGTCAGAGTGCAAATTGAAGTGTGTGGCAAGATCGCTCGAATTTGCATCCGCAGAAAGGACGGGAAAAATAACAACCGCGGCTAAAATGCATGAGACCAAAATACTCATCAGTGGGGTTAGAGGGTGACGCGAGTTCCATCTGCTTGTGAAAAAACAGCCTAACAATGCCACACTGCCAAAGTCATGCACTGCTACCACACCAATATTTAATCTTATTTTTGTGATATGAAAAATAATAACTTCATCTGCATGCCTTAAAGGTGATATATCTAATATTTTAAACATTAAAATTGCAGCAAACTTAAACTGTACAAATCCTTCTGCAACAAAAATAGGAAAATGTACTGCCAGTTTCACCACCTAGAAAAAATCTCTTATTTTAGAAATTAGAAAAAAAATAAAATAAAAATGCATTAAGTAAAACATTAAAACGTTTAAACATTAAATGAGAATCATACCAATTTCTTATAATCTTATAAAAGCGTTACATAATTAATGTGAGCTCATAGCTAAGCTATGGCAGCTATCAAAGACCCACAAAACCTACTTCTGTGACATTAATTTTGCTTGTGCAAAATTTGCAATTAGGCAAATGAAAACCTGGGAAACTGAATGGTATAAATGTTCAGTTTTTCACAGCCTGTTCACAGCATACCTAATCTTTATCTACTAGTTTAACTTTTGAAATAAGCTTGCCAACTTTCTAACTAAACATTAACTAACGTTAATTCTGATTTCAAATACTGAAATTCTAAGAAATTCAGTAGAACTCTTAAATCTTGATGTTCATTTCTCAGTCATTCTATAATCATTTATAGTTGTACTTTATTCCGTTTTTTTTTATACCAAATGATAATAAAAAGAAAAAAAAACTGAGCAGAAAGTGAGGCCACGCCTCTTCTGTATGTATGGTTGTGAAGTAGAAAAAAAAATAATTTCCAGCACATTATACTATTTTTCTACCTAATATTTCTATTTAGAATAATCCAAAAACTACATAACTGCACCCAATAACAATCTTTTACAACCTAATATTGGCAATATTAGCCTATATTGGTAAAGAGAAGAACGGTTAATTCTGAATACAAAAGGACAAGCCACCTATCTAAGTATTAAGATGAATCGAGGACGTCTTCTTTAACTCATAATGATCCAAAAATATACATTAAAATACCATCCTAGGCTGCCTGAAGAGACCTGAAGCTTGGCCCTTCCAGTCTCCTGACCTGAATATCTTTGAAACTTTGTGGATAGACCTCAAACAAGCTGAGCAAGCAGGACAACCTAGAATATCTCTGGACTTTTATCTGCTACTCTAAGTATGCACCAGCTGTGATTCCTTTCAAAGGGCATGAGACAATTTCCTTGTAAGGAATCTTATGTAAGGTAACCAAACTTTTATAGAGGCAACAGTTACTATGTTGCTGTGTTTTTTGTGTGAATTTTTTTTCTTACTATATTTTCTAAGTTGGACTACAACTTGAGCTCAGGGGTATCCTTGTCCATTGTACTTTTTGTGTGGCCTGTATTCAACCACCTCACTCACAAGATAAAATCTCACAACTTGTAAACATTATAAGTGTGGGCAATTCCAAGCTGTCACTGAAAGCAACACCTCATGATTAGTTTACACACTGCTATCCCATGACGTTTGACATGTTAGCGTCTGTTATCTCTGTAACATTATGAGTGTTACAAACAAGTGTAACACACATACATCCTGTGATAAAATCACGTATAGCCCTGTTTCAGATAATCAGGAGTAAGCTTTAGCTGAGAACACACTTGAGTAATTCTAAAATGAATGAAGATAATTAGGAATGAATAATGAATAGTCATTATAATGCTAATAACAATAATAATAATAATAATAATCATGGACCCTTATAATCATTTCCAGAATGCCTTTGTGAAGAGATTAAATTTCAAAGAGCACAATAATGACAGATGATTACTGTATAATTAGACCATTACAGTAGTTTCTAACCAAAGCTGCAAAAAATAAAAATAAATACAAATAAAAATGATTGTTTAACTTTTCCCTGTAATTTGGAGATACATATTTGCTTTTTTTCATAATTAGTATATCTTAGTATATTTAGACTGGGTTCAACATATAAGATTCAGTGGTATTCATTAGTGAAATGGTTAATTGTAGATAATCTTACCCACTTTATACCATACCATAACATGCCATACTCAATAGGCAAGTATATTGTGTATTGGCAAAAATTTGTTGATAAGATACATATAACAATACAGAGGTTACAGTTCAGTACATGGTGCACTATTGTGATACTGCAATCAATGCAATATTACAATTGCTTTAATGCAATACTATAAAAAAATAACAGTCATAGTATAAAACACACACTAACATTTATAAAATCTGGATAAACCAGAAAACAAAATATCACCATACGATACAATATAGAAACTTTCGTACACCCCTATACCGCAGCACTGGGCTATTCCACTCAGATATTCCTGCACAGCCTGTGCTTTACCTGCTCAAGCACACCTGATTCCAATCGCCTCTTAATTACCAAGTTTAGTAGGTCAGCTGAACTTGTCTTAGCCTGACACGCAAGTATTTCAGGGCATGTTGTTTGTAAGTGAATGACTCTTCTTTTACAAACAAGAACTGCAGCAGACAGAAAAAGCATCATAAACATTATTAATAAATTATTTATGTTACGAATAAAAGAAGCACACGAGTTTTGTGCCTCAGTGTCATCACGTGACATCAGAGTATTTAGACAATTAAATGAATTTAACTTTACTGTAAATTCAAAGCAAATATACAGGCAACTGTAAAATTTACAGATATATACTGGAAGCCAAGGTTGTCAGTATTTTATGTATAGGATAAATTAACTGTTACATACACTACTGTAAAAAGTAAAAAAAAAAAGATAATACATTTATTTAAAAGTATGTATAAGCTGTAAATATACCTTGCATTTATTTCTTTTACAGTAATATACTGTTAAATTATATTCATATTATGCTCATTTTATGTTCTTAAAGTACTCACAGCATTCAGAGTTTCCATTAATTTACTGTTTGATTAAATCACAGTAGTAACTCTGCATAAAACCTGCATGTTTTGCCTGATTCTCTGTCGTGTTATCACATTTCTGTAAAGCTACTTTGTCACATCAGTTGTAAAAAGCGTTATCAAAATAATAAATTTGATTTGATTTGATAAAAATGACAAATTGCTAGTGACCACAGCTGCCAGGGCTTAATGTGATTTTACAGGAGTTCTAGGCCAAAGTCTTTGCAACACTAAAGTGACTCAATGTCTGCATTGAGAGAACTCATAAGAATATGGTTTGATTAAACTATATTGAACCACTGTGAATAATCTCAGATTCAGGCTCAGTATGCTTCTCTAGAACAGAGCATGTCACAGAAAACCTCTCTGAATGACTTAGTTTACAGCTCAATTTAATTACCAGTACTAATGCATGTATTCTGAAAAACTGGTGGAGTTGCCCTTCAATAAAACCTCAGTGCTCCATAATAAACACAGGTACATCACTATAATAGTCATCATTACTGTTTTACAGCTACTGTTTTACAACACTGACGCTAGTGCTGTTCTCATGCTAATCCTGAGCTAGCATGATTCACATGAAACCCGCTAAGCTTTACAGCAGAAGAAACATAATTCCCTAAATCCATCATTCCCAACTTCTTGATCGCGTTTATCTGTATTTTCAGCTGTTGCTTATTCTCCTCCGCCACTGAATGTGTGCCAGATTCTCACGTTCGGTCTCGGCTTGTGATATTGGGGCTTTTCGGAATTTTCGTGGAGCAATAGCGTGACCTAGCTTAGCGGCCTGCCACTCACTCGCCGGCCCGTGTGCGGCTATTCCGCTTGACTTTTCGACATTTCAAATTTCACACATTTTCCGTCAATCACGTAGGCGCAAAACGGGCTATTTACTGGTCGCGAAGCACCAGCGTGAATGTCACAGCTTGTCACGCGATTGTGGAAGCGCTCAGCTGTTGGTGCAGTTTGTTTCTTCCTATGGCGTGACCCTTCAACCTTAAAACTACACACTGATCTCCACAATTTTCCACTGAGATAAAATGCTCCACGCTGAAATGGAAGGCCTGCTCTGAGTGCTGCAGGCCATTATCTGTGCTACAGATGGTCGTTTACAGTTCCGCCTGAGTACAGACCATAAATATGTGAGCCTGTGTGTCTTAAAACTCCATATATATAACCACAGTGGGTAAATCATTAAATCATTACAGTAACAGATCAGACTTCACTCTCTCTCTCTCTGTAACTCTGAGTCTTTTTCACTCTCAAACACAAACAAACACACACAACCTCACTTATGTTCAAAATAACAGGATTAGAATTAAATTAAAAAATAAACAATTTAAATAATAATAATAATAATAATAATAATAATAATAATAAAACATTGTTGTTTCGTTCTATAAATTACGGACAACATTTCTCACAAATTCCAAATAAAAAATATTGTCATTTAGAGCATTTATGTGCAGAAAATGAGAAATGACTGAAATAATAAAAAAGATGCAGAGCTTTCAGACCTCAAATAATGCAAAGAAAACAAGTTCATATTCACAAAGTTTTAAGAGTTCAGAAATCAATATTAGGTGAAACAACCCTGGTTTTTAATCACAGTTTTATGCATATTGGCATGTTCTCCTCCACCAGTCTTACACACTGCTTTTGAATAACTTTATGCCACTCCTGGTGCAATAATGTATAGAATTAAACAACAATGTTCATTTTACTTAAACATATACCTATAAATAGTCTTAAACGGATTGTTCCACCTTACAATAAACAGACAACCCTATTTCTACCCGTTTAAGGTACTGTTACTGTGAGCCATACAGTAAAATACTACAAACTAGTACATTACATTTTTCCATTTTAGTTGAAATAGCACAAAACAGCACAGTCTGACTGTTCTAACGGTAAAGATAAGGTGCAGAATTTACTGTTTTTAAAATCTCTGAATATGAGTGGACGGGCCAAAAAATACCTTGTCTTTGAAGACTATTACTTGTACAAAGCCCTGTGTGTGTTTGTCCAGTATTTTAACTCTATTAAATTTTAAGAACAGGTTTAAGACTCAAAATGTTTTCAGAGCTATGGTGATTAAATCTGTGTCTCAGACATTCGGCAGCATACTTATAAATATTTGGTGTAATAACTTTCTGTTAGAGAGTTTTTAGAGGTTCAGACGTCTATATAATGTTACTTAGCACAACAGGCTTTATTTGTATTACATTTTCGTCCCATTTAACCAAGAGTTTACAAAATGATTACACATTGTGGTTAGCTGTAAAAAAAAAACAACAACAATGGAACCCTAAACACCAGTTCTAGAATGAAAGGTCTGATGTAGTCCTGCAGTTCAGCAGGGTATAAATAAACCTGTTTCTGCTGCTTTGTCTGGGTATCTTTCTGTGTGCTAGCCTGGCTAATCCAAAACATCTCATAAATATAATGTGAGTGTTAGCATTAGCTACTTTATCATTGTAAAGAGCAGAGAAGAATAATAAGGTAAAATAAGGCTGACTGCAGGGAAGCCTGACCGCAGGATACACTCAACATGGAGCTAAACACAAACACAACCTCACTGTGACTTCCTCACCTGTTTTACAAAATAAATAAATAAATAAATAAATAAATAAATAAATAATAACCTCACCTTGGCATTTCCTCCGTTTAGTTAATAACTCAAAAATGTCTCAACGCACCAGCAAAAAACATGTAAAGCTAGATATAGAGATAGAAATAAATCCTACCATTTGTATTTACTGCAGTGTCCTGGTTTTCCAGTGAAAAACACTCAATAATAATCACTCCTTCATACTTTCTTCCACAGGAACTTTCTGTGACTCTTTCTCTGCTTCATTTCTCAGTTCCTGTAGTTTTATCCAGCAGGTGTCTTAGAAGATCTCTGTGTTTCTGAGTTTCCCTGCCACTGTTTAAACTCCAGCTCAAAGCTTGCTATCAGCGCGTGGCCCTGTAAACAATGTTTGAATCCTTTGCTTCGATTCGGTATTCGGTTCACGAACCGATTCACCCAATGAGTCGACTCTACACTTAACCCATAGTGAGCCCAAGTTCCTCAAAGTGCCCAAACACCATAAAGCACACAGTTAACAGGATAATTCACCAAATAAGAGCAGATTTTAAAGTTTAGTAAATGTCTCCTGGCTTCTAAAAGAAATTGAGTGAATCAAAAAAACGAACTGACTCTTAGGTTCTTTTCTTGAAATAAAATGATTCATACTAAAATAAAAGTTTTATTTTTATTTATTTATTTATTTATTTTATTAACTAAAATAATACTAACACTACTAATAATAATAATAATATTTGCATCTCATTTTAAGCATTTTAGGCAGAGCTAATTTTTAAGTTATTATTAAGCAACATATTTCAACTTTCAAATTTAAATTGTGTTAAAGTGTAGTTATTCTTTAAGACTTATTTGAGTAGAATCACCTGAAAATAACCTCTGGCAAGTGTCACTGTTTTCCATAATCCTTTTTTTATTTTTATCTTTTCCTGTAATTTCATCTGATTCTGAGTTTTTATTTCTAATCCAGTTATTAATTTATTCATGTGCTCCTCAGCTAAAATTTAAATGAACAATAAAACAGTTTAAAATACTTTGATGATGAATGCGTTTATAGGCAATTAATTTAGATAAATTAATAACAGCACATAATTAGTTGGATTCATTTTTAATCACCTTACAGCACTATTAAAAATACAAAAATCTGTGAAAATGTCACTTTACAAGGACAATACTGCTTACAAACACTGTCACCTTAAACCGCACTGAGACACACATTATCTTGTACTGCTCTTTTTCCATTATCATGCTGCTATAGTAAACCTGCAATCTGGACTTTTTTGTGTAATTATTTTTATCTATTTTGTTCTATTCTGTGTTTTATTGTATTCTACTTTGTATCTATTTTATTTTGTTATCTTATTTTATCTATACATCTATTTTAACAACAGCTCTTGGGTGTAAACTGGATCGCGAGATCACAATTTCATTCCACCTCATATACCACATGTGATGCGAAAGACAATAAAATCTCCTTAAACCCTTGAATCCTTGAAAAAAGGATAACGAATATAATCTTTTGTTGAATAGCCTGCCTTCACTCACCCTCAGCATGCCAAAATACAGTACTTTTAGCCGATTTCCTAACAGGCTTACAATGCTAGTGATAAGGGCATAGTGTTGCAAAGACTGCAAAGAAATCACTATTTTTACACCAGTAACAAACTTAAAGTAGCTCCAAAACTTCATTGATAGAATTCTGAGGGCCCTGACATTAAAAACGAGGCACTGAGAATTTGAAAGTGCACAAGCAGTTTATAAAAAACACTGTACCACAGAATGTATTTTGCAATTTGTGTCTTATTCTACCAATGAAGTCTTGCCTCTTAGCTACGTAAACAACAACAAATGGCAGCTGTAATGTAAATTTTATCATGAACAGACTAAAATAAATTAATAAAATACCAGAAAAAAAACAACTTTTGTTTATTCACTTTTCATTGACCGCAACAATGCTCAATCAAATAAAGCATGTGGTATCAGTGAAGAATGATCTTGTGATTTCAATGTATACTTGATAACAATATACCATGTGCTGTATATTACAGAATACTGTTAAAAAAATTGGCGCAGGTTTACAGGTAATCCTGTAAACAATCAGTTGAGCTGAAGTTGGATATGAGTAGCTGTGTAAATTCTGACAGTAGCATCAGAACCACACAGTGAACTCCTCCATACAGGAAGCAGATCAGTGGACTAGACACCATCCGCCGTTCCTCCAGCATCATTTCCAGCTCAGTGTGAGAGAGTGTACAGACTCACCTGCTCTAAAGACTGCGGATGTTTTCCACTGGCGTCAGCTCCACATTATCCTGCTCCTCACGCACCTCCACACAACAGCAACAGCCAAATAGAACACAGTCAAAGTCCTCCTGAGCTTTATAGTGTGATCCCTCCTACTGTTACTTGATTTCCTTCTCTCTCTCTCTCTCTCTCTCTCTCTCTCTTTCAGGCTCCATCTATTGAACTACTTCGAACTCTCTCCTGTTCCCTTTTACCCCAGACACCACTGCATGCAAATAAGGCCTAGAGGGATTGCCATAGAGACTGTGTGAGTGTGTGCGCGTGTGAGTTGGAGGCAGGTGAGCTGCCAGTGTGCTGGTGTGTGTTACACAAAGCAAAGGAGACCTGAAGCAGGTGGTCAATTACCTGACCTCAATGCAGGTGTGTCATTGTATATGCACACATAAATACATAGCCTATATACACATGCCAGTAAATTAATAAATTGACCATTAAGTGTTCCTTGTTTCTTGAAAATACCCACACCTATTATATATAAGTTGTAAGGTGCTATCTTGTGAGCAACATGTTTTTTTTTTATCAAGGTTGGAGTGAGGTCTGATAGTGGGTGCTAGATGGATAGGACATTCCACTTCCAAAGTTGTTCTGCAGGCATTTAACAGTCCTCAGTGTACATTCTCACAGTTTTTACACAGGTACTGGGAATACTGTTTGTTATAGAAGGTATTACCACCCACAGTGGACAGCAGGGTGAGTGGTAATCGGGCTAGAATTGTCTACGCAAACAGAGAAGTGAGCTATGTGGAGAAGAGGAACTGTGTTCTCTGGAATTATGGGGCTCCATCGAATACTTTTGGAATGAGTTGGGACAGTATGGACAGCTACTCTGAATTACTGTAAACCAGGATAAACCCTTTTTAAAACCTGTGATTTCTGAGAATGAGTGAATGAGCGGGTGTTCCAATACTTAGTGTATGCACATATAGTGTATATTTATTTATGATCCCTTGACAAAAAAAAAAAACAAAAACACAAGCATGAGTCAGGTCCAGCCCTGCTGAGTTAATGATCAGCTTAGTGTTGTATCTTCTCTGTAGCAGTTAAAGCTTTGATAGGTTGATGGCCTGAGAGTTAGAAAGAAAGAGAGAAAGAGAGAGAGAGAGAGAGAGAGAGAGAGAGAAGGAGTTAGAGAGACAGAGAAAGGGTGAGAGAGACAGAGAGAGAAAGAGAGTGAAAGACCAAGAGGTTGAGTACATGTGAGAGGGAGGGAAAAAGAGAGAGAATTATAGAAAGAGAGAGGGTGAGCGAGACAAGGAGAGAGAAAGGGTGAAAAGAGAGTGAGGGTTAGAGAGAAAGAGAGAAAAAGAGAGAGAGTGAGCGAGAGAGTGTCATTAAATTTACATCTCCTGGACATTTGATTTGTTTGGCGCTGGCAGAGCTGAGATGAACTATAGCTTGCTTTCAGAGCCATTATATCCACCTGCATTAAAGCCATTAAAGGCAGTGAAATCCACAGTTTAACACACAACCTCCAGCACTTCCTTCCCCACAGCCGCGAGTCCGCCGGACGAGAGGACACTGACACCCAAACTCTGCGCAGAGGTCGCCAAGCAAAGGTGGCACAGTCATAAAACGCACCTGTTTTACCACTACCATTAAACAGAAGGCCAAACATGTACGAGAGATGGAACTTTAATGGCACAGGTCAAGGCTGCACTGAAACACTGTAACACACACTCACACACACATATGCAAAAACGTCTGCAACATGCTGAGTCAGTTAGTGAAAGCTAAAGAGCTACAGATGAGTCACAGTAAACATCAGTTATTAGACATGTACTTTAGACTGTCTTTGATAATCGCTGCTGGGTCATTATCACTATACTGTGCCTTTTGGCCTTCAAAGATTAAAAATATGACTTAAGACTTACAGTAAGATTTTTTTATTCTTAAGAATATATATTTATCATATTTATAAGACATCAGCCTACACAGAAATCATATTTCTACCTCCTTTAATCCCTAATCATCTAATCATCACATGGTAGTTGTTCATGGTGGCCTCGTTCGGTTTCATAATATAACATGTACCATTTATTTAAACAGTATAACTATCTAGTACAAAACAGGATAATGTCAGTGATTGTATGAGTAAATAAAACAACAAATATAATGATAATGTTATAATAATGAAATTATTAGCCTATGGGTAAAAATGCTGATCTAAGATCATCTCTCATCAGCTGTCTAACAGAATTCAGTAAACCTTAACTGACCCTGGAACAGCATTCTTACGCCAAGAAGTTTGATAAGTATGGGTTTTATTTCCTCTCACATTGATCGCTGCAGTTCACTTCTCTTTGATTTTTTTAGTAACTCTGCTTGATTACCGTACTTACAAAACTCAGCTGCTAGGGTCTGTACTCACCAATCACACTGCACACATTACTTCAGCTTCATTGGGTGCCCATTCTTTCTGTATTGAGTACAAAACCCTTCTGCTGAGTTTAAAAAGCCCTGCATGCTCTAGCGCCTTCATACTTCAGTGAACTTACTCATCCTTACTTTCCCTCTCCAACCCTTCCATCCTCTGGCTTTTGACTTCTGGCTACCCCAAACATTAAAGGACCAATAAAGATTAGATTTTCTGTCATAACAAAGGAAACATGCTGACGGGAGTTTGGCAGCTCCTGTCAGCAGATCTACAGCCAGTATTTTCTCATTTGAACTGTGCGGTATGTCACAGAAATCTGTGTTGGATGTGACCTCCAAATCTGCCCACCGCCATTCCCCCAGTCCCATTTCTACGTCCAGTGTTGCCAGGTCTAAGACACAACAGCACGCAAACAGTGTGCTGCAGCCATGGAAACAGACAAGCTGGCTATTTTTCTGCTAAAAAAGGTAATCACTGAGCTTTAGTAAGGTTTCTAGCAATAGCTAGGTAATTTACCACCACTATAAAAAGGCATAAGAAGGAAGGGCATCTTGAGGCAGTACACTATATCCAATGTGTGGAAATTGGAAAATTGAAATATGTATGTATTAGCTAACATACTCAGTGTTTACCTCTGCCAGATTATGCTCAAAATATACGTAAGATATTAATTATTGAATGAGTTAACCTGTTGTTTACTACTGAAGGGCCCATTTGAGATCATTTAGGCTCATTCTGGCCTGTTCAAGCCTGCCCAGGAAATCTGGGCCTGTAGGAGTAAACGTAAAAGAGAGTATTTACTGAAGGTAAATATAATGGATATATTGATCAAAGGAATCTTATATTTTATTTATTTATTGAGAATTTCTATAGTAAATATGTTGAATATGTTTTAAAAATATGAATACTTGTCTTTAATGTCTATTTCACTAGGGTGCTCTAATGGCATCAATCAAGACTGAACAATAAGATCTTAAAATATTCGTACATATATGACTAACAGTGCATCACTATAAATTTCTAATATTTGCTGCTGACGCTGTTTTGCCTAATACACACAAAAAGCGGTCCTCACTTTTCTTCTTCTGTGAGTATAATTAAACACAGCCATTAACAAACAATTTAAACATTAATTCTTCTTAGGACAAGAAGATTAATAGTCATAACAGTAAAACAGAGAACAGGGACTTTACTCGCGCACGGCATCTTAAATCGATAAAGTAATTTCTCTTAATTGTGTATAATTCAGGTATCTTCTGGAAAAGCGCTGATGTATTTTCATTGTTAATTGTGTTGGGTCAGGTGGTTTACAGGGTTGCGCTGGAGCGACTTATCAAGACGATGAAGCACCAAATGATCATTAAAGCGAGAAAAAGAGAGAGAGAGAGAAAGAGAGAGAGAGAGAGAGAGAGAGAGAGAGAGAGAAAGTGAATAGAGCCACACAGTCAAGTTAATAAGGGAGGCGATGTCTTTACAATAATTAATTACACCCACATCTCCACACAGGACAACACAACCTCAGTTACGAGTTTCATTTACGCCAGTAAAAACACCCAATTAACGTAATACTACATTATATTTCTCCTTACTGTGACAGATTACTTCAGGCCCGTTTAACGCTCAGAGCAGTGTTTCACTGCGTCTTTATAGTAACGTAAAGGATGCAGTATAATACCTCCACAAGAATAACATGTAATTAAAAACACTCATACAGACGGTAATTAGCAGAGTTATTGGAACTTCATTGATCAAACAATTAAACTTAATTACGTTTTTTGCTTTCCTTCTGTAAGTCACTTTATCAGGAAAAACACCCAGCTTGTACTTTTACTCACTGGCCATTTTATTAGAAACCCCCTAACAAACAAGAAGCTCAGTGGTTTAAAATAAAGCTGTAGGACATCACTCCTTTTGCATCTCACTCTTCACACGCCCAGACCAAAGACAATTCCAGCCAGGGGGTTGGTCTGGGCAGCGAGGTGATGTTGGAGTAGATGGAAAAAGAAACTGTAGTTCCGACGCAACTGCTTGGAAATTTTCTGTGTTTATTTTTAAAGCAGTTTCACACTGCACAGCTGTAGGTTCTGGTCTGAAACATAGGACCTTCTTGCTGTATTTACTTTTTTGCTGCTGCACCAAACAACTCTGGTTTGTTGGTTTGTTTGTGCACATTCTGGTGCATTTAGGTTTTTTCACCTGTGTGAAAACAAACCAAACTGTGGGGAAAAACACTCCAAATAAACAAACTCTTTAACTGATTCAGATCAGAGAAACGAACTACAGGTGTAAAATCGCACTTAGTCTTGACTCAGACTCAGTCAGCCTGTCTTCATTTCAACACAACTGATAGATGAACTTTTGAAGTCACCTGTAAAACAGACTGATCTGGACAGTTTTGTCTAGTAATGGTTTTCTTTTTACATTTCTACTGGAATATTTACTGACAAGCCAACAGTAATGGGATAGGAACTAATGTGCCACTGATCTTAATTATAACCACAGAATGTACTGCCACTGTGGAAGGTAATGCTTTTTATGACATATTACTTGTGCCACAGTTGATTGAGCAATGTTAAAATGTGTTAGGTGTTCCCAAGCCATCGCACATAACAACACATAACTTACCTACAAACTGCTATCCCATGAGTTTGGCAAAGCCAGGTCCAGTAAATACAAAAAAAACTTGTTTGTACATGTACTTATGAGCTTATAAACAAAGTGCTCTATTCCAGAGAAACATACCAGCAGATGTGCAAATTGGTGAATAGGTGTCTAAAGAATTCTAGAACATTTTTACATGAAACTGTAAGTAATACACTGCCTGATGCCTGAAACACTTTCATACAAGTTTTGAACACTAGATTAAACATTTATTTTTGAGTTGTAGTCATGGCGAATCCTCCCAGTCTTCCCACGATCCCCACTGTAAAGATATCCAAGTTGGTAAGTACCTCCACAGTGCAGGAAACCACAGGCCTGATGTGCACTACTGTGTGCAAGAGACGGATTGTGGGGGAAAAGCTTCAGACGAGCTGCCCTCCTTTGGGTCAGGGCACTGTCCAGATCTTACACACCTACAGACACACACACACACACACACGCACTCACATAGACTCACATATACTCTCACACACACATGACACTGTCTCCCTTTCCCATTACTGCAGATATAAAAAGCAAGGGGAAGACTCCACAATTACTACCCGGCCGGGTCAGAGTGAGAGAATGAGAGCGAGTGAGAGGGAGGGAAGGAAGACACAGAGCAGAGACATGGGTAAGAAAAAGAGGTCGAGGGTTGAATACCGCTGGGAGTGGCTCTCTAACTCTGGTTCACTCTTCCTCATCCTCGCCCTTCATCCCACTGCCCAGCACGGCGCGCTGAAGCGCAGGGTGCTCAGGTGCTTGTTACCAGCAAGACAGCTGACACACTCTGGCTTAAATTAGAGATCCAGCAGCCGCTTCGGCTCTCCGCACCCATTTCTCTCCCTCTCTCTCTCTCTCTGACTGTCTGACCACTGGACTGACCACACTCCACACATTCCCCTCTCCAGACTCCTGCAGCTCCACACACTCTGTCTCGCTGACCTGGAAGACAGGATGGAGCAGGAAAACAATGGAAAGCGTTCGGAAGCACCGCATTTCTTAGCCCCGGCCATACGGCTGAGTATGGATTAGCGAGTTAACAACAGGAACAAGTCACGCAGGGTCAGCTTTCGTCCAGCTCACTGAGGAGGCTGAGGTCTTCTTTTGCTTTTATCAAATTCCAGGCTAACTGGCTGCAACACTCAGTGCAGTTGGAGAAGCAAAAGTACATCAAATCAAATCAGGTAAGCTTACGGTCAAAAGTTTAAGGTTAGAACACCGCACTTTCAGTGAATAACCTGAAATGGTACAAAATCCAGAGAATTTAAATGCGTTTCAGGAAATATGGTTGGTTAACAACTTAAAGCTGGTCTGTAGAATGGTAAAAAAAGAGCCTTGTTTTGTAAAAAAAAAAAAAGCCAATTTACAAAGTAGTAGTCTGTAGTAAAGCAGTGCTGGAACAGATCTTGTTACCGCACTCTCTGCTGCAGCATTTACACACTTACACGCAGCACATTCACACTTTCATCATATTAACTAGAAAAGACATTGAAACACAGAGAACTCTGTAAAGAATAAGTCTTTTCTTCAGAGAAATTACAGATAAAGTCAGAGAGCATTGAGTACCGTTTCCTACACCTTCACAAGAATCTTAGAAAATGATACAGGAAGAGGTCTGGCTGACCCACATGGCAACAGTGCCTTTAGCTTAGCTTAACTTTGGACAAAGTCTTAGTTTCAGCAGTGAAGAAATGAGTTTAATAAAATAAAACAGCAGCCTGTACTGGACCATGTAGCATTACTAGTGGACTACTAAAACAGGGGCCGTTCTATAAACTTTGACCAAACTTTGAGTAAAAAACCCTCTTAATAGCAGAAACAATATGTACAAAAGAACAGGTAACCCAGAGAACCCAGGTAATGCTATAAACACTTAATCTACGCTATAAACATACTGATATGTGATATCTTGTGTAGTGAAACAGGTGAGATTAGTCTTCACGCTTCTGTACCTCCTCCTGCTGGGCAGGTGTGATAACACATAATAGCTTAGGTGGGTGGAAAAAAATTAAATTGGATTCAGATGATGGTTGATCATCCAGATTAAAACATCTATTAAACTGATCAATTCAGTGTGAAGTTTGGTAAAGCTTGGTTATACTGGTTGACTGTTTGGCTTGGCAAGGTGAGCCCCCCCTAAATCCAAACCACAATAGACTCCTGTGTTTCCTTAGTGTCTACTCTTTTCAAAGACCTAAATTAAGTAAATCTAGCTATTATGCAATATTCACTAGCAATAAAAATGATAAGATTGTGCTAATACAGCTTTGAGAATTATTCAGTTTGGTAAATGCAGTAGCTTCATTTGATATTACTTTTATATTAGAGAAGTCTGGTACAAGAAGACTGAACATATTTACTTTAGCATGATATTATCTGGGATGTTTATTAGCTGGAAAATAGAGTTGGCTCCAGATGTCTTGATTTAGCAAGCACATCTGGACTGTGTTTAGCTCTATGACTGAATAAAGTGAATCAGAATGGAGGCATTCCCTCTCGGACATGCCTCTGTGCTTATTTAAATCATGAAGCATGACCTGCCCGCACTGCAAGCCAAACCAAACGGGCCGTTTCCAGTTCAGTGGTGCAACATGTCTCTGAGATGCTATCTCCAGAAAACCAAGAGTAGCTGGGAACAAGACCGTGACCTTTTGGTTTGTGGTGTACGGTTCACTGACTGGGCATGGTTACACTGATTGCTGTTTTAGCCACCTTGTGCTTTAGCAAGGTTCTTTCAAATATTGGGCTTAGCAGTTTACCTCATGGAAAAGGCACGTATTTGCAGGTTAAATCAATTTCTTAACTTTTAACAGCTGATAAGTGAAATAGTAGCCAATCATTTTGATAAGAAGACATTTAGGGCAAACAGCCTATTCACTGTGGTTATGATGTTACAGTCGGAGAGGCTTCAAGTAGGCCTAGGTTGTAGGACCATAGCAGTGTGCAGTCCATATTTGAGGGTTACTTCCATGGCCACAGGTGTATAAAACCAAATACCTAGACATGCAGACTGCTTCTACAGACAGTAGTGAAAGAACGGGTCACTCTTAGGAGCTCAGTGAATTCCAGCTTTGTACCGTGATGAATGCAAGGCCAGTCGTTAAATTTCCTCGCTACTAAAAATTTCCCATGGCCGAGCAGCTCCAGCCAAGCCTTACATCACCAAACACAATGCAGGCGAGTGGATACTTTTGGCAATAAAGTGTAAAAATACATAAAAATATGCATAATACACCCATTTACTGGGCCCTTTTCAGTTTTTTTTTAATCTAAAATTGATCTAATTGATGGCCGACCATGTTGCTTAATGATAACCGGCAGCATCTGCATCTTGCTAATCTGTAGGTAATTTAACCTGAATCTGCCATAATTGCTATTGTTATCCAAGCTATGCTACAGATACCATAGCTGTGGTGCTATCAGTGTCATTACAATGTTGCCAGCCAAAGCAGATGTCTCTTCAAGCTAGCAAAGCCCTGATTCTTACATGAATGGCCTGTCCACTATTGTCCACTACACTCACAGAGGCATGAACAGAGCCAGAGTGGGTATTGGTGCCATCTGCACAAGGAGGACGGATGCCAGGAGATGAAGGGCGCAGAAAAAGGCACTTGTATGAAAAGGAACTGCGCTAGCTCTCACAATATTAACAAGTCTCTCAGGAGCTGAAGAGGGGCTAACAAAGTGTGCCAGGCTGAAAATAAGTGGTTAACTCCTCCCAGGCTAGTGAACTGGCAGGATTCAGACCAAAAAAAACTAAAAAAAAGGACAAACCAGACAAGCCTAGTTTTGCATGACCGCCATTGGTTGCATTGATTTTTTAATGGCATTTCAACAAAACACATAACATAGATATCTATTAATGGTTCATGTACCATTAAATGTTATGCAGACTTGGTAAATGACTTCTGTCTTGCTCTTAAAGCCTTAAGATATGAACCAATGACGTACAGTACTCTGATTAACATGGCTTGTGACTAATACCAGGGTAGTGATGATGGGTGAGGCAAATGTTGTGTGAATGATGATTTATGCAAATAAAGTAGAACAACCTAGCTTAAAGAAAGAATGCATTCATCAGTCATTTATTCAGTAAGTCAGTCAGTGAAAGTTCCTCCTCTAGGCCGGAGATAAGAAAAATGTTAACAAATAAAATGTTAAAATTGTAAAAAATGGCATGACAAGCTCCATTGTGCTCACATATAGAAATGGTGTTCATGTTTTTGATGGGCAATGTTGTTTTTACAGCACCAAAAGCTCAAAATCTCTGAAAGGGGGTTATCATGACCTGACACAAAGCTAAACCCGAAGAAAGGCAATGAAATGCCGAGGCATTCAGTGTCCTGTCAAACCTCACCAGTGGCTATTGTGGCCATTGAAAGATTCCACTGACAGGCTGAATATAAGCACACTCAGTGAAAGCCCAGCAAGTCCTGCTCTGAACTTCGCTGGAGACTTCAGAAACTCGCTCACTTGTTCTTTTCGACTACATTCACAGCTTGAGTGATGTTCCAGACAGTAAGATTGCCTCACATTTAGGAACAGTTCTTGGCAGGAAAGTAAATGAAGAGAGGCAAAGTGAAGAGAATGGATGACTTGGGCTATCTCTGTCCTATCTTGTTTTTCATGGCTGTGGGAAAATGTCTAAAGACGTTTTTGTGCTGTGATTTAGGTGTGATTAGGACATATTGTGCTCTACCAAAGCATGAGTGCTGTGTAGACAATCTATGTGCACATCTATGTTCACAATTTTTAATGTAGTCAGTAGCAGGAGGAAATGACTGTCAAACTACCATCTGTGTCAGGCCATACAAGTGGACAGCCATCAACTTAGGAAATTAGAAACTTGGAAAGAGATATAATTAGTTCTGTTTGGATTTATGGAGTACAGAACATGTGAACAAATTATCAGAGTACAGTGTATTTAGCAGGTCTGGCTATAGCAGCCTTACTAAAGGAAAAGAGCCAGAAGGTAACATAGACAGGGCATCCTAAAAAAACTGGCCTCCATACACTCCACCATCCACATGCCTCAGTGATCTCATGCAAGTGGTGGGATGACAGCAACACGAGTTTACTATAAATCCTTAGTATTTTCTATTCGATAAACCTTTTTCTTTGGTTCAGAGTTAATGAAATCTGTTTCTACCCAGAAAGATCTTTCAACTGTGATTCCACAAAGATGTTTCCACTGTGTGTTGGTCTAGCCTCTGTATTCTGCTTTGTATACTGAGTGTTTCCAACTGAGAGAGCTTTAGCGCTTTTGGTTGTGGATGAATTCCAGCATCTAACTTTACCAGATTTTCACTGAAGTGTCCGATACAAAATACTTTTGCTGCACATTTTTGCTGCATGAATCCGCTCATCACGGCACATTTAACTGAAATAAATGTAATTTTGCTTTTGGTTGATTAGCTCCAGTCTTAGCATGTTGAATAGCTGCGCCTTCTTCTCTACTTACATCTGGCCTTCAGTGTTGTCGGTGCATTACTGAGCCGTTAAAACTCGCGCCAGTGTCCAGCTTCCGAGCTCGTCATCCAAAACACCGTCCGGTTCGGCAGACTCGAACGCCTCGTCCACTAAAAAGTGAATCAAAGCAAGCAGAACGAAGCGGTGGCGGTGGCGGCGGCCAGCCAGTGCAGACCCCAGACTCTCTGCAAAACTTTCATGTCCAAATCGCTTCCCCAAAGTGCGGCCTCACGCTGCTCGGCAATCTTCGCCTTTCAAAGCGTCAAACTCTTCCGCCATCTGCTTCTCAGATGAAAGAGAGCGAAAGATGAAAAGCAGAGTGGCTCTCTTAGCATTTTACTTATTTATTTATTTTTTTACCTCCCCCCACAGACATCGAACCAATTACGGCCAGTTGGAGGGACTGGCTGCAGGAGAGGCGCCCGGCTCTGAGGTTTGAAGTGTCAGGCCGCTGGATGCCCTCTCCACAACGATGGAACCTTAATCTGGTATTATTTTGATTGCATCGACCGTCCTCGCCGCCGGCCCGAGGGCTGCAGATTTAGACTTACACTGCAAAAATAGATTCTATTACCGCCATCTTACAGGTTCACTGTCTGAGATACTGTCTGTGAGGACTGAGGCAATGCAGCGTACAGACTAAATAAAGATACTGGCTAAAAGACACTCCAGTAAACTCCAGTGGAGTTATATTTTTGCAAGTGAAAACAAATCTCAAATCTAATCAATATGCTGTATCTCTGGTTACGGGGTTGTTTTCGATTTTTCAACACCATGTCCAGTAAAAGCATTGCACTTACTGAAGTCAATGACAAGCGGTGCATTTTTCTGGACATTCTGGAGCTCCTGTATAAATAAAACCTTAAAGGAATTGTCTGGTGAAAAATGAAACATATACAATTTCCCACTTGACCCTATTGAAGTTGATTAGTCAAATTTTATTTAATTGGTTTTGAACTGTGCAGCCTAATAATATTTTCCCTAAAACTACATCTCTTTATTGTAGTAACACAGACTGATAACATGTTTTAGGACACAGCATTATTTATACTAATCAAAATTGATAAAAAATCCATTACCTCACTGTACGGATACAAATATATTAAATTTGGTTACATTTTAGGTTAAATTATTACAATGTATATAGCATACTGTCTACATTTACATTACATATATCATATACTCATACTGTTCCCTGTGGGTCATTTTCACACCTGAAAAATTCCTGACCAAAGTCTGGAACATGTTTCAAGTGTTTGTTGTATATATTACATTTAGTACAGTTAGAATTGTTTTTACACTGCACTACAGTTTAGTGGCTGATGAATTAAATACTTTTTGTAGTGGGGTGTCCGTCTGGCACTGGCATGTTGTCAATTCAGTGAGTTGCCTTTCCAGACATTGTTCCAGAATCTGCTTTATTTCAAGCTTAACAGATTGCCTACAGATTCATTTTGATTTTGTTCATAAATAAGGGTTAATCTACAGTTACAGTAGATACAGGAATCACCAGCATCATCTGTCAGATTTCAACATGGCGCCAGTTCTTTTTCATTTTCTATTGTTTCGTGGATGATGATATCCTGCCCCAACCAGTCATTTATAAGCTTCAATCAATTTCATGTCCACTGGTGTATAAAATCAAGCAGCTAGACATACTGCAGACTGCTTCTGCTAACATTAGTGAAAGAACAGGTCACTCTCAGGAGCACAGTGAATTCCGGTGTGGTACTGTGATAGGATTCCACAGCCAACTGTCAGTGAGTTTATTAAAGTGTAAGTGTAAGTGAAACAACTTGCTCTCAGAATAAAATGGCTTAATGTTTTAACAAACTCCATGAGGTCTACAGATTAGCTCAGGAAATGTGTAGAGAGCTTCATGTAATGGGTTTTCAATGGCTGAGCAGCTGCAATATAGTGTACATATATCTATATATGTCTTTAGACTCATTTACAAAAAATAATGTGTCCATATGTCCAATGGTGCAATTGTCACTGTCTACATACTTCTATACAGTCTTTATGATGGCACAGGTTCCACTAAAGGGAAGTTCACAGGTAGACGTTTCTGACAATAATGTGTCACTGGTGGAGGAGGATGCAATACAGTACTATAGTACTTTTTTTCTACCAAAAAGCTAACAAAAAAAAGATTCGTCATGTTTTGCTAAAACTGTTGGCTACACTGCCACAATTTTAAGTGGTACTGCTGTAATTTGTCCCTATCTGTGAGCTTTTAGAAAACAGGCACTAATATGAACAAAACAAACATGGAATTTGGGAAGAAGGCTTTGTTCATATCCTTATCTGTATGTAACAGTGAGTATAAATGAGCATTTACAGGCACACAGTCATGAAAACTACTGTTAAAAAGACTTGTTAATGTAAGTACAACGGCAACAACAGGAGCAATGTGGAGCAGGAAAAAAAGTATCATTCCATTCAAATTCTGCTCAAGTAAAGCTCTCAAATGTTGCATCCTGGGGGAAGTAAAAGCTAATCAAGTACAACGACTAAAGTACATGCAATCAACTGGCTGCTTCCAGCTGTATGTCACACACAGCAAACATGTCTGAGATGAAAAGCCGATTACAAATTTGTGCAAATATGCATTTAGGGGAAGAAAGTTACGTCTACACCAGTACGACTCGCAGGCGCTTTAATTGGCTTTTTAATCATTAAGAACAACAACAAAAACACAACATTCCCTGTAATCACCTTCCCAAATATTTATACTTCTGATGTTCTTCTACGAATGACTGTGACATCAAAATCCATCAAAACAGTCATTTCCTCTATTATCCCCACATTTGTTCAAACAAAGTCCTTATCCTTATATTAATTGTTCAAACAATGAGATGAATTTTGTTCTTACTTTCCCGGCCTGTCAATCTTACCCCAGACCTCCTATGCATACAATATGCCTCTAATACACACACACACACACACACACACACTCGCCAGGCATCTCTTTTGCTGTGACTTATCACACTCTTTTAAATATGAACTAGAAACCAAGGTTGGGTGATACAACTCTAACTTCAGAATATTGGATTCTTATGTGAAATATATCACAATATTTAGCTGTTCTGAGATAAGGAACAAATATTAACAAATACACCATCAAAATATAGCTCCTCATTTATAAAAGCCACACAATACCATGCGTACATACATACATAGTTTATCTTCTTTTCAGAAAAGAAGTTTTTTCAGAAAAGAGTTTCAGAAGAAGCTTAGATCTTTGAAAAAAAAAGTCAGCTATGTTCGGTTAAACATCAGAACCACATAACTGTCACAAACCAACAAGCTCCATCTGTAGACAGATATTGAATTTTAGTTGGAAATTGACTGGGCATTAAATTACATACCTGTCAAAAACCAACAGTGGGTTGACGTCAAACTACAACATTAGACGAACACTGACTTTGGGTTAAAAATCCAAATCAAATCTGTCAATAAAAATGCTGCATCATGTATTTTGACATAACGCTCCAACATCAGACACATTTTACAACAATGGTTTGACATGGAGCCCCATTGTTAGACAGGTGCTGTATTTTATTTGGAAATCAATGTCCCATCCTTCAGAAACCACATCATGTTGAGATCATGTTGGAAATCAAAGTCACATATCCATGAAATAAGAGCCTCCAAGATTGCACAGACACTGAATTCAGATGATACATTTTGGTTGAAAATAAGTCACTGATAAAATCAATCAAATCTGACTAAAACAACAATGGTTTGACAGGCTTGGGCTAGATAGATGGTGTAAAGCCCTCCAGCATTGAGCTGTGGAGCAGTGGAGCTGTCTTCTTTGGAATGGTGAAGGTCCATCCAATGCTTTTAGGATGAGTTGGGGGGATTGTGGATAAGGTGGGGGTGATCATCATCCAATATCCTGACTCTGCTACCTCTGGCTCTGTAGCTGAAGGTGGTCCTCACTGCAATGTTGATACAAATCTAGTAGAAATCTAATATCTAATGGCTTCACTATGTTTAACAGTATTGTATAATCGTGTATTGTACTGGAAGTATTGAATATACCCATGATATACTGTACCTATCATGTGTAACCGGATGTAATGTATCATGCTATTACACTGTATTTATGTATTTATTAATTGTTGAGTCACAAACTCTTTCAGTATTTCTTGGTCTAGTTTATCAGTTTAATGGTTCATCGGTTGGTAAGTTGCTCTGGGTAGGAGCGTCGGCCAAAAGAGTAGATGTAAATGTAAACACAGCAGAAGATTTCAAACGCTGCTTTCCTCCTTTGAGAACGGTGCGGGGAGATATGAAGATCCACTGTAGAATGTTTAAAAAGCAGAGTCCACAGGAGATCTGACCTGCTTCTTTATCTCTGGAGGAAAGACATACATTTCATATGGCATTAATGTGTTAAAAACAACCCATTTCCTGAACACACACACATACACACACACATACACTGGATGTTTTATGAATTCTTTATGGGTTTTTAGAGCCAAATGAACATGCCAAAATAATACAGCTGCTGGTTTTTGTCAAATGTTTAGATTGAGTATATCAATAGTATATCAGATCCTTAATTAATTAGGTCAGAACCACTATAAAAATCCAATGAGATCTCTCTTAAGCTTCTAGATCATTTAAAATAACTGGTATGAAAGGTGGTGAAAGATGAAAAAAAAAAAAAAAAAATCACACACCTACGACCAAAAGTGTACTCAGCCTCTTAGAGGCACCTACCACACTACTGTCCTTTCCTTTACCCTTTTTTACAACCAGTCAATGGCCAGATACTATCAGACTATAGGTTTCTATTTTTACGGACATGGTCAAAGAAGGAAAGATCAGACAGTTCCATTCTTCTTCACAGCTTGAGGAACAGCACAGAACTTAACATCAGATATTCCCGCTATCCAGACAATTCCCCAGTTACACCTCATCGCCAGCAAGAGACTTCGCTCCCCCGTCAGTCTTTCTTTAGTTCAGTCATTTCTTCCAATCAAGGAGACGAAAGGAAGAAACCTAAATTAACTTAATACCAATCTTTTGTCCTTTGAGGATCAAATCAGATAATGGAATCTCTCTCTGCTCAGTTAAAGTGGGAGAGAAAAGGGATTGGAAGGTTTGCTCTTCTAAATGGCATTTTTCTCTGTCTTTCATGCATCTCTTTTGGGTCAATATCTAATTACGGCTTAAATGCTAAGATTAAGAGATCAAAAAAAGGAAGAAGAAGCTGTTTCTACCATTTCTGGGCACCTTGAGTTCAGGCTTGAACATGAGAGAAGTACTGATATACAGATCAGTTCCCACCATTTTTTATTAACTATTTTTTTCTAAGTTTTGTAAGTGATCCTTGGTCAGCACTGTGACTGGAATTTAGCATTTGTGTATTCCATGTTATTAAAGGGCCCAGACAACTCTTTTAGATTTTTTCATTATAGTAAACATAATGTGTGTACACACCGGAGTTCTTCAAGTGTTCTACAGTAAAGCCAAACTAAAATGTTGAATCACAACCCTTTTAATTCACCCTTGACTGCTAAATGGTTTTGGGCCTGTTGTCTAGCTGTCTAGGACCTGTAACTAGAGTCTGGCTGGGATGCTATGCTATACAGTTTCATTAAAACAATATTATCCCAAGTGGCTGTAGCATATCCTTGAAAGACTTTCAATAGTGTGAAGTAAAGGTAAAGCACAGAGCCAAGGTATGCCATGATGCATGTTGCATTACTATGTGTAGTTCATTACACATTGCTATTTATAGGTATATGTTTGAGTAAAATGAACATTGTTGTTTTATTTTATAAACTATGGACAACATTTTTCCCAAATTCCAAATAAAAATACTGTCATTTAGAGCATTTATTTGCAGAAAATGAGAAATGGCTGAAATAACAAAAAAGAAGCAGAGCTTTCAGACCTCAAATAATGCAGAAAACAAGTACATATTCATAAAGTTTTAAGAGTTCAGAAATCAATATTTGGTGGAATAACCCTGCTTTTTAATCACAGTTTTATGCATCTTGGCATGTTCTCCTCCACCAGTCTTACACACTGCTTTTGGATAACTTTATGCAACTCCTCGTGCAAAACTTTAAGCAGTTCAACTTGGTTTGATGGTTGTGATCATTCATCTCCCTTTTGATTATAATCCAAAGGTTTTTAATTTGGTAAAATCAAAGAAAGAGTTTTTTTCCACATATATATATGGAGCGAGAGAGAGAGAGTGAGAGAGAGAGAGAGAGAGAGAGTCAGTGGTTCAACTCATCTGTGATTGCAACCTCTTGCTCTCACTCTTGTTCCTAAAGTGGTGTTAATCATTTATTGTGTGATAACATGTTAGATCTGACAGCATTACAAAAAAAACATACACAAAGCATGTTAACCTAAAGAGCTTGTTATTCACCTTCAAAAATACGGCAGCAGCAGCGATTGAGCTCTAACCCTCTTCACTTACACTAAATTATATCTAGCCCACGCTGCAGTATTTATAATCATATTGAACATTTGAAAAACGCTCTCATAATAATTTGTAATAAAATAATAAAGGAGAATTGAGCCTTTAAAGACCCTTTATACACTCCTTTATTTTTGCTACAGTATATCCTGGTCAGACTGAAACTGGTTGATTTCATAACCAGATTGGAATTCAAAAATACAGATATAATTGTTTTCTTTGCATTATTTGAGGTCTGAAAGCTCTGCATCTGTTTTATTATTTCAGTCATTTCCCATTTTCTGCAAATAAATGCTCTAAATGACAATATTTTTATTTGGAATTTGGGAGAAATGTTGTCCGTAGTTTATAGAATGAAACAACAATGTTCATTTTACTCAAACATTTACCTATAAATACCAAGATCAGAGAAACTGATTCAGTAACTGAAGTGGTCTCTTATTTTTTCCAGAGCTGTATATACTTATTAAAAAACAACCCTGTACTGAACATAAAGAATTTGATTTATAGGAGTAGCATTCACATGTCTATTACACTATAATCTCGGTGTTTAGCATGTGCTCTTATCCAGAGCGACTTACAAGGTTATTCATATTACAGAGGTGGGCCAATTTAGTGTTAGGAGTCTTGCTCAAGGACTCTTATTGGTGTAGCACAGCATAGTTACCCACACCTGGAATTGAACAGCAATCTTCCACATGGTAGCACACTGGCAGGCAGTGGTGTTATCCACTGCACCACACAGAGTGACAGCCTAGATCTAATTTAGGTCTAGATTTTATCCATAGTCTAAACAGGCATAAACTACATAAAATCAGATTTTTGCAAATCATATCCAAGCTATTCACTTGGAGGTGGTTTAAAATGAGTTGTATGGACACCCTGGACACTTAAATCTGATTTCTTTTCTGTCATTCACAACATCCAGCCTCATAAAATCTAGAGAAATAGAAGTGTGCATGGGTTCCAATAGATTGCCTAAGGTTAGTTATTAATGCTGGCCTCAGTATACAACAGCAATCTACACAGGTACAGTTGTGATGTCCAGACAGGCAAATCCAATCCGATCACTTGCAAAAAATTTAGATAACATATCTTATCTGAGAAGCAAATCTGATTTGCCTGCAGTCTGATCACATCCTTGAACTCAACAGCAGTGGCCATAACTACACCCTACTTGATTATTCCCCCAGGCTGCCAGCGCCCCCTATCTGCATTTTTTTCACTTCCCTTGTTTATTTTTAAGAAAAAAAAAGCCCATAAAGTGTGTACATTTTGTGAAGCGACGCAACAGCTGTTGAACACTCTAATAAAGCTTTCAGGTTGAGTTAAAGCTCTAATTTGGTAAGTACACACTCACGCTGTGTGTAAAGGGCCACTGCAGTAGGAGAGGCGACGAGTTAAGAGTGAGGCTATTAACACCACCACCATTCTCCATCATCCAGCACTTTAGCATCGCACACGCTTTCCGACGCACACACACACCCACACCCACACACAAACGCGCACACAGACACGCATTACAGTCAATTAAAATAATTGCTTAATCAATTGTTTGCCGCAGTCCGCGTGCTGCGCAGAGGTCAGAGAGAGGGAAAGAGAGACTTGATTGCGGCCCTAATTAGCAAAATGAGTTTCACCTTTCAGATTATTTTAAGTGATGGGGCTCCGCCGAGACTGCACTGTTTATTACCTGTGAAGGGAAGAAATTATAGGGCCCATTTCCTACAATTTTTATTGTTGTTTTATACTCCTTTCTCCCTGGAAGTTTGCTTATAATGTAAGTGTGGTTTTATGTTCCGAAAAACAGTCATATATCAGGTTTACATGAACATTCTCTAACCGCTGTTTATCCCTTTAGATGCTCTTCTCTCTGTCACTACAAATAGGGGGCGGTCCCAGGGCTCCAAACTAACTCTGCCCTGTTATTTGGGGTGATTTTGGGTGATATTGTGGCTTAAGTGGTTAAATATGAATAGGAGTTATTACAATGCTCAATATAGAGGTGGACAATATCAGTATCAGAAACATACAGTACCAGTCCAATTTTGGACACACCTTAAGTTCAGTGTTTTTTTCATTATTGAAAATTTTCTGCATTTTAGATAAATAATAATTAAGTCATCCAAGCTATAAAGAAAAACATATGGAGTTAAACAAACCAGAATATGTTTTAGATGTTAGATTTTTGCTTAGATGACAGTTTTGCACAGGATTTTCTCTATTCAGCTTTATGATGTAGAGTATTTTAACTGTTCAGCTTTCAGTTAACAGCTGTGCTGAACTTCAAGAGTCAAGAGTTAATTACTTCAATTTCTTGCCTCTCCATATGTTAACAACTTCTGATGATCTCCCTGACTCCCACAGCAATGGTAAGCAGGGAAAACACTATTTCCCACATTTAAGTCAAATTATATTGGGTAAAAAATCCATTTTTAAGGATGAAAATATAATATAAATGCAGAATTGGGTTATTCTTACCAATATTCATGCTCAGCTAATCATAAATATATAAAATACATACAGCTAATGACACAATGTAATTATTAAAATAGATGTAGAGATTTATTTTCAGCAACAGCTGGAATTCATGCATTAATTTTGCAATCTGTTCTCCTATCCCACCTATTCGTTCGTTCTCATCAGTTGACATATCGTGACTTAATTTTAAAGGCAGCAGTGCTGGAGAACTACATGAAGGTACTGTGTGTATAAGCTGTTTTTTTTAAATAAACTACTTGTGCACTTAAAGTTCTCAGTGCCACGTTTTAAATGTCAGGGACCTCAGAATTCTATCAATGAAGTGTGGAGCTACTTTGAGCTTATTAGTTGTGTAAAAACATGCAGGTTTCTTTTGCATGGGTGGGCTATTGGACAAAAGTTAATACTCATTTTCATTTTACACTACAGGCCAAGTCTATTTCACTCCAGATTTCTCATTCATTGAAGTTAGGAATGACATCAAGTTGATGAGGTTCCAGTTAAACTTAGTGAAAGTTAGCGAAAGACTGGTTTGACAACTGGTTTGACAATCCTTTACTGGTGTTTTATGTTAAAGCCAAAGTATGTCCTAGTTTGTTTTGTGTGTATTGTTTATTTTATTGCTAGCTTTATCCCAGATTAGCATTGTTAGTCAATACACACAATACAGCACATCTGAACACCAATAAAACATGTCCACAGACAGAAGTTGTACGGTAATGTGTGTACGACTAATTTGATAAAACACAGACATGGTAAGAGTAGTGATCTGTTTAGTTTAAATCACCATATTTTTTTAAAAGCACATGTAATCTACCCAATCCTGTTAATGTGATCATAGTTGTACATGGTTATACAATACAAAAATAGAAGGTACTGTATGCATGGCTAAAATACACAGTATGAATCCTATACCTTATCCTTACTACAAATAGTTCAGTCTAAACTGCGGTGGGCTGAAATTATTCCTGCATCTTATTTTCCATATATGAACTCTGTGGACCTCTATAAACGTCTGTACAGACAAGTTCGAGCCTAGTGAGAGTGTTTTGCTATTGACCTACACCAGTTTCTCCCACAGGATCTTTTAAAAAGCATCAAAAAATTCTAGCTGGTGTGCAGTTCACTTTGCTCAGCTTCCTGTTAAACTGCCTTCACCTCAAGAAATGATCGCTGCTGAGAAAAAGCCTCGTTTTTGAGTAATGTCACCCAAGTGAGGGATCCGGCCCTGTAAGGACGCTGGGTTAGCGCAGTGTGAGCTGCCTCAACACTGCTGTGATGGCTGTTATTGAGCGGCTGTAGGGGGAAGCTGGGATTCTGTGGAACATTAAGTGTAACTGGCTGTTTGGTGAAACTAAATGGGTTTATCTTTATCCCTCTGGGAGCACATACACACTCAGACATTTTCAAATACAGTACAAATACATCCTGATGTAAACACGGAAATCTTCAAACAGGCAAAAAGTAAATAGCTGCTTCTATTTGTGTAAACCAGGGAGTTTTTTTTATATATTTTTGTATAGTTAAATTAGTACATGGATCATGCAGAGATCAGTACATGGAACTGACAGCAAACAGGACCACAGCATGCTGCTACCACCACCATGTTTAACAGCTGTTACTAGGTTTGAGTTGAACTCCTGTCCATATGATCAGCTACAGACTTTAATAGTGAGATTAAAAGTTTTAAATTTAGAGCAGAGGCTTCTTTCTTTAATGACAGGCTCTATGTACATAGTGATTTAAGACTCTTAGGACTGTAGACTGGTGTTCCAGCAGCTTCAGGCTGTGTGAGTCCCTATGCCACATTTGGGCTCTTCAAGGCCTAGATAACAATAACTTAAACTAATGTGCAGCTGATTAAATTGAATTTTTGAGAATCTGCCGTTTGGAAATGGCTCCAAAGACATTCCTTACTGGTATGAATCTTTGAATTTCAGATCTGCACTGAGCTCCTTGGACTTTCCTATTATATCATGTGTCTGCCATACTTCATACATCAGAGTATGTTTTTAAGGGGTCAGGATATTAACACAAACAGTGGGAAAGTAACAGAAAGATAAGATAGGAACAAACACAAGATTTTTGATGTTATTCCCGGTGTTTTTGTTTGTTTTGTTAATCTGTAGTTGTGTGATTTACTGTGAGTTTTTTACCCTCTTGGTGCTGGGTTTTAGGGTGGATAACTGTCTCCACCAGTGAGCCACCATTATAAGAAAAAAACACTGCTCATTGGTGTTTATTTCTCTCTCTCTCTCTCTCTCTCTCTCTCTCTCTCTCTCTCTGTTCAAATATCATTGTCAAATGGGACTATGGTTTGGTTCTAAATTGGTAAAGCTGTAGTCAATTGGTTTTTATTCTGATCACTGACTTAATAGATGATTTAGGAGGTCTTATTGACCTCGGCACCTTAAAAGACATTTTGGAACATTCAGCACCACCAGAAATGGTGATGTAACACAGAGTGGACTAAAGAATAAATGCTACATTTATTTACAACCTATTTTTTTTTTACATCTGCAGACCCAGAGTACATTATTATCAAGACAATTGGGTCTTTGCAGCAAAGTTTCCAAACATTAGGAAGGTGTTTAAAAAACTTAAAATTACATATTACTTTTCTTTTTAAAAAACTCAGAATAAAATGTATTATTAGAGATCTAAGCAGGATTGCAGTGTGAAGTGTGATGCTTTACTCCTTGTGTGTGAGTTGTGGATTATTATTTTTTTCCTCTGCCTCATCTCTGCACTCCTTCATGGTCTTCTTAAGACTATTAAGAAGCTCTTCAGGCTGTTCTGGTCTATGAATCTTTCAGTGCAGAGTAAATGTGTGTATGCACTCCTGGCAGTGTAAAAGCACTTACAGAATGCTGAAGCAGTTGCTCATCTTTTCAATTACAACGAGGTTCTTCTTAGCATGACTCAGTGTCTGCTCTAACTGGACTGTAGAGCAGCATTGTTTCTTAGACTTATGCTGACTTTTTATAACATAGATATTTGTATAATAATTGAAACATTTATATATTATATACTAAGACACCTATAATACAGGAATTAACTCAACCACGTCACCTTGTAATAGTGTTATAATGTTAACAGTGCAAGCCATGAATTATATGAAAACTTTTTTTTCTGAATCTGAAAATATTTCTAATGACAAAAATGTAAATGTGCAAAAAACAATAATAATATCAGTCCTCTATTGTTGCTGGTCTGATGAATCCTGGCATTGTCATCTTGAAATATGCCCGTGCCATCAGGGGGGAAAAAAAATCAATTGATGGAATAACCTGGTCTATATTCAGTATATTCAGGTAGTCAGCTGACCTCATTCTTTAAGCACATACTGCTGCTGAACCTAGACCTGATCAATTGCAGCAACAACTACAGATTATTTACTTAGTTAAATCCAGGTGGAGACTTTTTTTGGCCAGACAGTATAGACATTGTTTCACTGAAAACTAATGTCATGATAAATAAAGCTAAATCAGCTACAGTTTTAGAGTGGGATGCTTTTAGATCAGCCTTTAAGAATTTAGTATCAGTCCAAAGGCCAAATGGCTAGCAAACTTTCAGTGTTTTAAAAATTCAATATTTGCAAAAAATCATTAAACAATTAATCTCTTACAGCTAAAGTTAATTACTGTTTTTCAGCTAGTTTTTTTAGATTGAATAATAGCTAAACTACTCTGTAATGCCTTGTCATTTTGTGGTAATTTTTGTTTTAATCTGCTTGTCTGAGCAACTCTTATTTTACCTGCCAATGTCAGTCCAGCTGTTCTGCATTCTTATTTGAAAGCTTTGCTTTCATATCCCTTTGTTCCCTCCGGATAAGATGTTCATCTACCACCTGTATGAAAAAGTACTCTCTGAGTTACTGCATGTCTACTTTCAAATAGATGAATGAGCGTCCTCAGCAGAAAAGGTCAGTGAATAATTCTTTGCTCTCCTTTCATTCAGCAGTTTTTTGCACAATGTTCTCTGGAGTTCTAAATGTTCTGCTGAAGGCTATTTCAATATAATAGCATGAATACATGCAGTACTCATTTGCTTAGTTACATAATTTCATTTACCTTGATGGTGAAAATGACAAAGAAAAAGGCATAGTAAATACAGTACAGTATGTTTAACAAAGTTATGTGTGCAAAAAAGATATATCAAACATCTTCTTTTACTTACAAACATTAAAGGTGCCCTAGAATGGAAAATTGTGTGTATTGCAGATTTTAAACACTGCTGTCTCTGTCTTCAAAAGAAAAATTGACATAACCAAAACAGGACTGGAAAATCTTATTGCATTAACACCCCCTCTAATCAAAACAGTAAAATGTGTCTGTGATTTCAAAAGAATATAGTGTTGTTAATAGTAGAGGGAAGAACATCTCTCCCAATGGTAATACAGGATGCTACGCAAACCAAACCACATGACTGCAACTTTTCATGAGCCAGTGTCCACAGAAAAGGAGCTCCAACTCAGTTCATGGGAAAGCAAAATCAAGCAAGCAAACACAGTCCATGATAGGTTAAAAATATGCACTAACCACGTCTCCTACTTCGAAAACTATCTGTAAACTGCATACTGGAACTGAACAGATTTCAGAAAGGAAAAGTGTACTAAAGCACATCAGACTGAGAGGATACAATAAAAAGGCAACAACACAAAATGATTTGTTAAACATCTTGTGCTATGATTCCTCACTATGCCAAAGCAGAGCTCTGATAGTTCCATAAAGTATTTGGTGAGAATTTCAAATCCAAATATACAAAGAGAGAACTGCCCTTTTTGGTAATTAGTACTCAATAAATGCACTCATTACCAATATTTCTATAACACATCGATATGTTATTTTTGTTTGTAATTTTTTCCCATTTCTTCCCCAATTTACAAGGCAAATTACCAAACCCACTCATTAGGATTCCCTCTATCACTAGTGATGCCCCAACACCATAAGGGTAAAGACTAGCACATGCCTCCTCTGATAAATGTGAAGTCAGACACTTTTAGGCCTCTTCTTAAACTGCTGCTGATGCAGCATTGCCTTGGAGGAAAGCGCAGCGATTCGGTTCTGATACATCAGCTCACAGATGCCTTATGCTGCGGACATCACCCTTTGGAGTGATGTGTGGAGAGAGCGCCATCTACCCACCCAGAATGAGCAAGACCAATAGTGCTCTCTCAGGTCTCTGATAGCCGATGTCAAGCTACATGAACAGTATTAGAATCAGCGATCTCCTGATCAGGATTTGTTTGTATCAGTCTGCATTGTTAACATTCATTGTTCCTGGAAATCCTTCTTTTCCAATTAACAATACACAATTTAACAATGAGTGTAAATATTAATGTAAATACTCTCTATGACTATGTGATAGAAAAAGGAGCTTACATTTTCTTTTTTGATGACATGACCTGTTTTATTCTAAGGCAACAGTGTCATAAACATGGTTGTTAAACACTGTCTGAGAGCACGTTAAAATAGTTAAACAGTATTATAATGTATTTATTTATGCCAAAACTTACTTTAAGAGAGCTGTAATACTCTGTAATTAATTTACAGTAAATTACTATTCTTATTATAAAGTAAAATGCTGTATTCTTTCTTCACAGTGAATTGCTATCATAGTACAATCGTTTATTGGCAACTTTTTAGCTGTTAACTTGCTGTAAAATTTACAAGACACTTTCTACAGTGTGTTTTATTGAGCTTAAAGTAACATTAAAACAAATTTGGCCATAATAACAGATGTCCAGAACTTTCTGATGTCTTCATAGCATTAATGCAAATAGCATGTCTGAAGCTGTGGGGTTTTATACAGACTGATACAAAAGAGCAGCCAATTACGTTATTTTAGAGGGAGGAGCAGAGCGTTGATTCTGGATTGCTGAATAATAATGTAATAATAATCTATGACTAATAACAGCTTGTGAGCAACAACAGGGCCGGACAATAAACCTTGTCACTTCTCTGATTTGATTTTCTAGGACAGAAAAATGACAGGCTTGGTCAAACAATGAAAACGAAGCAGGCGGTGTCCAGCCGGTTGTGTTGCCTGGAACCCGTTATTGTATATTCTGTGTCTGGTTATGGGCTGTAATGACTATGTGTCAGAATTTCATTATAGAACACACTGACATGCATACACTCACACACACACACGGACACACACACTCATGTGGCACATTTGCACTTTATGAGCCCACAGGCCTCATTTATCAAAACACAAAAGCGCATGCAGTCATTTCCACCATACTCAGAAGTAGCCCTGCACTCCTGGGACAAGCAAATAAGCATTTTCTGCAAACAAAATACATATATATTTTGCATTGCTACATTTTTTATTATTAATATTTTAAAAGAATGGTTCAGCAAAAAAAATCTAATTTGCACAATTTGTCACTTACCCCAGATGTAGTTGATCAGCCATGACATGTATGCTGTCCAAATACAGCAGCACTGGAGCTACAAGACTACTGCAGCTAACAAACACTCAAAAACCAAAAAGCCAAAAAATATCCATGCCCACATGCCCCTCATCAAGGCATAAAATCACATAGACTCATTAATGTGATTTTGGACACAGTATGAAACATATAATTAATGTGTTGTATGTTGTATGTTTAATGTTTTGCTAACACATTTCTGTATCTACAAAATAACAGAAATATGTAGAATATGCTCTCCTTTAGCAGTTCTTTTCATTATGCTGACACATTTCACTGTCTGGTCTATAGACACTTTCCCCTTGATCCGTTTTTTTTACTGGAAGATCCAACATCATTCCAGTGATGAAAGGAAATATGAGGAATAATGAATGGCTCCAGATGAAAGCAGTAGTGTTAAAGTCACATTAACTCACAGCCCTGTCGAGTTTGCCCTCACATAACACAAGTCCTTGTTTGGAAAGTCCTCACAAGTGCTAAAATTACTGCTGGACAGATTGATTGGCGTTTTGGAAGGAGCGCTATTGATTAGCCAGGACCCAATCTTTCCTAAGTGTCCCCACACTTCAGTGACATGACAAGCTGTCCCCTACAGCGTCCAGCGTCTGACCGGAGTCACCTCAAAGTATTCACTAAGCCAATAATATACAAGATGATTTTCCTTTTGGCCAAATGTACTGGATCAGACAAGGCTGGCTTAGAGGGTGACGTTTGCTTTTTCAGTTCTGCTTCTACAAATATTAGTGAAAGAATGGGTCGCTTTCAGGAGCTCAGTAAATTCCAGCGTGGTTCCACGAAAGGATGCATCACCTGTGCAACAAGTCCACTAATTAAATTTCCTCTCTAATAATTATTCCACAACCAACTGTCAGTGCTATTATAACACATTGGAAGAGACTCGGAACAAAAACAACTTGCATCAACTTAAAATAACAGAGCAGTGAGTCAGTCACTACAGAGCTCAGTGGCCTTCAGTGGCCTTCAGATCAGAACAGTAGAGCATAGAGAATTTCATGGAATGGGTTTCCATGGCCAAGCAGCTCCATCCAAGCCTTATAGCACCAAATGCAACACAGCCGAGGGATGTTTCTTGGTACACACATGACACACACAAAAAGAAATGTGTTAAATACCCACAATTTGAGAAATGGAATGTTTCATCCATTTTAGCACCCAGAGGCTCCCCTACATCTTTTCACCTTGCCATGAGCATGCTGGCCAATGTTTAGCCTCACTCACAAGATAACACCTAACAAATAACGCAGGTGGGGGCTTTCCTTCGCTGACCAATTTACACTGCCAATCATGCTATCCTATGACTTTTGACACGGCAGTGTACACCCTGGTGTAATCATGGGTGTAGACAAATTAAACACTTTTCGTATACAGAATATATTTTATGCTTCACTATCCCTAGCAGTAGAAGAAGCTTAAAAGCTTGTCTAGAATCGATAAAATCAGTATGTGAGGTATACACAACCTTGTTTTTTTGCCTGGTTTTCTTTTTATGGTGAGCTCCTGGTAAGGAAAGGAAGGAAAGAATTATTACTTCTGCTATTATTGCCTAGATTACTGTAATTTGACTGCTCACAATAGTTAGGAAGCCATAGTGAAGTGTGTGATTAGCTACAGTAGTCTTTAGTGTAACATCTGTAGCTCATGTTTGATCGTCAGCTAAGGTTGGCAATTTATTTACAATAGAGCGAACGTAGAAAAAAAGCTGGTAATGTAAACTTAGCTAGCTGGCATAAGCCAGCAGATTGTGTTGGTGATGTGGTGACGATGTACTAACATTATCATTATGTTTAAACCTAACATAAAAAATAATCGACACATACTTACATTTTAAACTCAATTTTGGTAATCAGTGGTTACTTATCAACATTTTTCTAACATAGGGCATATACTCCTGAAGTAGACCTTAATTTTGACCTGTGAAGTCTGAAATTTTATGGATTAAGTCGGAGTCAGGTTATGTAATGTGTTTTGGGATTCAGGAATTGGCCTATTTTACAGCTCTGTTTTGTTTTTGCTGTTTTTTGCTGGAAGGAGGAGATTTACAATATGTCACTTCTATTATACCCAATTTTAATCAGACCATTATTTAACTACACCAAATTAAATTCAGTTTTTAATTACAGTGCCCCTTTAAAAAACTACAGGTGGGTCCCGATTATCTTAGAAAGGTGGGTCCAAATGACACAACCCACCATCAATTCTCAACAAGTGGCAATTTCCTCAAACAAGCACGAGATCAGCAACATAACCTGACTAGCTGTGTGACAGAGCTACAGGATAGGATCTGCGTGAACCGTCTCCAGACAGTCAGGATACTGTATCTACCTGAATCAGCCAAAGGCCCTGATTGTATGGGACTGTTACAGTCTCATTTCCCAAGATAGATTGCATCTTTGGCTGGTCATACCATGGAAATCAACCGCTGCCATCATATATACGACGGCAGCCCCACAGCCAATGCCCAGAAGCCGTGCATGATTATTTGTCGGCTTCTGGGATATGCAGTTAGGCAAGCCATTCTGAAAGGAGCTCGGGAAGCTCATCTGATCATGCATGGCGATGTCACTCTGCATTTATTCTCAGACTACAGCTCTGCTTGGGCGGCGAATAGGAGAAAATTCACCAGAGTCATCAGAAGCCTCCAGGCTGTGAGGTAATATTCATTCCTCATTTACCTGGTGATGCTTCAGACTGAGCACAAAGGCCAAAAGCTGACCAATAGCTGACCTTCCCTAAACGTTCCTAAAGGTTCTGAAAGATTTTGGGGTTTGCTGGACTTAGCTTAAACATTTTTTAAACATTTTAAATCTTAAAATATTTCATAATTAATGTTTATGTCTGAATGTTCTATGTAAGGCAATGGTGCATAACAGCCTATGCTGACTAAGACATACTGGATGCTAAATTGTGAATTTCTTACGCTAGTTTGTTATGGATAGTTATTATTTTCATCTTGTTCTGCAATATGGTAAATCCTTGAAAGAATTTTCCTTTAAAACCCATATACACTGTGATAGTTACCCTTTTTGATATTTTAATTGGTTTCTGGGGACTCGTTGATGTAGCCCAAATCTGCACCACACCATAACACCAGGCCAGGACAAAAGTAGGACTGAACATGTCTAAGTGGAGAAGTCCAACAAATCCAAGTAAATGGTTTGAAAGCCTGGTATCATGTTATGGAGTGCAGTTTCATACGATACCAGATCATCTGTGGTCTTCATTACTTACAGGGATTTTAGCAGCCCAAAATTTTGTAAATAAGGTTCTGCAACCAGTGCCTGACTATTTCTGAACACACATTCTGGTGCTCTATTCCAGAAGGACAACGCTTGTCCACATACGGCTGCAATCTCAAGAGCTTGCCTTGAAGACTTAGATACTAAGCCATGGCCAGCACTACCAGCACTCCACCCCTACCCCAAAATCCGCAGGGACTGCATGAAAATATTCTTGCTGCATGGGATGGGATATCACAGGACAGCATTAGGAACCTCTACAACTCTATGCTAAGATATCTGGCACGCCCTAAATCAAAAACGACAATTTACATCTCGTCTATAGATCACTAAAATAGGGTCCTGAATGTTTAATCATTTATTGTTCCTGGTAACTTACATCTTCCTTCCAAAAGTATTGCAATCCAACATTATAATGTCTTCGTTTTTGACCAGTTTCTGTCCACCAAACAATAGTTTGGTTAAGCTAGTGCATCTGAGCTTTCATAGCACTTTAATGCAGTTTCAAGTAAGCAAACAATGATGTAAATATGCAATTTGTGGTTTAGTAAAAGCTTCCCTTACTTTTTTTTTAGCAACATAAGCCTTGTAGCTTCAGTGCTGAACATAAGAAGCAAACTTCAGATGCATGTTTCAGCTGATTGACTGCATGTGGTGTACGTGGAAAATGAAGTAAATTAGATTTTTGGGGTCAAACTATGGTTTTAATGTGCACACACAGAGGGCAGAATTAAGGAAATGTTTCATATTTGAACTGCACAATATTTCAGAACTGCTACCACACCGGCAGCATTGATTTTTAATACTCTTGAAAAATTACAAGATTTTTTATTTGGCAGTAAGTGAGTTTAAAAAATGAAATAAATAAATAATAATGGAAATGCGTTTATAACACAGAGAGTAAGACATACAGTGTACTGTGAATATTTGGTCATTTATATTGAATATTATAATGCAACATATATCTTACAGCTGGAAGATAGTGTTGATAAAAACAGACGTGCGGGTAAAAGAAGAATGGTGTGATTTTCACTGAGATTTCCCTGAGCTTTTGTCTGACTGGGAGGAATAATTAGAACAAAGCAGATCTCACAGGAGCTGTGGATATTTGTCTCCATTGCCAGAGAAAGTTCACATCATTCTCAATCCTTTTCCCACCTGTCGATCTGTTTATTCGTCTCTCCCTCTCACATTCTCTTTGGCTTTCTCCCCTATTGTTGTCTCACATCACATCTCTCATCTACTGCCATGATTTGTAATAGGCTTTAAGACAGCAACCTCTCTGAGAACTCTTAAATTCTGTCTGAGAACCTGGACGTTCTTATTCTTCATTAGATCACAAGAAAATTTCTAAAAAAATAATAAACAGTACTCATGCTGGTATAGTCCTAGTTTATATATACATAATGACAGAACTTCCTATTTTTTTCTGGTATTTTGTTGTAAAAGAAACAGTCAATTTAAGTGCAGTCAACATTAACAGAATAACATACACCATTAATCTGGAAGCCTATTTTGGCCCTAATTGTCTGCCCTGATTTACACTTTTAACAGAGCCTGGTGATGTATAAGCAGTTTTAGTGGAGTCATTTTAGAAGCATTTAGTGGCATTTTCTTAGGTTCTTTACACTACAACTGCTGCAAAAGTCAGCATTTAATTATGTCTCAGGTAGATTTGTAAATGGTTACAGGTGTGGTCTGATTAGTGACTGGGTCTTTTCACAAGAGGACTACTTTTGGGTAGTGTACCTCTTGGTGAGAGACCGTTGATTGCTTGAAATGCCTCTATGAGGCACTTAAAAAGCTTTTTAACCAGTTTACCGACTTTAAAACAGGGCACAGTGTACAGGACACATAGAAACAATATGGAGGTGACAGCTACAATGTTTGAACTAACATTTTTTTTTTTTTTTATGTAAACTATATAGTATAAATGGGCCTATGAGCTATAAATGTCTAGAGTTCTGTTGTATCTCTGTACTTCTTTCTTTTAGTTTTTGGAAGACGTGATTCCTCTCATTTCTAAAAGCACACAGTGTGTTTCAGCTTGCTCATTAGTGGCTGCACACACCACTCTTACAAACTGCACTGGGAAATAAATCTGAATAGAAATTTCTACATTTCCAGTTCTGCAGTTCAGTGTAACCACTCTGCTTAGGCTTTCTCTCTCCTTTAAGACTTCTTTGAAAGTCAAGTTAACAAAAGAAAGCATCACAGCCGCACTCAATCAGAGAAAAAAACACTTAACCAACTTCCAGTCTCCTGCAAAAATGACCTCAGACTCAAGTGGATGGATTTTAAAGCTAAAAGAAGGTCCATCCTTTTCACTTTCCATCTGCCCACCTCCCACTCGCTTTCCTGTCTAAGAAGTGTTAAGCGCGAGAGATGGACAGCAGATAATACATCATGTTCTGTCCAAAACCCAGAGCAAAACAGTACCTCAACTACTTTAATGGGAACTTTTTTTTGTCACAATGTCAGAAAGGTCAATCAGCCAATCAGCTCATTCTGTCCTGTTTTTTAGACCCGTCTTGCCACTGAAGCATGAGCTGCCATTAGTCTCCCCGTGGCACCTAATTTTCACGGGCTGGAGGATGTTGCTCTCCAGATGAGGTCACCTCAATCAGCAGACTTATAATGCTAGTTTTCAGTCTGACGAGGGCAGATGAACATGCAGCCACCGCCAGGAGCTGCCAAAATACCACGTAAAATACACCCTGCAAATTGACTACTGTTGCTGCTGCTCACCTTTGTTAAAGTTTTGAGTTGCTAAAAGAGTGCAAGAGAGATATACAGCACTCATTCAAGGACAGACATACACATGCATTTGTTGACAAACTGACTTGGGTTTCACAATGATACACAACAATTCATTGTGTATCATTCATTTGGGGTAGAGTACCTCATGGTGAAAGATCTTTGACTGGTAGACATGCCTCTACAACACAATCAAGGACATTTTGCACAGTTCTGCCCAGGTTTTAGAAAAGTAGAATGTTTGTTTCAATTAATTGCATGCCATCTATTTGGGATCCAACTATGGTTTGGTAAGAGTAGGGCGGCCTTGAGGTGCGTACTTAAATCCTGCCTCTGCTGTGGAGCAACATACCACCAACTTCCAACTTCTGGTGTATCATTGCATAAAACAGTCGGTCGCCCCTAGTAGTGATAAGAGGGACACTATTAGCTCAGACATTCTGCAGCTACTGTTGCCTCTCATGGCAGGGCATCCAACTGGCATTTGTTTGCAGGATAATGCTCACCCACACACTGCAAGGGTTTCCAACAATTGTCTCTGCCAAATTGTAACATTCCCAAGGTCAATTTACCATTCATGGTACCAGGTGGGACACCAGCTTTGGCAACCTACAAATGTTTAGCAGAATCTACAGGCCAAACTGCAACACCTGTAGGCAAATGTGCTGCAGAATGGCATATAGAACCAAGTATACAAATATTCCTAGTCAGACATTGGGAGTTTATTATATGTAAATTAGCTCTGTAGCTGAAACTGCTGAGAAGGGCAAAGTGTGAAATGTACTGTATATCGCAAAGAGCAAACATTTACATTCTTAGTGAATATTAAACTTTTCTTAGAAAGACTTGCAGAAGCACAGTTTTACTGTGAGAGCTGAAGGATGGGATGTGAACTCATTACATTACATCTGCTCCCACTGCCCTGTCCTTCCACTGACGATCTGGGATGAGGCAAATATTTACTCATCTCAGAGACAGAAAGAGAGAGAAAGTGAGAGAGAGAGAGAACTGAACTGGGAGAGTAAAATAAAAGAGAGAAACAGAAATGTATAATCGTTTAAATGTTTTATATTTCACAACGTTTCTACCTCATCCTCTTATAAACAAACCAACAACTGTTCAACAGAAAATAAGTAAGTATTTCAACCAAAGAGTCATTTGAATTGAGAGCTGATAAGCATACTCAATGATGAACCCAGCTATCAGACACTGGTAGCTTGGTAGCTTGGTATCTCACTATTAGAAAATGCCTTCTTGTCTGACTGACCATTGAAAGAACCAGTGCTACTAGAACCAATGCTGCTAGATCAAATGTTACTAGCTTACACATAAGCTAGGATGTCAAGAAGAGGTTGTTCAAGCAAAGATTAAGCTGATATATCACAAAATAAACACACTTCTCTTTGCATATTCAAGTTAATTTAGGAGCATGAACTGCACAGACGAATGTCAAATGTAGGTCACGTTAAAAAATTATAGTGTAAACAGGTCATCAAAATAATCTGAATTTACCTGTGTGAGCCTACGGATGCTTTCAGTTTGATCTGGACCTAAATAACAGGTGTGTAGTGTGTTGTGAACCATAGTCTGGACCAAAGGACCACCTTTTGGTCAGCCATTTACCACCCATTAAACAATACAAGAATGCTTGTGAATCCTTTATCTACTGTTACTGTAGATTATTCTGCTGTGTGATGCATATGCACTCAAAGGGAGCCAGATTCTAATAGGGAGGCAGAAATCGATACAACACCCGGAAAGGCAACTCTCCAAACTTACAACATTCTCCAACCCAATAAATGTCAAGTATAGGGAGACTCCACCACACAGGTTATGTGAACAAAATGTAGCAAAATAATTATCGGGGGAGGAAACCAAATTAGGCGGACTAAATGTATACAATTGAACAAATCTTTTATCCTTGGTTCAGACTCTGGTCTGGACTTTCAGGTGTGAAAAACACCTTAAAAGAGAGAAAACTCACACAAGGGTAAAAAAGAGAGAGAGAGAGGAAGAGAGAGGTTCCTGGTTAGAGCAGTTCCTAAATGAACCCTTCATCTTGAGCATTCACTGCAGTGCCGATGGCTTGACGAGACCAGACACACACACACACGTGCACGCACACACACATACACAATGCCACTCCGCCTGTGTATTGGATCTGTCACCCTCCATTGGCTGAGTGCTGGGCCAATGTCAAACTCATTTCTGCTGCACTTATATTCCAGCCTGACTCGTGCAAAGCTCTTCAGCAGCAAAGCATTGATAAAACACCCCCCAAGCACCCCCCCCCAACACACACACACACACACACACACATAAATACACACACGCTGACAACACAACACTCATCCAAGCCAGAGGCACGGGATTAGCATATGCATCCCAGCTTTAGCATCTGCATCCAGCTCATACATAAACATCCACGTGTTCGCTGTGTCTGAATAACGGGATAAACGTGTACGGTGACAGCATGTACGAGCGGCGTTTAGCCAAGGTGATTATTATGAAACGCTCTGTTCTTTAAATCCGGACAGTCACACCTTGTGCTGAATAATGTGCCAAACTGGATAAAACAAACAGCTGAACTCTTCTGAAATGCCAAATGAACTTGGGCAAAGATACTAAGATTAAAAACAGCGGCCAACTGTTGGAACGGTGGGGATCTAACAATAAACTGCATGACATGGGCACTGTACAATCTAGAGATTATGTGGCTAAAACTGAAAATGAACATGGATGCAATAAATGCAATTTTTATTTCAATTTTTATCCCACATCACCTTTGGGACATTGTCTTGTAGGGATGGCATTGACATATTTCTATGGCCCCAGCAACTTATGTGTTAGGTGTTGGATCATCATGTTTGGTTAAGTGTTGCTGATTGGATCATAAATGGCCACAGCAACTTAGGGAGAGTAAAGTATAGGGAAAAGCAATGGGAATGTATCTTCTTCCTGTATTATGTTACTATTAGAAAGGCAGTATCTGCAACAACAAAAAAACACATCCAAAAGTGCACTTTGTCTCTTTTTGACAATCTTTAGGGCAAAATAGTGACACATTTGTATCCATGGGAGCACCAGGTGCGTGGTTGTCAGGGTGTTGTTGGCTGAGGTTGGCCTAAATCCACCACTGATATGTTAAAAAATCTAAGCTCTTCTACAAATCCCTCTTAATGCTTTACCTGCATTTTCAGCAAATTTAGGGTTTAACCCCCTGTTGAGAACATAAAGTACTGTATCACCAGAGTTGAGAAATTGCCACCTCACACGCAGTAGCTATTACTTAGAAAGAGCTTTCATAAATCCTTAATTAGGACTAAAACACTATTATCTATCTGACTATTAAATAGGTCAGCCACCTACAATTAAAAATCAGGTTTGGGGGAAAAAATTGGGATGGGATGTCTTGATGACAAATGCATGGACTTCCCTGCAAAAGATGTCACCTTGAAGATTGCATATGTTGCTCTAAGATTTCAATGTACTTTACTGAATTAATGCTGCTATCACAGAAGTGTACAGACACACACTTGTACCCTTTTGGCTTGCTAATAAAAGTATTAAATGTCTTTTTTGTCTTTGGTCTGAATCACACAGTATCCTTTAAAAAAAAAAAAAAGGTTAAATACAGATATGTCTGACCACAATATATTGTGTTTCCACTGGATGATGGTCCACCTCGCGCCTAGACATGGTTAGCAAAAGGTTTCTTTCGTTGTTGTTTTGCTCAGTATAGTAAGGGTTTTCTGTAGCACTTCTAAATGCTGCTCCATGTTGGAGAGCGTGCCAAAGTTTTTCCAAAGTTATTACTAGTTCATGTGGTCCAATTAGATATTGCTGAATGATGGTTCTAAATGAAGTGCTACCTGAAAGTTCCTTGAATTGTTTGAAGATATCATGCAATGTCAATTGAGAAATATGCAAATCCCTTCCACTCTATCTTTGAGAAACACTGTTTTAATAATTTAAAATACATTTTACTAATGTTCTCAAGCAATGCTTTATAAACTGAAGATCCTCGGCACATCTTTGGACTCTCGAGACTTTCATCTATACTGCCTTTGTGTACATTAACTAATTGAGATTTCTACTGATTAATTCCTCATGAAATGTTTATACAGTATAGAGGGTTGATCATTTAAACGTTTCATCTTAATGTTTTTTTTTTTTACTTTTTTTTTACACCCACAGTAAAGATTTAAAAGAACATCCTTAGATCTATTGTAGCAAAATCTTATATCTCTGAAACATCTGGCAGCTTTACAAGAGAATAAAAAATAGTAAAGTTAATGTAATGAGAATTGTTTTGATCTATTCCTCATGAGCAGATGACAATTTTAAATAGTGTTAAAAAGGCTGTTCTGAAGAGTAAGGGTAGGTGATTTAAATGCTATTGAAACTGATAAAAATCGAGGATATGTAAGATGAGTTTCGCAAGAGTCCAAACAGTAACTCCAGTAGTGCTTATGATTTTAGAGAGGGGTTTAGTAGCAGAATAATGAAATCTCTGGAGTAGAGCTTTTTTATTGCTAGCTTTCAGACCCTCCTAGCACGGCTCTCCTTCAAAACATAACCATAACCATTAAGCATGACCATTACAGTGTCCTATATATCACCCCTTTAGCATGCGCATTAAAACCTAACACTTTGGGGGGATCGTATTGGACACGTTGTTTCGGGAGACGGATCCCGACACGGCGTTCAGAGTTTATCTTTGACGAGGCTTGTTCAACTAAAGATAAAGCAATTCGAGCAGAAAGGGAAAGTAATTTGGGGGCTCAGAGTGTGTATGAGTGTGTGTGTGACTAAGTGTGTGTGAGACTGTGTGCAGGGGAGCTATATGCAGCGTCAGTACAAACACAAGCTGTGACACACTAGCCCTGCAGTAATCCATTACAGACACAGATAACACAGCCTGGGAGTGCGGGTGTGTTTGTGTGTGTGTGTGTGTGTGTGTGTATGAGTGTGAGTGTGTGCGTGTGTGTGAATCTCTAAGGACGTGCCAGACTGATAACACATGATGAATGGTGGCTGAATCTCTCGAGGACTAAAGTCTAATAGCCAAATGCGGCAGAGTAAAATCTGCGTTGTGTTTTGGGGGATAAAGGCTAGAACGTCTTTGGCAAATGCTGATTACTGCCAGACACACTGGACACACACACACACACGCACACACACACACATACACAAACACAAATACCTGAACTACCAATGCTACCATCTAGAAAAACTATAGTATCCATTTAACAATCACCTAACAATGCCACCTAGTAATTATTAAGCAACACCAAAGCAACCACCTGGGATACTACAGTAACCACATATATGAACAGCCTCAATGACAGTCTCAAAAAAGTCCAGTAACACCTGGGATGCTTTAAAAAACATATAATAAACTGTAAAATCATATTACAGCCACCTAAACCAGCTAAAGTCCAGGCATACACACATGCACCTGAAATACCATTACATCCTCTAGTACGACTATACCATCAGCATGTTATTTTAAAGATGTCTATCAATCACAATTTGGCTCTTCTCAAAGTATCTTAGATTCTTATGCTAGTCCATTTTTCCTGTTTTCCTCCTTACAACGTATCAACTTCTTGAATTGACTGTTCATTCACTGCCTAATATGTAGGTCCCATCCCCTGACAAGTAGCATTTGATCTATATAATCTATGTAATTTGTTGTATAGTTCTATGCTAGGCACCCTATTTGCCATATGAGAGACTCAATCAATTTTCCATCTGCCACATGATAATAGTGTTGAGTTCTTTCATACAGAGATAATGGAGGGACAGGTGGAGTGGGGAGCAATTTGTCCACAAGTGACCACAAGCCATTCTATATGCTTTTAACTGCTGTAAACGATGCGCCGCGTGGCGTCCTTTAGTCTTTGGCTGTGACCGTAATGGATCCCTATTTGTGTTTTAAAGCACCATCGAGTATGTCGCCAATTTTTTTACTATTGCCCACGTAATAAAACAGAACTTCAGAGTGACTCTGAGTCTCCCACAGTCTCCCACAGTCCACTCGTAATTTGTAGTGAGCACTGGAGGTCATTACATCAGCTGAATGTGTGCTAAAGTGCACTGCTAGTCTCTTATTGCTAAGCAAGAGAGAGAGAAACATTACATTATGCTGAGACAGCCTCTCTCAACCCTCTAGAGAAATAGTATAAGAAACAGAAATTAGATCAAATATACACCCAATTTTTTCTGAAAGCACTGACCGGTAGCTGCAAGTCAATGGACTAAGAATTGCATACATATATGTCCTAATTACATTTTGCTGGATAACTTTGAAGAAATCATGTTCCAATGTTCCAAATAATGTTTAAAACTCTAATATTGTTTGTATGACTATGGGATTCAGACTAACTTGCAGCTTTTTGATGAGACATTTTTTTGATAAAATATTTTTAAACAGAATTTATTTGTCTTTATAAATGTATATGGTGCAAAACGTTCAGCATGATGAAACAAATACATTAGAAACAACAACATATACCACCACCACATCAACCACTTTGCAATACCCTGGTGACCACCTGGGACACTGTATCATTGGCTTAACAACCACTAAGCACACAGAGAAATCACCTAAAATACCATATAGCAACCTCATAGCAACTACATAGCAACACCTTAACAACCACCTAGCAACACTATAGCAATCATTTACAAGACAAGACAAGACAAGACAATCATATACACTATACTTGTGCTAAGCAGCATACGGAATTTGATGGAACCTATGAACATACACACACACATTGAGTATATTCAGGAGTACAGTGAGGGTAAAGGGCCCAATAGTGTGTCTCACAACCTGGTCTCTAACCACTGAGCCACCACTGCTCAAACACCCTAACATCAGAGCAATTACTGGGGATACAACTGCAACTATCTAAAACAGAAATTATGGGGCGCAAACATTTCTGCATGAAACAAAAGCACACAAGACAGCAGTAACTGTGATTGGTCTGTTAAGCTGCAAAGCGACATATCTACACAAACTTAGTAAAAAGTATGTATGCATTATTCACTATGGTGTGGTCCCCTGTGCAAGCTACTACTCGCTCAATGCAAAAGTACAGGTAGAAAGTGTAGGGTGGAGGAGCTTAAAGCAACAACATAGTAGACAAGATGTCACCAATAAAAAAAAAAACGCCATACATGTACAATCATTGCAAACCGACTAACCACAGAACACAAACACACAGACAGACAGACAGACAGACAGATATAAAGTATAAAGTATGAACATTCCCCTAGGCAAGGATTCAGGTTGCCATATCTCATGCAACAGAAAAGCACATCAGTGGACAAACTGACCGCAGCAGACTGAGGGAATGAAAAACTGACCATATGCATTTTGAATGTGTGAATTACTGCAATAGTCTATGAAGTCATTTCACTACAGGCCGGCTGAACTGGGAGATGCAGACAAATATGTAGAGGATTCATAACTTTATAATTCTCAGTTGCATAATGTTAAGGTCATCATGTTTTATATGCTATTTGAAAATACCCAGTGTACATTTTGTGGCGAATGGACTAACAGTCCATAACATATACAAAGTATACAATTTAATGCAACAAATTTTGACAAATGTATAAATTGATAACACACTGCAATAAAGGGATATTAACTAATCTCAAAGTACATACTAATTGTGGGATATTGCTGAATTATTAGTTATGTACGTCCCATGAAAGCTAAAGAATACTGCACTGACCTGAAGTACTGTATATGTGAATGGAATTTTTGCTCAATTGACAGAGAATTTACTTATTTTCTGCCAGGTCTAGTCAGATGTCAACGGGCATGATCGTACCACTCATTGAACTGCCCCATCCATATGGCACCCAATATCACTCAATAACTATAACTTTAATAATTCATGTCGCTGCCTTGCCATGAGCACACTGACCATTGTTCATGCTCATTTACAAGATAATACCTCACAACCAATACAGTTATGGTGTTCTCAAGCCATATACAGAAGTATTGGATGGACCACTACCATTTCAGATAAATGAGTTCCACTGCACAACACAGAGTGATAGGGGGCTTTATATCACTCCAGCCCACTCCAATTAATGCTTCACTTTTTTGAGGTAGTTTGGAACTTGGAAACTTGGAACTTTGAGATAATATCTACTATTAACTAAGATTATTAATAAGCTCCTAATTTCAATATGTGGCAAAGTTCAAATGATATAAAATAGATTTTAACTTCACATCTTTCCATAAGTTACCTATGTTTTACATACATGCAGTACATCTTACACAGTAATTCATATTGTTAAGGTCAGCAATTGTCTGTACACTATTTAAACATTAACACCAACTGTCCTTTACAGTGTGAGACCATGTCGTCATCAGTGGACCAATAAAAAATCTTTAAACTTACCAACCAGTCTAGAGAAATCAGGTCTATTTATAATACTGGTAATATACAGTGTAATTGAATAGAGATGCAGCATGTTCATATTAATTGAATGTAAAGGGCAGTCTGTGCTTTAGAACTGATGTTTCATTGTGTCTGGCTCTTGTCTCTAAGAATGGTTCATGACCTCAGCAGCGAACATCAGAGGAGTAATGAGAACAGACAGGAAGGATGTACAATACGTTACTGTAATATTCCTCCTGGGTTCTGAACAAGTTGGATTTGACTGACAGCGTGTTTCTGCTGATGGACACGTACAGATGCAGCAACTGCACAGCAGCTGATTCAATCGAACAGGACATGATGCAATCTGGGCGTTGGGGGTGTACAGGTAAGATACATGCACACAAAAACACAATTTATATGATTTTATTCAGGTTTTAACTTGCACATGATTGTGTTAATTTATTGCTACTTTAATACTAAGTTATGTGTAGTAGGGGCTTTTATCTGTTTTAGGTTATGGTGGATCTCGAGGCATGTTTTGAGTCGTGATCCTGTTAAAGAAGCTATTTTCAGCTTCTGGTAATTTGTGCTGTACCTGTGCAATATGCAATTGCCACTGGCTGCAAAATCAAAGTGTGATACATCCACCACCATGCTTCACAGTTGGCAAAGTGTTCTTTTCATGAAATATAATCCTTTTTTTCCCCTTATGCCTTTGCTTCAGGGGGAAGCTTGGGAATGCCTATTGCTGTATAAGTTGTGCGTCATTTTCTTGTAAGTCGGAATGTTGGCCAGGATGCTCATGGACTTAAAACATTGATTATCGGACTTCGAATGACAACTGATTGTGGGTGCCACATGGTTGGGACATTCCATTATTGAAGTTGTGAGAGTATTTATCATTTAATAATCCAGTGTACAGCTTATCGGGTGGCAATGATTGTGACCGACAGTCACATTCATATTCAAAGCAGGTGGTCTCACATGCATTTCCTACAGGTCATTGCAATGTTCTTTAGATTCCACTGGACATGTCAAAAGTCATGGGACAGTAAATGTAGTCTTAGTGTTATTTGTATACTCTCTTGCCTGCCTGGAATTTGCTACTATTACAAATCTGGAGCACTCTCTGCCTATTGGTCAGCAGGCTGAGAGGTAAAATCACCTTCATCATTAATAAAGCAAGACTGCTCTACATGTACAGGTTGTTGCTCAAACTACTGACAATACATCTTACGTGGCATTAAGGGTACACAACACAAGGCTAAAACCCGGCCCATTCCAGACTCCTGACTGGCTCGCCCCTCTTCATGAATTTTGATTGATTTGTGGGGCCTGACTTCATGAATTTTGATTGGCTGCCATTTGACTTCATGAATTTTGATTGGCCGTTATCTGACGGGTGTTTGCTCGGTGATGGGTTGTGTCCCCGTGGGTTTTCATGAAACAGGAAATGAAGGCTGGCCATGTTACTGCTGCCCGAACACCCACTGACTGAACGCCTATACAATTCCCTTTATGCTGCTATTTGGGTCTTTCCATCAGCAGCTATAGAATTTGTCAGTGAATTTTACTGTGGAAAAGCACAAGCAGTTCTTGGCCTCCAGTGATGACGCCCTAGAGATGAAACAGTGTCTGGTCATAACACATTTAGATATGAGTTTCAGTTTAGCTCTAATAATGATCTAATATTCCTGACAATAAAAAATAATTTGGGTCAATTTCAGAATAATGTGCCTTTTGCCCTCAAAACTTTAAAGCATCATTTATTTCATCATATTTATAAAGGTTTCTACTACACAGAATCCATATTTTCAAAGCGCAATCAGTGTAAAACTTTAGTTTTCACTTTTAATTTCCTGTCATGAATGCATCCACCCTGTCACCCTATTAAACAGTAAGAAAGGTTAATGAAAATTGGCATTTGATGAAAACATAGTTGACCTAGACCTTGAGTTGGAAAGTTTAAAGCATACATGGTGGCCTTGTTCTGTTTCAAAGATAAAATCATTTTAATTACTTTAATATTTTACCATGCCGGGAGCTTTATATTAGCTAAGTATGGAGACAATATAAATATTAAAGGAAAAATAAATTTTAATAATTATTGAACATGCAGCAAGTGTTTTCAGCCATGTGGAAATGAATCAAGAGTTCTTACATTCTTAAAAGTACGTTACAGTAAAAGTTAACATTCCTTTCTATTCACAATAATGTGTTCATTCACATTGAAAAATGTGTTGTTACACAGTGTTTGTATGAAATGTAAACACCCATATCGACCCTGTATATTTTTAAAGGTAAAAGTAAAGTGTCATGTTTCTCTTAGCAATGTTCTGAAAGAAAAACATCCTTTACAATTTTGGCACAGAAACCAAAAAATCTGCAGAGACTCAACCTGTTGACACTCAATGTAAATCATGTAAAAGATCAGGCAAGGCCAAGGAACCGTGTTAACATCAGTGAGGCATTCACTGACCGGTGGGTAACATTAGCGTATTCCTGCTGTTTCACACAATCAATAGGTCAGCATTGGTTTGTTAACTTACCCTCGGGCAGAAAGCACTCTGGATTCCATCGTGTTTGTTTTTGCAGGTACTGCAGCGTTGTTCGCCTAGGAAACCATGCACATAGATGAATCTAGAGGGAGGAGTTTCTGCAAATATACAAATAAGAATATGTGTAAATGTAATGATCATGTATGTGATGTCAAAACTGTACAATTGTACCACATCTCTTGAAAACTGTAAAACATATCTTCCCATATATGCTTGATTGCCTACAATTCTGGCTCCTGCACATACTGCTGAGCAGTTAGTGTTCCTCGTTTCACTACTAGGGGCAACTGACTGTTGTATTTGATGGGTTCCCTGACCATCATACCAGCGCTCACCATGAGGCCTCCATACACAAACCGAACGCTGTTGAATATCCAACATAATGTGAATTAATTGCCAAAGATGATACAGTTTCTCATTCACAGCACTATTTCAAACAAAACTCACAGATGCAGGTCTTGGTGGCAAACAATTAATCGAAAAACAACCACAAATCATCTATTCTTTAAGTCCAATGATGCCCACTCTCTCCAAGGCTGTCAACAGGGCAAAATGTCAATCTTTCACAAAGAGGTACACTAGTGCGCTACCAAAAAGTATACTCTCAGAGTCTTTTTAAAAAGCACTTCGATTAACATTTCCACTAGTAATTAAAACAAATTAGACAAAGTGAGTAAAGAGTTATTTGAAAGCAGTTAGTTGTTCGAAAGCAACTGTGGGCAGGAACTGGACTACAGCACCAGCATTACAAGTGATATTTTTCCAGCTGAATCTTACGGCATTTTAGCTGACCCCTGAATCTGATGTTCACACGCTTTGGAGCATTATCTTCTGAGTTTTGCTTCAGGCACATCTGGTCTGGAAGAGACCTTGACTGCTTTGAAATGTTTGTTTTTGTGTGTTTTGTCTCCAAGACGTGTCTTTCCAAAAGTTAGCACTTTATGTTTTGGAAGTGTGTTATATTGTATTTTTTATTATTTGTATTATTTCTTTCCTGGGATGTGGGCTAGGAAGGTTCTATGTGGGGATAGACTCTGAGTAGGTCTGTACATGTTTTGTTACTGGGACCCAGCTGGGCTTCCCAAATGGACTCTATTGTTTAAGCCCTCCTGGTCCCATCAGTGACAGTGGTGGGCATCCATATGATATAAGGTCAACATGGAACCTATGGACAAAGCTTACTCCACAAACATTCCTGACTATATAAAGGTGTTTCTGCACACATCTGCACTATAGGCTGATTTGTTAGGAAAATCAAACACTGTATTTTTATTTACCCTTGATAAGCAAATATATGTGCATTATCTTTTCTAAAAACACAACACAAAACAAACAATTAAGATATAATCCACTTTCTTTGTTTAAACCACTGTGTGATAGATTATTATTATTTTAAAGTGTTTTATTATTTGTCTTCTCAGTCTTAATGCTCCTTCAGTACATACTTCTGAAGATTTGGCTGTTTAATTAGCAATAATTAATAGGCGTACCATTTTATTGTGCTGTACTCTGAAATGTAGTGATTTACAGTGGGTACCAGTATGCAACCTAAAGAATCACCCTGATCTCTGGGAATCAAAGGTCATCACACTGTACTGGCAGATTTACAAAGTTCTACAGCCTGTAAACAAATTAACATTCGCGTCATCAGATCATCCATTTTTAAACAGCACTGCTGGGAGCTGTCTATCCACTTCAGAGAGAGCGATAGAGAAAGAGAGAGAGCTGGAAGGATTGAGGAAATTGGTGCTGGAGGGAGAAAAATGGAGAAAAAGAGAAATATTTATTTAAACTGCCCAAAATTTCAACAGTAAAAAAATCATACAAAAATGTCCAGTATCCACCCAAAACTGGAGTCTCTTTCTACATTCGAAAAACTTTGATATAAAACCTAAATATTGAATCTGCGAAATTCACCAAAAAATGTAATAGAAGCTCAAAAGTAATTTTGTTTTTCTACCCAAAATTCTAAACTGCAGAAATATCACCAAAAAAAGGTTTACTTCAAACTTATCTATTTATATCTGGAATTTATTTTACTTATCAAAATTAGATATTTTACACAAAATCTTGAAAAGTTACACACAAAATTTGACATTCATATTTTACTGTGCAACATTTAAAAGCAAGACAAGTTGCACTCTTATTCCATTCTTTTTATTTCTAAATGTCACACAGGCCAGACCCAGGACAGAAACTCGTAGATTCAAATTATGAAGTTTATTACTAAAGAGACAAGGCTTACAAAAGTAATGAGGGATAGGCAAGGTCAGTAACAAAATGGCAGCAAATATAAACAACAACGAAGATGGTAAAAGAGGAGTCAAAATATGAAAAGGTTGGCAACAGGTAACCAACAGAATGAGCAAGGCAAAAGATGAACAGTTATACAAAAAAAATGCTAACAAGAAGGCAAATACAATAGAATCCGTCGTAGAAGAGCTAGAAAAACTAGATTCAATACTCAGCACTAGGCATAGCAAACTGAGGGCTATTTTTACAGGGGAAAACAGGTGGAAACAATCAGTAGTTTAGAGAGCAGGAACATCATAGCTTCTTGAAATCAGTGGAGTGAGGGAAGTACGGTGTGGGTGCAATTATATGGGATTTATAGTTTTTTTCACTGTCCAAAAATCTAAATGGTCTATGGAAACTTCATTCAAATATTTAAACAACACATAAAAACATTTACATGAAAAATAAAAATTTCACTGCACAAAATTCTAAATGATACAATGGTAGATATCACCTAAATCACTCAATATTTAAAAAAAAACTCACCTATTACCTATAAGATTATTCTAATTACAATGTGGGGTTTATAAGAATTAGACCGTTCAGAACTACCATTCAGTAGTCTGCATCAATATCACTTAAATTCTTCAATTATCAGTATAAACGAGATTCCACAACAAACAATAAAATCAAGGAATTTATAAAATCCATTTTTATTTCTTTCTCCCCCTTTCCCAGTAAACAGCATGGGGTGGAGCTATTATTTAATACAGTGATCTCCTCAGAAACAATAAACGAGCAGGAGTCCAAATACTTATTATACTTCTGTCAATATAGTGCATGTTCCCATAACGAGAAAAGCCATTGTCATTGGTGAATGTCAGAATGTTTGTGAAAACTGTGTAAATAGGTTTCAGTAAGAAATGGTAACACTTTAAAATAAGAGTCCCTTAATTAACGTACAACACAATGTTTCAACTAATTGTTTTCATTATTATTAATCAGTACAATGTGTTTTAAAGTAATTTCTCAATGCATTACTATTCATTAAAATGTAGTAATGTATCATAATGTTGTAACCAGTATAATTAATAATTAGTTGAGATGTGACTTAACCATTTATTAGTGATTATTACTGTTGTAAGTACTGTTAGTTGTGACTTATTGTAAAGTATTATCAAATACATTTTCTCTTACGAAGGACTTGTGAATCTGAAGAACCTTTACTTGAGGTAAATGTTCTTCACCAGCTGAAGGGTTCTTCATACACACTCACTCACCTCTATAACAAACACGTCTCTTTACACTCTTTACATAACCAAAGTGGTGCTTCTATGGCATTACTCAGAGAACATTTTGAAGCGTTGTAAGAGTGTAAGGTCCCCTGCTGACCTCTGATGATGCAATTTCCAACAAAATAAGACATCTTAAGTACCCAGTAAACAGAGACAGCACACAATACGTTCAGATCTGAGTCACAGAAAGTTTCTGAAGTGTTGCTAAACAAGCTGTCTGCACTCGTGCTCGTTTCTTTAGCATTCCTGAAGTGAAAGAGAAGAGGTCATGATCGTCATTATACGCGAGAAGGCCAGACCCAGGAGATCTGCACGAGTTGCGGTCGTCCGGCGGGATGATTCATCCTGCAGGAGTGAGCGTCTGCCTGGGTGACAGATGAATGAGCGTTAATTTGAGAGGGCACTGCGCCTCTAAATAAAAGCATGAGAGCTCGGGGTCCCGCCCCTTTCCTTCAGCTGTCAATCGAACACCACTCTCTCTGTTTGGGCTGGAAGAGTTTCATGCTGAATGTAAAAGATGAGTCATACTGATGTTGGGCCACAGCTTGACATCACTCAAGGGTGAACACAAACACACACACACACACACACACACACACACACACACACACATACACACAAATAATTGAGATAAATGCAAAAACTTTATCTCAAATATGCCAACTTTACGGGTGAAGGATAAAACTTTCTGAACTTTCAATGGAAGTCAATGTAAAAAGATTTTATTTCAAGCCATGTATGAGCATATTGGTCCATTCAGCATGAAATTCTGATGTAACTAACAACTGCCATGTTTTAATTATGTGAAAAAAAACTTAAACTTAAAACCAGCAAAAATACAATGTATCCCATGTCAAAAGTCATAGGATAGCAGTAAATGTTTAATATATTGATCATGAAGTGTTACCTCAAGGTAACAGCTTGGGAACACACACATTTAACTATCCTACTGATGTGTGTTTTGGGAATAATGTACATCATAGAAGGCATCAGCACCCACTGTGGACAGCAGCGCAGTGGGAGGTAATGATCATTAGAGGTGTGCCAAAAAATCGATTCACATAAGAATCTTGATTCTCATTTACTACGATTCAGAATCGATTTAAAATGTCCCAAAATCGATTCTGAGGGGCGGGTTTTGGACTGATTTTGGGCTGGGTATTTTTGTTGGACCTGGCAACCCGCTTGTCCCTTCAAACCGAGGTCTTCCAGACCCACACAGAGCGTAGTAGGTGTTTGAGAATCACCGGTAAGATGGCAGAACAAGCACTATATTACCTTAGATTAACGTGTAGTTTTAATGTTTTATGGCAGAATGCTTCATAACAAGCATAAAAAAGATCGCTAGTAGTTAGTTTCAGTAACTGTTAGCTAGCTAACAAGCTAACTTTCCAGTTCCACCTTAAATAACGCTACAGGTGGCTGCGGGCTGCAGCATTTAAGGCGGAACGGAAAAATAACAATAAGCTAATCAGAGCTAATTTCAGCTCCTCATCACAGAGGAATTAAGGAATGGACAATATGAATTAATTTCTCCACCTCCTGCCCCCTTTCTGAAGAAATACAACGACCTTAAATTAACTAGTTAATCAGCAGCTGCTCCTGAACTTTAGCGCTCCACTGCTATCATCACATCAGCCCAGCAGCGTCACCTACACACCACCGCTAGTAGCCTGGTAATAAAGCAGTGTTATTTATTATTTATTTATTGTTCATTAACGTCATTGTGATATCCCAGTGATTCCTCTGTCACTGAGGACCCACATTCCTGCACATTTTATTGTTTTTGTAACACATTACTTGCTCCAGGACCAGTGTATATTATGGAGGGTTTTTTTTTCAATAAGATTCATAAGCCAGAAGCAGAAATTTTTATAATTCAAATCGTTTTGAATCAAAAATCGATTTTGAATCGAATCGTGGCCCCCAAAATCGGAATCGAATCGAATCGTGAGATAGTAATCGATTCCCACCCCTAATGATCATGATCAGAAATGTCTGGCTAAAATTTACCTGACAAGGGTGATTCTAGGATCAGAGGTTTAGGGGTGCTGAGCACTTAAAAGTAGATGTGCAAAAAAAGTGCAGAAAAGTGAACCCAATGATGAACCCAATAGCGCTAGGGACAAAATATCTCCTAAATCTGCCCATACAGCTCAGAACTAAAACTGTACTCCTCTTGTATAAATACATACATCATGGAAAGTTGGAAAATTCTCTCTCATCATCTTTGAAATTGGCAAAAATTACACAGCACTCCGGTAATGTGAAGGTTGCTGACCACAGTTTCCACACAGTGAGGGTGAAATTTATACTGTGTTGATGGCCCGTCCACTTAAAGTTGACATTTCACTTGTCGGACTGTGAGCACATATACACAAATCTGAAATGAGAAAAAGATGGCTTAGCACCATTAATATTCAGGGTCACTGCGATCCAGACTGGTATTCGTATCTGCTCTGTCTCTGTAGGCCTGCAGATTTTCTGTGTTATTAAGCAAGGCCGGGAAGGATACAGCGCTTCTTCTTATTTATTTCAAATTGACATTTCGCAGACTTTCATCTCCGAGGAGCCGCGTCATCTTCCATCTTGCAGAAGAAAGAAATGAAACGCCCAGGCTGTGCGAGAGTCAGTTAGAGAGACGGAGTAAACAAATGTAAAAGCATTCCATTTAGCCCTCAGACGTGACCAGGTGTGCCTCGGAGGTCTCCAGGTTTAAGTAAAAGCACTTAGGACATTCTGGAGATGAAAGGAAAAATCCAGCTTGAATCCCTGTCTCACACACTAACACTGCATGCCGTAGAAGTGTATAGTGTCAATAGTTTCTCTTTCTTCTCTCGCTTTCTTCATTTTCTTTCTTTACTTTTGAGCATGGGCGGCACCACGCTCCGGGGTTCTGAGATTGTGGGTTCAATACATGCTCTGTTTGATTGTGTCTCTGTTTGTGAGTTTGTCTGTGTAAGTTTCCCTCCAGGTATTCTGTGACTTGAATGGGGAACTGCCCAGGACAGATTCTCGTCTTGTGTCCAGTGTTTACAGATAGGCTCCGGACCCGCCGTGACCCTGACCAGGACTTGCATCAGTATGATCCTTTGAAGATTTTTAAAGCTGAATTTTCTGGAAAAAACATAGACTCAACCTAAACTACCTGTACCTATACTTAATCTTATCCTCCACCCAAGCCTCAGTCTAAACGTATACATCTAAACCTGAGCTTAACCTATACCTACATCTAAACTTAACCTCAGTCTGCTACTTAAATCTAAAAGTATTCTCAGATATGTATAAAGTAATTGAGTAAAAGTACAATTGTTCTTTAAATACCATACTTACTATAAGTGGAGGTACTAAAGTATTCCACATTTTTGTACTTAAGTACTGTAAGTAGTTTATTCTAAAATGTACTAAGTATTGAAAGTAAAAGTACAGTACAGTACTGTGTTATGTAGTTATTACAGAAAGCAGTGGAGAGCTCTGAGCGCTAAAGGCAGAATGGGAGTAGTAGTAGGTCTTTTTTATTAGATTTGCTCAGTGATGAGAAGCTTTATCAAACCCAGTGACAGTGCCATTTACGGCTTTTAAAACATTTTTAGAACTGTAACAAGTAACAAAACAGTAGTTTTGAAGCAGTTCTACTTCATTGCTATACACCTCTGTGTATCTTACCCCCAACCTACACTTAAACTTAACTTACCCACACCTAAAACTAAACCCAAAAATTACCTACACATCAGCCTTAACCTCAACCAAAAACTAAAGTTAACCTACACCTAAAACTAGACCTAAACGTAATCTACACCTAAACCTAAACTAAACTTAACCTGCACCTCAACCTAATCTTAACCTACACCTAGCCCCAAATTAAAGTTAACCTACACCTAAAACTAGACCTAAATGTAATTTAGGTCTAGGACAAAATGTAATAACTCAACCTAAACCTTAAACATAACCTACACCTCAACAAAAACCTAAAGTTAACCCAACCTAAACCTTAAATTACACCTCAACTTGAAACTACGCCATACCTAAGCTTTAACCTAAAATTACCATACAGGTTTACATAACCGTAAAATTACTCGACATATGGCCTATAGCCAAACCTGTCCTACATCACAGGATTTTCACCTGAATCTAGCCTAAACATAATTTACATTAAATAAATATTACCTATATGTATTTTTTTTACCACTTCTGCATACATTTGTGTTCATTAGTTCCTTCCTAAAAATATAATGGCCCTACCTGTGGATGGGAGCTCCTTTCGTAGATTTTAAAAAATATTACAAATGTCCTGGTATACTATTTCATGTATAAATTTATAAACATATACAGTGATGTAATTGTATTTTTAATGCAATATATCTGTGTAAATGCTGTATTGTACAGCTCAGGTCTACACATGTACAGTATGTATGAACTAGAAACATCCCAAGGTCAGAGTGGAGTAGCTACCGTGCAGCTAAGTGCTATTGAGGATGGCGCTACATTACTACACTTTGTAAATACACAGTTACTGCTACTACTCTTTACATTTATACGATTTATGTATAGAATAACATTTTGCATTATTGCAGCAGCAGTGAGATTTATAATAATAACCTTAGAGTTTAGATGTGATATTGGGCTTTTGACCAAACTACTCATGTTTATAAGATATTCTGTAAATATGAGAAAAATTTAGAAAATAGTCACTTCACTAGAAACTTCCATTTGCAACTCATCTGCTGATGCACAGTTTGTATAAGGGAACCAGTGCAGCAAGCACTCTTTAGCTTCAATGGGACATGGCAAAAGCCATGGGACACAATACTAGTTTATCAGTGATTTGCTTTCGATATGTTACAATGTATTTATGTTTTTTTGAATTATAAATGTAATTATATTTACATTCTACTTTCATTTTTTATTGAAAAGTTGGAGTCATGTTTAATTTTGTTCAGGTATAATTGATTCTTTAGGACAACTGATAACAAAATACATTACATAATAATGTAGTATTTGTATATATTACAACCACTAATATGGTCTGAATGTAAAGTGTAGAAGTGCATTTCAACCACCTGGAACATCTTAGCAATTACCCGGTAAAACAGCCACCAATAACCATCTGAGCAAAATAGTTATACCCATTTAACAACACTTTTATAACCACAAGGGATACCCAAGCAACCACCAGGAATACCATATTAACTAGAAATCAACCAATATTTTTTTTTTATGCCAATGTTGATATTTAGAGAGCAGATGTGGCCAATGGCCAACATATATCACAGATATTTATACACAACAACAATTTTTTCACTTTTATTATCTGCACTGTCCTGCCATTTATTTTACTGTTTTAAAATAGCTTTTTACTCTTAAGTGACTTTTTAATCCAGTTTAATCTGTTAAAAATTAAACACATTTAAGTTGGGAAAGTGTGAGGTGTAAGTAAATGAGAGGCAACAGATTCTTATTTATAGTATTTAAAACAAAACACAAAATTTGAGTAAAATACTGATAAATTAAACGTGCAGTAATATTAATCTTACCTTCAGTCAACCAGTGAATGAGTCTGATAAGAGAAACCCTGGCCCGTGGGAAAGTAGTTCTTTCCAGTGTAAACAGTCCAGTTGAAAGGTGTGAAAAGTAGATTTTGATGATGTTCAGAGGAGTGTGGCTGACATCTATGATAAAAAATGTAAGAAATTATCCTTTCTTTATGTTTAACTTGTGCAATTTTACTTACAAGTCATTAAGACTATTTTTACCTGACCTGTGCATTACAAATGTCACCATTTACCTATCCAGTGAAATGCAGCATAGCTTCCAAAATTTAGCTAGTTCCAATACTAAACTATTTATTTTACAATACTATACAAAATTACTCCACAGGATTCTGATGTTTACATACATCACACAATCAAAATTTCCATTATATTCACACATTTCAATCATGACACACATTGACTAATATTTCCATCATTTACACCTGATTCTTTATGACAACCCAAAATAATAATAGCTTAAAGGTGCACTGGTACTGTTGTATTTATGAGACAAGCAAATAATGTGATATAAATGCTAATGCTGTATTTACTGGTGGGGGATTGGTGCTGATTTAATTCTTTGGTTGGATTTAGCAGCACAGACACTGCTTTAGAGTTTCAGTAAAAACAGGAGTTTGAGTCGAGTTTCTCTACCTGCTGTCATTTCTTTATCTGAGTGTTAAATCTGAGCTACAGTAGCTAACGCTAGCTAACCTAAAACACCTTAGCACCTTAGCATCTTAGTAACACCATAGTACTCTTCTCACAACACTGACACCTAGTAACTAACTGCAACATTTTAGAAACCACCTGAAATACATAGTAAATTCACTCCAAGCATCACACTAGCATCACAACCACCAGAATAATAAAGTATGATGTGTAATTAGTAATATTTTGATACTATTGAATCATTAAGCTATATCTCATGGGTGTGCGTGTGTGTGTGTGTGTGTGTGTGTGTTTGTTTATCTCCTAAGTCTAGTGTGTGTTTGGTATGAAGAGAGGTTGACTGTGAGAGAGATTTCTGTTTTTTCTTTGTGAATAAATAAAACAAAATAAATGTAAATAAATTGCATATTTTGGTTCCGTATTTGATTGAGTCATTCGTTCCTGTTGTTTACTCTGTTCCTCTCAGATCTCCCGACCCAATCACACCAGCTGATTTACACACAGTACAACTCCACTACTCTCTCATTATCAGTGTGTGTGTGTGTGTGGGGAGTGAGAGAAACAATGTGGCTGAAAGGAAAAATTTACGAAAACAGTTGAAGTAAGAAAAATTAAAGAGAAAGTAAAAGAAGAAAAAAAAGGTGGATGGATGAATAGATAGAATGGGAAAAGAAGAGTGAGTAAAAATGCAGAAAAAATAAAAAAGAGAAAGAAAGAATAGATAAATTAAGATGTTGTTTAATTGCATGAGCTACTATTAATCCTCTACTTTATCTTTTCTTTCAACTTTTCTATTTTTTATTCTAATCTATTTGTTTTATCTCTCTTTATGTCACTCACACTCGCATTCTCTCTCATTTTCTTTTTCTTTTTTTTCTCTCTCTCTCTCTTCTCTCACTCTCTCTATTTCTGTATAGTGATGTGTGTGTCGGTCAGTTGTTGAGTGTTAAACAGTGTCATTTTAATCATGTGAAACACTCAAGTGTGTGATTCCATTACAGAGCAGCTGCACTGTGTTAAATGTTTCATGACCAAGCACACACACACACACACACACACACTCCTGAGTAGTGATCGAATGGTTAATCAGCTGGCCAGTTTATCAGTCCATTTATTATCATTTTTTTTTTAGAAAATCAGCATTGACCAATATCTGCATACATGTCTAACTAATCCCTTCAGCAGGGGTGTCAGAATAGTGGGGGGGGGGTAAAATGTTTAATAAATTAGATGCCATTGACGTCTGTTGATAAATTCTTGTATTTATCAATTGATAAATTCTTGTATGCCATATCAATTTGTATGCAATAATAAAAATGTCATTTTTATTTTTATTTTTATTTTATTCTTGAATATATATATATATATATATATATATATATATATATATATATATATATATATATATATATATATATATATATATATATATTTATTTTAATGTTTTGTCATATCGCCAAAAGTATTGTTATCATGAAATATTGTGATATTATTTTAAGGCCATATCTCCCACCCCTAGATGTAACTTTACAGAGCATTTTACAGCTCCCCGTCAGCAGCTCTAGCTCTGTGCAGCTCACTTAGCTCTACAGAAACTCTGTCCCTCTCCTGTATTTCTGTATTTAAACTAATAAACTCAACTAAACTAAACTTTTACCACATTTCAACACATAAACACCTACACAGCATACTACAGCCTCACTGAGCTCTACAGAAACTCTGTCTCTCTCCTGTATTTCTGTATTTACACTATAAAACTCAGCTACACTAAACTTCAACCACATTTCAACACACAAACAGCTAAAAACACCATACTACAGCCTCACTGAGCTCTACAGAAACTCTGTCTCTCTCCTGTATTTCTGTATTTACACTATAAAACTCAGCTAAACTAAACTTTAACCACATTTCAACACATAAACACCTACACAGCATACTACAGCCTCACTGAGCTCTACAGAAACTCTGTCTCTCTCCTGTATTTCTGTATTTACACTATTAAACTCAGCTAAACTAAACTTTAACCACATTTCAACACACAAACAGCTAAATCACCATACTACAGCCTCACTGAGCTCTACAGAAACTCTGTCTCTCTCCTGTATTTCTGTATTTACACTATAAAACTCAGCTACACTAAACTTCAACCACATTTCAACACACAAACAGCTAAAAACACCATACTACAGCCTCACTGAGCTCTACAGAAACTGTCTCTCTACTGTATTTCTGTATTTACACTATAAAACTCAGCTAAACTAAACTTTAACCACATTTCAACACATAAACACCTACACAGCATACTACAGCCTCACTGAGCTCTACAGAAACTCTGTCTCTCTCATGTATTTCTGTATTTAACGTTACACTATTAAACTCAGCTAAACTAAACTTTAACCACATTTCAAAACACAAACAGCTAAAATCACCATAATACAGCCTCACTGAGATCTACAGAAACTCTGTCCCTCTCCTGTATTTCTTTATTTACACTATAAAACTCAGCTAAACTAAACTTTAACCACATTTCAACACACAAACAGCTAAAAAATACACCATACTACAGCTTCACTGAGGTAATGCTAACTAGGTTAGCCAGGTTAGCACGGTTACTAGGCAACCAAATACACTAGCGCCCAAATTCAGCTAGCGCCCAAAACAGTGCCAAATGTTTTATTACGTTCACAAAAACAATATATGCTATCTATAATATACACTCATTTACCTCATTAACCCTTTCCAGACGACGGACGCGCGGGCGCGTCAAACGCAGCGTTGCTGGGTGTTTCTATAAATAGATTTGCAATAATACGGCACAGAAACACAGTTCAAACATTTCCTGAATCAACAGAGTCCGCCCTTTTATGATATCCAATCCTGAGTCTGTACGTCACTCAGGTCCGGATTTATATGCCTTTTAGACGAGCAATACGGTCCGCCTCTCTTGTGTGACTGGTGGATTCGCGTGTCTATCACCAGCCTCTCATCTGCGACTGGTGGATTCATGTGTCTGTCACCAGCCTCTCATCTATAATTGGTGGATTCATGTGTCTGTCATCTCTGTTGGTTGTGTAAAACTGACCAATAGGCTTTCAGAAAATCACAAAAAACCCTCCCACACATGATTACATCAGTCTGAGTCATATAGAAAGACACGTGGGGGCGGGGTGTAAACAGTTCACCGCGGCTCAAGTTACAGCAGCGTTAGAGAAGCAGCGGTTTTAGGTAGAAGTGCATCAGCGGCTTTGATTCTTATAATGAGGAAAAATATAGAACCGATCAGGATCCAACTGAAGATCTGTGAGTGTATTTAGTGTATTTATAAAACTGTCACTCATTAGGGATGTTTTGTTATGTGAGTTCGCGAGCTAGCGAGCTAAATGCTGCTGCCGTATGTAGAGAAAGGATCTTTGGGGAAACGCAGGGCTGATAGAGAAGCTGGAATCTCTCTCTCTCTCCCTCTCCCATACACACACGCGAACACACACACTCACACACTCTCTCTTTCACACACACACACACACACACACACACATACCGACACTCTCTCTCTCTCTCTCTCTCTCTCTCTCTCTCTCTCTCACTCACTCACTCACTCACTCACTCATGCACACACACAGTAAACACTGAAGCTAGTTAGGTTTCTATAGTCATGATCTGACAAAATTGATTAGTACACAGTAAATATTTACTTTGCTATTGGAAAATTCATTTTCTACCCATTAGTAAATATTTATTGTATAAAGTTTTTCTTTCTTTTAGTAAAAGTAAGCTTCACTTACAAATTGCATACAAATAAACATTTTATGACCACTGATGGATTGTGCCATATATATCATACTGTTATGTTCAAATTAGACTTTGTTGTATTTAGTTTTATTCTTAATTTTTATTTGTGTGTGTAGTGAATGCAAAACACTGGTAGTCTGTTTAGGTGTAAAGTGAAGTGTAGTGAAATAAAAGAGAGTAAATCCACCGTCTCTTCAGGTGGGCTCTTCTGCATTCCACTTAGGTGAGTGGGAGAAAGGGAAACTTAGTTAGCTTTTATATGTGAAAGTAGGCATTTTCTAATGAACAGACAATGTTTTTTAATACAGTAAAGTAAACATTTACTAATGAACAGTGATTTTTTTTATGTTTATGTCCAAGTTTATGGCTGTTTGCTGTTGTGTCAAGTAGAATGGCAACATGCTACTGAATAAACGTTTTTACAAAAAAATAATTTTATATCTTTATTTTACATTTATATATTATTTTATATATAGTTAACTACTGATGTGAAGCTAAGACTTTAGTAAATCAATTTCAAGCACCAAAACATTTTATCCACACGAGTAAAATATATTTTTAACATTATATAGGAATAATTTTTAAATCGGATTTCACATTTTTGAGGTTTAGGGCCACATAATCTCTTCATACATCCTCCAGGCCACTTATTCCCTTATTATTGAGATAGTTGAGATTATTCTGAACATTTTGATATAAAATATGTGGGTATTATTTTAAATGAAAGTGCCTTTAAAGGCAAAATTAAGAAAATATCCAAAAATCGGGATTATTCCCCTAGTCTGGAAAGGGTTAAATATGCTTTAAAGTGAGGAGGTTTAAGTGTCCGTTATGCACAGTTTGAACCTGTTTTGGGCACAAATCCAGCTGCTCTTTCTCTGCAGTCTGTAGCAGGTCACCTCCAGCCCCGCCCCTCTACACCACAAGCCACGCCCTCGTTACCTTCAGCACCCCGACCGAAATGATTCCCATTTAAGTTTAATGAGTTTGTCCGAGTTTAAGTGGGATTATAACGTGATTCTGAGGCGCTATAAACTCCAAAATGCAGCATGATTTACAGTAAACATCGTAGCATTAGCTACAGCAGCTATGAACTACCTGAGTCTCGTTACTAAGCAACCGAATGCGTAACGTACTCGAGCCCAGCTCTGCTCAAGCCGACAGCGAGCCCCAAAGGTTGCCAGATAAACGTGTTTCAAATCGAATAACAAAACAGCTAGTGTTGCCAAGAGAAAGTGAGTGAAAAACACTCTAAATATGTTAGAAATGTTACAAATGGACTCTAACAAACGTTACTATTCGTATTCTACTTTTTTTTGTCAGGTTATTTTTTTCAGGGGTTGTTTTTGGTTTATTTTCTTTTTCTTTTTTTAAGTTTTCTTTATTTTCAAACCTATTAAAGAGAAATTGTTCAATGATGAGCTAGCTAGCTAGATTAGCTAGTTTAGCTTTTTACAAAGAGGCAGACACTGTGGATGAGGTGAGTGACAGGCTGTGTGGTGAATGAGGTTTACATCCTGCTCTGTAAATACGGGGCGGGGTCAGTCAGCGGCGGCTTTGAGCATGCGCAGTTCATTTACAGTATGTTCGTGGAGCGGTATGGTGTGCTCTGACTGTGAGAGACTGCACTGTGAGTGCTGTGGGGTGGGGCTCACTGAGGACAGTAACTGAAGAGCACGTGTGTTCACCTCAGAGTCTCCAAAAGTCTCCAACAACACCACAAAAACTCGCTAGATTTCTCGCTAGTCACTTTTTTTTTTTTTTACCAAAAAAGTCGCCAGAGGGTCTGAAAAGTTGCTAAAAATAGCGACAAAGTCGTTAGGTTGGCAACACTGAAACAGCATATCAACAGAGGACTTACAACTCTAGAAACAAGTAAGGGACCACTTAAAAATTATGAGTTTCCTTGATTTTCTCAAATTGAAAACCTCTGGAATATGAAAGCTGAACTGTTTTTCACTGCTTGCTCACTGAATGCATCAAAACTATGAATGAACACATGTGGAGTTCTTGTACTTAACAAAAAAATGACCTGGCCTCCACAGTTACCGGACTTAGGGGTGAGCTGGAGCACAGAGTGAAGAAGGCAAAGGGGCAACAAGTGCTAAACACCTCTGGGAACTCCTTCAATACTGTTGGAAAACCATTTCAGGTGACTACTGCTTGAAGCTCATTGAGAGAATGAGAGTGTGCAAATCAGTAATCAGAGCAAAGAGTGGCTATTTTGAAGAAACTAGAATAAATATATATTTTTAGTTATTTCACCTTTTATAGACATATAGACATAAAGGAACATACGTAATAACACATATGACTAAATAAATAAACATAATTAATTTTAATTAAGTTAATATTAATCCTACAATCTATTTTAAAACATTAAACAATCTATTTTAAAATATATTAGATTTTTGTTTATTTAATAATATGAATCTTTAGTAGTATTTTATCAATTCAAAAGTACATCCTTTTGTAATTTAAATTCCAGAATATGTATAATTTTGTTGATTACAAAACATTTCTACATTTTTTGGGCATAATAGTGAATAAATACTGCATATTGGCAGTGCTGAATCAATGTTTGTGGTTCGACTGAGCGCGCTGTTTCGGGGGAGGAATCAACAAAGATGTTCATTAAACTTGTCCGTTATTTTCCACTTTGTGAAGCTCTTTGGGAAACACTTGCAGAACTGGCTCGTTCTTTACTCACGTCAATCGTTAGTTTGTTCGTTAGCTTACAAAAAAAGCTACACTCAGATAAAGATACAGAACCTGAAGGAAATTGTCACAAACTCCTGTGCTGCTGAATAACTAATCAGTATTCAACCAAACAATTAAATCAGCACCAGTCCCTGTTTCCCCACTAGTAAATACAGCATATTAAATTTATATTACCTTATGTGCTCGTCTCATAAATACCACAGTACTGCCACCTTTAAGCTATTATTATTGGGGGTGTCGTAATGAAGCAAGTGAAATTATGGAAATGCCACTAAATCGTCGTGGCTGAAATGTGTGAATAGTGTGGAAATGTCGAGTGTGTGATTCATGGAAACATCAGGATCCCGTGGAGTAATATTGTATAGTATTGTAAAATAAACAGTTTAGTATTATTATTTGGCTAACATGTATTTAATTGAGTTGTTTAGTGGAGGCAGTTGTAATGAATAGGTCAGATATAAATGGTCTAAATACTACAATAAATAAGACACTAAATAAGACAGTAAATATGTGGCAGAGTAAATGGCAAAATCTGTATTTTACTTTATAGTTAAACATGATGAACGAATAATTTTTCTAATTTTTACTGTACTTTTTATCATCATAGATGTCAGCCACACTCACCTGGATGTCATCAAGATGTACTTTTCACACCTTTCAACTGGACTGTTTACACTGGAAAGAACTACTTCCCCACAGATTGACTGAAGGTAAATAAGTATTACTCATAAATATATATATATTTTTTAAATAGCCACTCCTGAGTAATACAGTCATTTTTATTAATATATTTATTGGCAATCGGCCACATCTGCTCTTTAAATATCGTCAACAGCAAATAAAAATAATATTGATTTTCATAAAGTTTCATAAAGTTGGATTACAAAGATGTTATTTAAATTCAAAATCAATATTTAAATACAGGGTTTTGTATTCCATGTCATTTTAAAATGTTTCAGGATTCAACAAACTGTCTTCAGGAATATATATATATTTTTTAATATAAATAAATAAGATTGTTTTTTATTTAGGGATTTTAGTTAAATAAAATACTTTAAGCAATAAACATGTAGAGTTTTGCATTCAAAAATATTGAAATATTGGATTTCATTTCAGTAAAAAAAAAGATTTATTACCTTGAAATTAGATAATTTCACTTGCTAAGATTTATTTATTTTTGCATCCAGACAGATCTGAGGTTTGACAACGTAAATGAATGTGGAATCCCTATTTGACAAATAACAGGCCACTGATGTCCTTTTAATGTGTGTTTAACTGCTTATGAATGTTTATTTTTAATAATTACAACCTAATTAATAAGCATTGCTATACTCCTTTTTGAACTATTTATAAAGCCTTTATAAACGAGCCTTATTTTAAAGTGGAACAGAGAATTTTAAGTATAAGCATATGGAATCTGGTACAGGTGTCCAGCAGTGTGGATCTGTTTGCTTCACTGCATTTCTGTAGGAGAGACGGAGCTGTGACAGGTCATTTGGGGCCAGTCATGCATAAGAACAGAGGAATGGAGGTAGAGAGAGAGAGATACACAGAGAGAGAAAGAGAAAGACAGACAGAGAGAGAGAGAGAGAGAGAGAGAGAGAAGGAAAGAGAAAGACAGACAGAGAGAGAGAGAGAGAGAGAGAGAGAGAAAGAGAGAGACAGAGAGAGAGAGAGAGAGAGAGAGAGAGAGAGAGAGAGAGAGAGAGAGAGAGAGAGAGAGATTGAGGGGATCGGTGGACGAGGAAAGACTTAGCGCTCAGGGAAAAACGGCCGTGGCCAGCAAATCGATTACAAATGAGTTACACGCACACACACACACACAGGAGACATTTCTCCAGGTTAGAGGGAGGTCAGACTTTTCAGTGCATTTCATTCTTCATCTAAACAGCGAGAGCTTAGAGAAGTGATGAGAGCAATAACGCTGGAGTAAAGCAGAACATATGATCCTCATGATCCTCCTGTATGTCAAAACGTCCCGCTAACCGAGACACCATCTACTCTATTAACACACTGCGACATATATTCCCATCAGGACGAGGAGGCAGCAGTAGCTCACTCAGATGTATGATCACTGTCAGGACAGATCCGCGCTACTTCAGAATTCACTTCATTTTTTACTCCGTTCAAAAACACCAGCTGCCCTTTACATCATGCTGAAATCTGGTGATGAATAGACCAGTAGAAATGCTCTGCAGTCAACATTAACTTTACTATACAGGAAGTCACAATAGGGTCATGTGATTTTCTCAATGCATATGACTAATATGACTAATATATCTAAGTAAACACAAGCAAGGTGGAGATGTACATTAATTCTAATAAAGTGGCCAGCCAGTGTCATAGCATGGAGATTATAAATGTGTGGATTTGAATGAAAGAATTTAAGTGGGTATTGACTGTAACAGTACAAAGATTTTAATGTATTTGGAATTATCTGAATCCTGAAATGTAAACATTTATAGACCTTGTGGAATTTAGGGTTTTTAAATATTTGAATTTGTTAAAAAATGTTAAAAAGTTTTGATTTCAGGAAACGTATTAGTCAATAAATGTAGCAGTCTAAATATATCTGAATTGTGTAAATGCGTTTTAATGTTTAGACTTAGATTTTTGATCACATTTTGTTTTTGGATTCGAATTTAGAAAGACGAGGCTTTTATTTTAGAAACTCTATGTATTGTATATACATGATATAATAAACATTAGCTCATTATTTCACTTAATTCATATAAATATAATCAGTAGTTTAGTGTAATCAAACATTTCTGCCACCTCATGGCTTACTAAATGGTAATTCACAATTTTAAAAAGATAGAAGGAAAGTAAGAAGAAAAGGACAATAAAGGAAAAAATGATCTGGCCTAAGATTTAGTCTAAAGTTTGGCTCTTAAAAAAAAAGTGAAACTTTTTAAATGAGTCAATTTAACCCACAAAATCACAGGAGAGTTAAGATGTCTAATGAAGGAAATCCACAGCATGTGTCTGAAACTAATAACCAATTTCCTAGAACATTCTCAGGCTAAGATTTTTTTTTCTGAGAAGGGAAATGTAAAATGATGAACATGTGAGGAGCTTTTCCCCTCAATTCCTCTGTGAAACATTACTACCAGCATGTCACGTCTGAGCTCATCATTAGTATTTTTTGCATGTTTGAGTCAGCGGGACGTTTATTCCCGCGATCGGATACTCCGGACTCTCTGGACCCAGCTTCAGCTTCATTATCCCGGCCCCCCACTTGCTTTACCCGCCCCGGCAGAAAGCCTACCGCAGATGATCCACACTCCCTCTTCTTTTGATGTGCTGTGTGGAATATGCGTTCTTCTTGCTGGAAGTTCAGAAAGGTGTCTCTGAGCAATTTGTTCACCAGGTTCTTACAAAAGAGCGCTTGAGTTTTCCCGTCTTCCCCATCGTCCTGTGTGGGAATTACATAATCCAGAACACCATGTGAGCTAAATACAGTCCATTAGACTCTCTCGCTCTCTCTCTACTGACTCCAGCTACGGAAGAGCCTATTAGACCAGTAATTAAAGACTCGACGGAGTTACATAACTATGGCCGCAATGTTTAATTGATCTCAAGCAACCTCTTACACAAAATGCCTTCAATATATTTTAATATCTAGTTAATGACACATAGCCAATGGTCAATTACGGACACCAATCCAGCCAATATTCATCACACTATCAGCCTGAATGTAATTACACATCATTTAATTCTTATTCTTAGTATAATTTATTTCTTTTCATTTTTAGGAAAGTCAAAACCACAAAAAGAGCTTGATAGGTAGTCTATAAGGTGTAGCTATATAGTTTTTTTCTGGTATATGTGTTGCTAGGTTCTTGCTAAGAGCTTGATAGGTGGTTTGTAAGGTTTTGCTATATAGATTTTTTTGGTATATTTGTTGCTAAGTGGCTGCTAATAGCTTGATAGGTGGTTTGTAAGGTGTTGCTGTATAGCTGTTGCTATATAGAGTTTGAAATATCAGAAATAAAATAAATAGATATAGAGAGAAATAGATACAAAGAGAATAGAGAATAAGGGTAAAACATGAAAGGAAAATAGGGAATCTTAGGGAATGAGAGAGAGACACAGCAAGATGGTAAAGAGAGGGTGAGAGACAGGGAGAGTGGGAGAGATAACTATGGAGAATGAGAGACAAAGAGAGAAAGAAAGACAGAGAGAGAAAGCAGATTCCCTGAGTATGAAAGAGAGATAGACAGTGAGAGAGAGAGAGAGAGAGAGAGAGAGAGAGAGAGAGAGAGAGAGAGAGAGAGAGAGAACACTAGAGAACAAGAGACAAAAGGAAAGATGTAGAGAAAGCAAAGCAGGAGAAAGAGAGCTGGAAAGAGTGAGAGAATGAGAGACAAAATGAAATATGTAGAGAAAGCAGAGTTTTAGAAAATGAGAGAGAGACAGAGTGAGAGATAGAGTGAGAGAACAAGAGAAAAAGGGAAAGATGTAAGTAAGAGTAAGCAGAGCCTCAGAGTCTCAGGTAAACAGATCCAGAAAGAGAGAGAAAAATAAAGAGAATGAGAGACAAAGAGAAATATGTGGAGAAAGCAGAGGCTCTGAGAATAAAAGAGAGAGACAGAGAGAGAGAGAGAATGAGAGAGGTCAGCACTGACGTTATCAACCTATTCAGACTATTAACCTCCTTCCTGCATTATTCAGCAGTTCTGCTCATAAACAGACAGTCAGAGCTGCTGAGCTGTGACTGTAAACTCCAGCGGCACCCCGAGCTTTATCTCTAAACACACTCCAGTCTATCACACCAGTACAACCTCAATTACCAGCACAGCACTGCCTCACACAATACACACACTCCACTATTACACAAACTACACAAGTGCTACTGCACGGCTAAGCTACTGCAGTGTGTGTGTGTACATAATGGGATAAAGCCCAAAAATGGCTTTCCATTGCATCTATTACTGTGTAAATCCACGCTTTCCACTGAATGAGCTGACCATAATAGGAGACAGCACAGTGTGTGTCGTTAGGCCCTTTTACTGATGGGCCAGTGCTATTGGAATGTGCGTGCGAGTGTTTTAATGTGTATTTGATTGAGTATTGGGTGAGGTGTTGTTGGTATGTGTGTGTGTGTGTGGCAAATGTGTTGCACAATGCCATACAAAACCTGTGTAACTCTATGCCCTGTAACTGTATCTTATCTGGTTTCCAGGATAGAGGCACCAAACAGGGTGCTAGAGCATCCTTTCAACTGAACAATTTTCCCAATAAACTTATCCTTACGCTCTATTATTGTTATGTATAGCAGGGGTTGGCAATTAAGTTTGGCTACGGGCCAGATATTTTCCTAGCCATTACGTGGCGGGCCACAAAAAAATCTGTTTTGGAAAATGAAGTGTAATGGGATGAAGTGCTACAGAATAGTAGCTCTCCAGCCCAGAGGGTTGTTAAACCCAATTGCAGAACAGTTGATCTCAAAGCAGGTAAATCGAACCCGTGTCATCAGGTCCAATACACTACCGCAGCCCCGGCTAGTGAATTGAAATGAGACTGGGAAAAAAACTCCCATATTAGGAGATAGGCAGCCCAAGAACGGGCTGGAAAAAAAAAAAACGAGAACGGGTGGAAACTAAAGTCACGCAGAGTGCGGCAGAGAGACAGTGGAGGAATGTAAACAAAAGCTCGCCAGAGAAGCGTTTCATTTTTTAAATATTTTTAATTATTGTTTACTATAGTTCAAACAAGCTCACGAGCCAGATGTTTCATGCTTGTGGACCACATTTGGCCTGCAGGCCGCCTATGGCAGACCCCTGACGAATAGTATATAGTGTCCTCTTGGTGTCCAGTTGGAAAGGTGTGCAGCTTTTAAAGTAGAAAGAGAAAAAGAGACTGAGAGAGAGAAACAGAGAGCTTTGTAAATCAGTGGTTGTTGATGGCATGAGAAGTGCCTCCTCAGTAGCTTATATGAAGGTTTCCTTCCTATTAAAAACACTTTCCACTTTCCATTTAGAGACGAAAAGAAGTGCAACAGACAAACCAGCGTCACACCTTTTAAACACACGTCCCATTCCGCTGCAGTTACCATAGAAACAGCGTTTTTACCGTGCCTAGACGTTTCTTTAGAAAAGTGTAAATGAGTGACAAACTGCACTGAAACTGTGTGCTTACTTTCTCCACGCTGCTGAAAACGGCGTGTTTTATTAGGAACCAGAAACAGATCCAATCTGATGACCTTCGCTTGAGCAGCACAGTGCTCTAATGTGAAGCGTATTAATAATTAAATAAACTACAGTGGATGCAGATTTGGACAGATTCTCTTAAAAAAGCCAGTTGATGAGAAGAGTGAGAGAAAGATTTTCATGCTGTTTTCGTATTTTGGGAGGAAATAACCTTTTGATAAAGTATTTATGTATTTATTTATTTATGTATTTATGTATTTATTAAAGTATTTATTTATTTTTTCAATAACAAATCTCATGGCAAAAAAAATAAAGCGAGTTAATGCCTCAGCCAATCTGGAATACAGTAAATGAGTAAGCAGTCGCTGTGCCAAAAATGAGAAAAAAAGTATAAAATGTCAGTTAGTGTGCACACAGCTTGCATTAAACATTCAAAATGAGCATTAAAAAATAAATAAATAACCTCTGCAGCATTAGGCCTGATCATCTGAAAATAGCTTTTTAAAAGTTGGCCCATTTTTGATGAGGCTCTACAGCCTCTTACATGAGCAACCTATTTTATAATAATAATAATAATAATCATAATATTGCTCAACAGTTTTAGAGTATTAGAAATTTGTTTTTCATTATTGGAGCATCTGCAGTGGGCTTGGATGCCATGCTATAAATTCATAAACTGGGGCACTACTGCCACAATTCATTTCAATGGATGATTCGATAAATAAATTAATACTTTTGGCATGTTATACAAACATTAAAGGCATGTGTGTGTGGTAAACATGCTAAAATTGTCATTGCTGTTCTTCAAAATGTTCTATTTCCATAAGTAATAATTTTAGAATTGAATGCTCCAAATTGCCTTTATTCTACAACACCTCGCCGTAAACCTAACCTACACCTAATCCTTAGTCTACACATAACCTAAACTTAGTCTACACGTACACTCAACATGACCCTACCCCTAATTCTTACATGCATTAATTATTTTAAGAAGCTACAAAACATAGAAAAGTAGCATTAGTGTAGCTGCATTAAAACAGTTTTCTCAATTCTTCTTAGAGTACATGGCACACAGTTTTGATGTATTTGGCCAGACAGTGCAACTAGTGGATGGAAGCCGTAGTGTACCTCATAAAATATGTATAAGATATTTTTTTGCAAACGTACTAATTTTATAAAATATATAACAAGTGTAAATGGAATGCATTTTCTGCATCTGCATTAAAGTAAATGAGCAGAGTAACTTTAACATGTTTTGCCGAATTTTGAAATAAACACAAATGATTGTCTTAACAGATAAGGCTCACTCACTAAAAGCCCCTAAATGATCATAATTTCAGCTTTTGTTTAACAGATACAGCATTAATATTAAAAAGTAGAATTAATAAAAGTACTTAATTTCATCATAATATAGATCTAGAAAAGTCGTCCTCGTGTCTTCAAAAGAGTGTCCACAATGAACGACCTTGGCTGCTGAAGTACAGCAGCTGAATAGTGAAGGACACTTCTAAAGAAGAAGAACCATCTGAAACACATCAGAGGAATATCAGGTGAAAGTGCTTCACCTCCGGCAGAGAAGTCCAATTTTTACAGTTTAAGAACAGAAAAGCAGAGTTTTCAGATACTTGGCCCACTCAGAACACAGCTTGAAAAAGAGGTCAAGGATTTCACCATCTCTGCCTCTGAGAGAGCGCTGCTTTTCTCAATGAGAACACCACTCACAACATACATACACTCAGCCAGAAGGAGAAAATCGAAATAACTTGTTTCGAAATTTACTTATTTAACCTCAGGTTTCAGGCTTACTGTCTTGATTTAGCTTTAATGCTGTTACTTTCATTGCACATGTAGCATGTAACACTGATTTAGGTTGGTATATGGAACCGATACTGCATTGTAGCATTGACACAGGTGGAGTTACGAGGCCAGGTCATAGCAGAGAAGTTAATAATGAGGAGACTAAATCACTGAAATATGAATGGGATTTTTCTAAACGCTCAACATGGCATATGTTTACGGATAAAGTCCCAAAAGAGCTTATCAACTTGCTTATTGTGCCAAGAGTGAAGAAAGGTCAGGGGGCTAGTGGGGAAGCCCCCACCCCTCTTAATGTGGAGATCTGTGCAAGCGCAGTAGCCACAGGGAGACGTTTTTTGGGATTATTTAGACAAATGCTACAAACTATTCAAAAAAGATTTTGTTAGAGTTTATTAGTAATTTATTGTAAAATATATAGTTGAAATGGTAATTTGACCTTTTTAAGAATTTTGGCCTCTTCACATTTAAATAGATAAGAGGCCAAATAACTGCCCATGTGAATTGACTTGCATATAAGAATGTTGGACATACTCCTGTTGAGCAAGCTTTATTTAGAAAGGAGGGGATTTGAATGCCTGCCAAACAAGCAGTTGTTCTCTCATAATATGGTGGCTTCTTGATAGAGACTCTTATCCACCCTCCAATTCAACACCAAATGGTTGAACAATTTCAGAAATGAACTTTCAGGTTCATTTGTAAAAACACTGCTGTATATTGCTTGTTTTTTTTTTATTGATTTCAGGAACTCACTTTTGTTTTAAGCACAATGCAATGCAATTGAATGCATTGTAATACCTCACCATTTCTTAATAACACCTTGAAATAAATTCTTTATTCAGCATCAAACTCCATGATTCCCAATCAAACCCCATAAAATTCCATCAAACATCAAAGTATCCCATATACGTCATCATTTTCCACATAAATCCCCATTCTCCACCAAACACAATAATTCATTACCATTTTACACCAATATCTTAAAATAAAGTTATTTATTTCCCATCAAACACCATCACACTCCTTCCTACACCACCATTTTCACTTTCATGTGTCCCTTAAACATCATTTTCCATGAAGTCAGTTTCAGTCAATATGAAACACCAACATAACTCTTCATCACAATCAACACATTCAGTCTCCATCAAAATCCTCATTCTCCATTAAACAATATTAATTAATATTTATTTACCATTTCCACAACAAAGTCCCCCTTAAACACCACTACTCTTCACCAGAAATCCTCATTCACTTCCAAACACCACTTCTCACCACTTTTCACTAGCGTCTTGAAATAAAGCCTTTATTGTAAACCATACTTTTTACATACTACCATACTTTTCCATTAAACACTATATTTCACTTTAATTAAGTTTTCAATATACAATTGTATGTTAGTCTTTACCAAACACCACAATCATTTTTCATCACAATAAACTCACCTCAACATCATTCTCCATCAAAATCATTATTTTCCACCAATCCTTTCCACCAATTCTCTATCAAAAACCAAAAATACCAATATTTACTGCCATAAACCACTACCATTATCCACCAACAGACAATACATTTTACTCACACAGTAACATTCTCTGACATTGTCTAATGACTTCATTAAACATAATGACCATTTCTGAGCAAACACTATCATTCACCACTAAACACCATTCAGTCAACCCCATTTCCCATGAAACACAATCCATCTCCGCCAAATCCACCAAAATCGTTCTCCATCATAAATCATGAGTCTGCACCAAACTTCTTCAATTTCCATTTTCAACTTTTTAAATATTGCCTTTATTCCCCATCTAACACCATCTAGTCTCAATCATTCTCCACGAAATTTCTTTCCACCATATACCACCATTCCAACCAAACACTATCAATCTCCATCAAACTTCATTAGTTTCCACCAAACACCAGCATCAATCTTAATTAAACACAATCACAATCATGCACTCTCCCTTATAGTGCTCCAGAGAACGAAACGACAAGTAAAACGAACAGAGGAGAACATTCTAGATCATGTGTCAGACTTGTGTCCTTGCAGGCCAAAGCACTGCAGACTTCAGCATTCTGCCTCATTAAACACATCATTAAATTGATTAGCCAGGCCTTTATGAACTGAATTTAGAGGGTTGGTTAAAGAAACTCAGCTGTAGAGGGATGTGCCTGTTCTAAAGTTGTTGATGTAAGCTGTAGTAGTCTTAAGATGATATATTTGTATCCATGGGTGATTGGCTTTGTTGTTACACATCACATGTCCAGAAAGACCGGTGTCATGGTACTGCATCACCAGACCTATTCTTGATAAGTGTGTTGAATTCTATTGGCTGTGCTATCTACACTCCTACAACCCTACCATGGAGGATGGGTTGTACCAGGACACCATTAGGAACCTCTACAACTCTTTTACAACATGTCATGATATCTGTTGATATGTTGAGTAGCTCAGTATGGTTCAATATGATTGTATTTTTTATGTTTAATTATTTATTGTTTCTGGTAACCTTTATCATTTCTTTCGGGACAGGTGTATAAACCAGAGGCCTTCCACCCTGCTCCTAGAAGCTACCTTTCCGCAGACAATTTTTTAAACTTATTGTTTATTGATAATCAAGTAATATTCACCATTTTACAGTTATTTTATAAATGTTTACATATAATAAAGCACCATTTTCTTTAACAGTCATATACATTTAAAATAGACATATAGACATACATATACAATTACAGTTGGACTCAAAGCATAATTACCATTGCTGGACTCCACTGCTTAATAATTTTTTTCCTCTGTAGTCTCAGGCTATACGTTATTTCTTTCATTTTTTATGTATCACCCATCAATGCTCTATCCAAGATTCATACGTTGGGACAGTGGTTTTGAGCCAGTTCCCAGTTATACACTTAATTACTGCTGCAAATAAAATTTAAGAGAGATGGATTTGGAAACCCTCCCCATCTGATCCAGGCTGCAGAAGGGTAGCTCTCCATGAGCATGACTGAAGACATTCATTGCTTTGCATAATCAAAAGCTTTTGATTTTATCCAGTTATAGAAATGTTATTAAAACTTTTACAAAGAGTTGTGGAGGTCAAACACACAACAGAGCTTTGTCAATGCATTCACTGATATAGAGATAGAACTGGAGAATAAAGACGAGCGATTTGCTCAGAAACGGTAAGGGCAGCAGGGCTGCTGTTGTATGTAACACTTCCCGACTTGCATCAGAGAGTTAGCAGGTGCGGCTGGAATAGTCTGCGGCGCCTGACCTCCCTCTACAAGACAGAGAATTAAAAAAAAAAAAAGAAAAAAATTACACACACACAGATGCTACAGCAGCACCTGGACCTGCTAAAGAACTTCTAGCAGAACTGAAGAACAGAAGATGCCGAGGCTTCTGGATGCACATAAAGTTAAATCCCAAGGGAAAGGCTGTGATTCAAGGCAGCGCAAAACCAGGAACTGAAAATAAAATCCCAGGAGCCAGCTGCCACTGAAACTGAGGGGGGCTTTCATATGGGCTGGTTTGATCCACTATCTTGAAGCTCTCAGGCCCCTGATCCACTTTAAAGACGCATATATCTGTAGACAAAATGAATTCTGGCCTGAATGAAGCCTGGAAACTGACAGCGATTATTCCTGAACTGCTACCAGACATTTGGATGAAAAAAAAAATCACCCACAAAAACCTGAAGTGCTGCACTTGTAATGTGGTCAAAACATGAAAATTAGAACAGTGGTGGGCAACAGGAACAGAGTCCAGCAGAGTTTCCGGATTTCCTTGCTCTAAGGCTTGGATGTTCACCGTTATTTGTCCAATCAGAATGCTAAAACATCATTAACATAATAGACAGTAACAACCTGTCTGACCAGGGGTGCCCAAAATTTACTTGCCATGATTATAGTCTCCTTAAAACTTAAAGCTACAGTTCTCGAGATATCTGTTCCAACTCTTAAATGTGCATGCTGATCTGGAATAATGTGGTTGTGTACAGCTTTTAAATAAGTGCAAATATATTCATACAGTTAACCTCAGAACAATACTATTGTGGCCAAAATGCTCCCATAGAAATGCATTGAATGTATTGCATGTCTGTAAACTTTAAATCAACACTCTCAAGATTAATAAACTTAATAGCGCATTTTTTTTACCTTATACTTTTCTCCCACACATGAAGAAATGGCTCTAAATTGTTCTCTAGTCTTCTCTGTTTTTGGACTTGCACCTATGCCATCCATGAACTATACTGTATATAGCAACGCCATTGGGACAACTTAGCAACACTTTTACCTACCACCACCTGTAACAGACTAACACTGAACTGTAACAATCACACTCTCAGTTTCTGCAGGACTTTCACTCTCTGGATATTATTACTCTTTCTCAAATCTCAAAATCTTTTGCCTACGCTCTCCTAAGCTATTTTTGAGACACAAGTTTCCCTCACGATAGCAATAATAAAATATCGCAAGCCATTGCTTCAACAGGAGGTGTCAACTGGAGGATTGCATCCTACTTTTCCGGGATACAGAACAGCACCAGACCTTCCCCCAGCCCTGGCTCAGAGCTCCCGGTCTAGACATCAAAAAAGGCAGGAACAGAAATGTGTGGCAGCTGAAGGAACACACGGTCTGACAGGTGAGTCATGGACTGAAATGCTGTGAAAACCAAACCATGGGGGATTTTCTTTTTTTTAAAAATACTGGGAAAGCTAAAATGGATTCCACATCTTGCTGATACGAAGCAGAAATTGTGAGAAATGGTGAATTATTCACCTCCTGACCACTTGCCCATGTCCTTGTTCAACCTATGTGCTTCTCGTAGCTCAGTACGAGTAGAAGTACTAACAGTGTGGTGCTGCAACTGCTGAGTTAAACTCTAGGCCCTTAAATCCCACTTTTCACTTTTACAAATTTCACCCAGGCTGCGTCCAGAAACCCTGAATGATACAGATTTCTGTTACCAGTTCAGCTCTCCTTCATCTTGCTGGGTGTTCACACTGGACGAGATAAGAGACGAAATAAGACCAATGTTGAAGAAGCACTCAGTACAAGGTACATGGATACATGAATAGATGGATGGATTGCTGCCCTTCTTCAAGGAGGAAAACTGTTTTTGCTAAATGGAGAAAAAGTGTCAGTTATTGGATATGAATATCTAATGTAGTGATGACTTCTTTTTTAAACCAATGATCTTGGTCTGACTACTACTTCTCGCTCTCCAAATTAATATTTTCCAGTCCTCTCTGCTTACAGCATAACCAGCAAGCTAATTGTCTCTTTTTGTTGAATGGCAAGACACAAACAGACTCCATCTGGAGCTATAGGAACCATTCATATTTTAAAGTGACAGGTTTCTTCATTTATAACATCTCTGGTAAAGACCACCTTTCCCAGTTAGTGTGAAGAATCAGCTCGAGCTCGACTGATGTATGACAGTATCAGCTGAGATTCAGTTTTGGTTAAATTTTTTTTTTATTTTTATACTCAGCAACCAAAAAGTTGGCAAAAGCAGCACAGGCCCATATTATATATATATATATATATATATATATATATATATATATATATATATATATATATATATATATATATATATATACATATTCCCACATATATACTCAGCAACCGGGGCAATTGGGCATGCAGCATACAGCCGAGATGTTAGCCACGCATTTAGCATAAACGCCAGGATTCATCAGTTAATTCAAATGTTTTAAAGCAGTAAGTTGACATTTAGTTTTGGTTTTGACAGTTTGGGTCTCTTGGGGAGTAGGGAATTTATATCAGTTTTTTTTTTATTAAGAAATGCATGGTGTGCACAAGTGCACATATATCTACTGTATTGCAGCATTCAGATACAGTATGTAAGAGCAGACCCCAAGAGAAAAGTCGTTTTGACCAGTACTTTTTATATTTTCTTCCTTTGTTACTCCCGTGCATTGCCATATTTAACATTCAATAAAATAAAAGAGAAGTTGCATGATAGATGTAATTGTGTTGCAGGTTTTTTTTTTTTTTATTTGTATCGGTACAGAACTGCATCCAATATAAACATAATTTATTCTGCATACGATAGAATTAGCTGTTTAATTATGTAATTACATTTAAAATTCTAAGCCTCTAAGCACCAACAGTAAAATGCTCCTATGACATCACTCTCAATTAGATTCTAATTAATCCAGATACATTTAAAGTAACATTAATTAGCAGAGCTGCACTGACTTCCTCCCAGCTCCTAACAACTGCACACCTGTAGCTGATAATGCCATTTCCAGTAAACAGCTGCATCTGGATGTGTGTGAGTGTGTGTGTGACACTTCACACACACTGTGGAATTCTCATTAAAATTGTTATGGACTGAGAGAGAGAGAGCAAGGGAAAGAGAGAGACAGAGAGAGACAGAGACAGAGAGAGAGAATGTTGATATAATGTGTGGACATATATGGGCAGATATGATGTCTTTAAGAATTGAGGACTATCTCTCTCTCTCTCTCTCTCTCTCTCTCTCTCTCTCTCTCTCTCATCTATATTTAATCCAGACTCGCCTACCTACCCTAACGTCCAATTAAGAGATCTGACACATTACCATTTCATCTGTTCCCACCAGCACTCCTCTCTCTCTCTCTCTCTCTCTCTCTCTCTCTCTCTCTCTCATGCATACATACACTCCTTGGATTCTCATTAATATTGTGATTCATACTTCCCAAGACCTTCATTATGCATGGATGTGTAAAAAAATAAAATAGGAAAAATAATAATAATAAAAATAAAACATTAAATTTAGTCCTGTTCTCTGCTAAGTTCTGTTCAGAGTGAGTGCACCTGTGAGAGAAAGGAATTAAGTATTGTGGAAGGAATTGGAAAAGGGCATTTTATTCACAGTTTTATATTTATTTATTGCTGGTGTATAAATTAAATATTACTCCTGGTTCACCGTCAGTTCAGCTTTCATTTCCACTGAGAACACGGAACAGCAGCTCCATGGAGGAAAACGTACTTTGATGGTTGTACTTTAGCTTAACACCATGTTATGAACAGGATTATATGAACGGGATTAGTTTTACATGGGGAGATGGACCAATGCATTTTTACTACATAATGTCTGTAAAATAAATATATATATATATATATATCTGATTCACACTGGATAAGAACTCTCAACATAAGGACTGAGAGGGGAGGGGCTCCTCGATTTACACACTGCCCTCTCTTTCAAAAAACAGAAATGAAAGAAGTATTAATACTGATCCTCTAGGTGGCGCTGTTACCCATGTAGTTGAGTTATCAGGTGTGGTTTTGTGTGTAGAGGAGACATGGAAAAAGTACTGGAGACTCTATCAAAAAGTGACTTGAGTAGAAGTTGAAGGGTTCTTTAATCAAGGATTCACCATTTTTTTGTATTTAAATATTACAAGTAGTAGGGAGGGGGAAAAAACAGAGTAGAGTACAGATACAGCATTTTAGTACTTAAGTACAGTAGTGAAGTAATGCTTAATTATCTCTGTTCCTAACACATATATAGGCTTAGGTTTTACATATTTGTCTGAACTCTAAAAGAGCTTTTTTTGCAGTGTTTGGTTGCCAAATATTCTGTGCATCCCAAATCTGGGCCATTCAGAATAAAACTAAACGCTTTTGCACACCTCCATATTTAAAAAAAAAAAAATTCAGGAACTCCTTTTCCACTGTTTTTAACTTAATATTTACAGAATTATTGAATTGCACTGAAGTCATTTAAACTGAAATTATGGATATGGCTTGTTTACAGAAAGAAAAAGGCTCCAAAATCTTTACTGATGGGAAAACATGCATTCCAGTTACAAAGACTGAGGATGTCTCAGCTCCCCAGGTAAAACTAATACCTTCCAAACAGGGCCTTAAAGTCATTCCAAGCTTATAAACCATTGTGGATAAAAGCTAGGCTAAAAGTTACTATGCTAGCTAACATTAACGCTGGGGTGTTTTTAATATTCAACATATGAAAAGACATACCTGGATTGCCTCCAGCCCACAGCACTGCCAGAATTCTACCTCATTCAACCCACTGGCTAATTAGCAAACACGTCGTAAGTTGAAAAGGCTGATCTGAGCAGTGCTGTAACTGGCCAAGAACCAAGTCTGACACCCTCGCTCTGACATAATTCTGACATATTTCCTTAGATCTTCTGTAGCTCTCTCCAGCTCAGCCCACATCTCCTTAGCTAGACGCTAATTATTAGCCACATGAACTTCTAATTGCTGGACTCATAGACCACTGAATGACAGTGTATGAAGCTAATGTTAATGCTGGAGTCTTCACAATGTTCTAGATCTAGTCAATCCGGGTTCCGAGTAACAAACTGAGCTCCTTTCAGCTGACAGTAATACCAGTGTTTTACCTCATTCAACCCATCGGCCAATTAGCAAGCACTTTTCGAGTTGAACTTAAGTGCAAGAAGAAGAAGCTGACTGATCTCAGCACAGCTGATTAAGGACCAAAATCTGACTAAAACCCAAAATTGCTCTGGAATATTCCATTCTTTTCCCTCACCTAGCCGCTAATCATTAGCCACATGTATTCCTAATTACTAAACTCATAGACTTCTGAATGACAGTGGATCAAACTTTTAGCTAATAAATTACTCTGGTTTAATAGTTTAATAGTTAGTGAAGGATTTGTAAAAAAAACATGTGAAGAAACTCACAAAATGAATTACTAATTAATCTGTATCGATTGCAACAGAAAATGATCTGTGTTTGCGACAAACAACGACCAACAGCATGGCTATGTAGCTAGTTACTAATGCCTGAATTGTGGAGAATTTGTACAATACAATTGGATTTGTACAAATGCATATCAGCCTGGATGATCTGGCTGCTCTAATCAAACTTTAAAGTGTTTTTGTGTAACTCACAATGCAACAATCATCACCCCCAGAGTGACCATGGCTACGTAGCTCTATGTCATCTACGTCGTTATCACTGAAACCAATACCGATAGGTTTGTGTTGTCCAGTCTGAACTGCATAATGTTCTACATCTGGAACGTCAAACTGAGTTTCCTCTAGTCCACACAGCACTGTCAGAGTTCTACCTCATTCAACCTGTCATCTAATTAGTGAGGACTTGAGTTGAACTCAGAGTGTCAGGAGAGGGAAGTAGATGATCTCAGCAGAGACGGAACTTTCAAAGACCAGAGTCTGATATTATTATTCAGAACTTGTTTGATTCAGTCGTACCCTGCCTACACCCCCTAACCTCACCGCTAATAATTAGCTGAACCTTTTCCTGAGTACCGGACTCCTGGACCTCTGAGGTGGTACATGGTTCTGTAGTGTATGTCATGCCCATATAAGGTGGCCAGTCCCACTCACCTAGAGAAAGCAAGGCCAGCTGTGCTTTCTGGAACTGTGGCATCACAAGGGATCAAAGTATCTTCTCATGATAAGGTGAGAGCTTGGATGGCTGCGCAATTTGGTTTCAAAGTTTTGGCTTGACTCGTAATTTGCATTAGGTTTGGTGATGTAAGGCTTGGATGGAGCTGTTTGGCCATCGAAACACACAAAGGTGTGTATTAATTTTCTTAATTAATCATGGGAGTGTTTTCAACATAATATGCAATAAACCAGTCAGTTTCAGGGGTGTTATGTCCAACCCTTCTCAGCTGAAGAAACTGACCTGCTCAATTACTGCAGGTTTATTATTAATAAAAAATGGGGGTGTACATGCATTGGGGGTGTACGCCTGCATTGACAATTTACTGCCAAGATAGCAATGAACATCTGATGGTTGACATCTGTCTAGGTTGTATTCAGTCAGTGGCGAACCTGTGTTTTCCGTTGCCAAGATAGCAATACACCAGAAATGTACCTGAATACACCTCACTTCCAGATGGCGTAAAAATATACTGTACTTTTAGTTTGATTTTTTAAACAACATTTTCAAAGTCGTGAGGTTTTACTGAGGTTGTAATATGTTGACCTGATAAAACCGGTATAAATGTTGTTGAGGTTTAAGGTTTTTATATACTTAATACAGCTGAAACTGCATTAAAAACACTTGAAATATGATTGCAGCATGTTTGATATTTATCCCATTTTAGCTCATGCAGGTCTTCATAATTAGCTAATGAGCTGAATCAGATATGTTAGATCAGCAGAAACACCAGTGCATTTCTTGCACATCTATTTTAGTGGCGTTAGATGTTCACTAAATGGAAAGCTCCAGCGGCAGAGGCCTCTAGGGGAACACACTGCTGTCCTTGACGTGCCTGTGGGGCTCCTCCATGATGAGCTGATGCTATCTATGTTTAGTCTTCAGGCCATGTTCATATATTTAATTAAAATAGCCTTGGCCAGTCCACACAGAGACCACTTATCTATCAGAGAGAAGGAGAGAGAGAGTTGGATGGTTGAGAGGGGCTGGTGGAGGGGCGGCACTCTCTCTGCCCTCTTCTGTCACCCTCTAATTTAAAGATTATCAGCCTTGATTGGCGCCTGGAATGGACTGGAGGGAAGGAGTGAGGAGAAGAAATACAGGGGAAGAAAGGCTGAACAAAGGAGAAGAAACAATAGAGATGTGACCCGTTCCTTTCAGGGCACACGCACCCCTTTTCACCACCTCGCCAGTCCAGATAAAAAACGATAAAGATAGAGAGAGTCTTCAGAGAAAATGTCGTCATGGTAACTATCTCACCTATAGCATCATGGAGAGATCCGGCTGAAATGGTCACGAGTTTCTGTGCTGTATCCGTTCCACATGTGACTTTAAATTTGAACAAGTCTGTTAAAAATATTTGTTGAAAAAACGTTTTTTTACACATTTTGTGATTTCGAACAAGATTCCCTTTTCATCTATTTTGTCGTGCGAACACACACAAAGACAATGGCAAAATATGTATAGCTTCATTTAGGATCTTATTTATAAGGAATAAAAAAACAGTGTATTTGGTTTTACTAAGTATGGAAAGTAATAGAAAAAAAATATATTGTTTTATGTAATTATTTTCTTGGCAAAGTACTATACACATAAGTGTAAGCTTGTAAGATTAGACCCATATTCTGTAATTTTTTTTATTGTTTGTGTTTACTGCTTCTCTCTTTTTTGTGTGTTGATCTTTGTTTTTGAAATTTCGACAAAGTGTGTGGGCTAAGAAATGTACTGTAGTAACATCGTTGTGCAAAAAAAAATAAAAATACTTTGGAATCAAAGTTCATGTCAAGAACCGAGTCAGTGTTTTGATTCACTTGATCATTTTTCCAATTGGGAGACATTTATCCGTAAACTTTTAGATCCGCTGATATTTGGTGAATAAATATCTGTTTGGTGTTTGGATGCTTTGAGAAACTTGGGCTCACTATGGGTTAAGCGTAGAGTCGACTCATTGGGTGAATCGGTTCGTGAACCGGATACCGATTCGAATCAAAAGATTCAAACATTGTGTACAGGGCCACGCGCTGATGGCATGGGGTGAGCTGGAGTTTAAACATTGGTGGGCAAACTTAAAGACACACAACGCTCTTATCAGACACTGGATTAAACTACAGGAATTGAGAAATGAAGCGGTAAAAGAGTCACATAAAGTTCCTGTGGAGGAAACTATGAAGGAGTGATTATTACTTTCACCGGAGAGTGAGGACACTGCAGTAAATACAAAAGGTAAGATTTATTTCTAGCTCTTTCTAGCTGCATATATACATGGTTTATGTTGCTGTTTTGAGGCATTATTGAGATATTAAGCTAAGAAAACAACAATTAGCAATTTTTGTATTGGCAGTGTGCCAAGTCCTGCTGGAAAATGAAATCCACATCTCCATAACAGCAGCGGAAAACATGAAGTACTGAAAGGGTTTCTGGGAAAACACTGCACTGATTTTGGACTTGATATAACCCAGTGTACCAAGACCAGCAGATGACCTGTCTCTCCAAACTATCACTGAATGTGGAAACTTCACACTAGACCATAAGCAGTTTGGACTTTGTGCCTCTCCACTCTTCCTCCAGACTCTGGTCCCTTGATTTACAAATGAAATGCTAAATTTACTGATGGTCAGTGATAGTTTGGAGAGACATGTCATCTGCTGGTGTTGAACCACTGTGTTATATCAAGTCCAAAGTCAGTGCAGTGTTTTCCCCAGAAACCCTTAAAGCACTTCATGATTCCCTTTGCTGAGACACTGAGTTTTTTTTTTATATATAAAAATACTATAAAGTTTCCCATCACCTATGTTGCCTTTATTTAACTTAACCCCAGTACAGCAATTTAGGCTATTAAAATATCATACAGAGACCTCTACCGCTAGAATGTTTTAATTTTTGTATTTTTACCTTTAGATTAGAAAAGATTTAATTTAGCATTGTAACATAAATACAAAAGTAATGTAAATACATATAAATATACACTAGGGTAGTATGGTGTGGCAAGGTAACACAAATCGACAGAACACTGGTCACTGGTTTTTAGATGCTCTAATTGTGTGCATTCTATGTTTTTTTCTGAATTTTGCTTTTATTTACTCAAGTACTGTGAAGTATTGAATATTATTGATATTTGGGTTGGTTGAGAGCGAATCTTGTCTGTTTTGGGCTTTATTTAGTTAGTGCAAGTGCAGTGACGTACAGTTCAGTTTCTAAGTAATTCTTAAGAACAAAAAAACAAAAAAATATATATATAAATATATATTTAATATATATATATATATATATATATATATATATATATATATATATATATATATATATATATAAACTGTTTGTAGTGTATATAACGAAAAACAAGGTGTAAGACAATTTATCTCCAGTGACTGTATTGTTAAAAAAAGGCCATTTGCTGACAATTTTAAATAATAAAAAAAAATAGATATTTTTTTGTTTTTTATTGACAAATGTTTATTTTGTTATTTTGTATGCTGAATGTTGTATCGAAAAGGTCTGTTGTAAAATGTTTAACTTAAATAGTTTATTATAAAAAAAGAAAATTAATGTCCGTAAAATGCTGAGGTCTGGCTCAGCAGGTAACCTTAACGTTAGGGATGCGGGATTCACAGACTCTTTTAGCTGGAGGTTCACAGTGTTTTTAGTGTGCTTGATTGTAAACAGTTAAAGTGCAATTCATGTTGAGAGATGATGCACAGCATATTAGAGGCCCTTCCCCCATTCATACGATATTGAACTGAAATAAATGCACTTCACGAATTAATGGCTGATTTATTTCATATATCAGACTAATGTTACTATGTGGGTTAAATATAAGTTCTAGTGTTTGGTATGACATGTGTTTGATGTCATATTACAGCAGGTTACAGTGCTGGTCACTGCTTTCAGATTAAGTCTATTTTTGTTTCTATCTGAATTCCGCTTTTATTCCTCAATTCTGTGGTCTGCAACCCATATGTTGAGAAACTCTTGATAATGTATTATTCTTAGTGGGTGTATGTATATGTGTATATGTAGAAATACACATACATTTTGTTATGCACCCAAATTTCCTGAAAAGGCCTCTTCCTGATGGTGATCATGCTTGGCCTCATCTGGTAGCTTCTCTAAGCCATAAAGAAGTGTTTGTCAGCACTCATTAGATTGACCAAAACACAGTCCAGTGGTAATGTGTGTGTTTATTTGTTTATTTTAGTTGGGGGCACATACGTACATACATGGAGTCCATTCAGGTTAAGAGATGATGCACAGGATGTTACACTCCCCCACCCCCCTTTTAGAGGTAGCCAAAATAACCATATTAGCCCGGAAAAGGTTGATGATTGTCCACAGAACACAGATCCGCCCATCTAATTTTAGGTGAATAAAGTTGCATCAAATTGTAAAATATTGGTCTAGAAATATGCAGTATTTACAGCTTCTGTCACAATATGTACCATGCCCATCTACTATTCTCTATGCACAGATTATTGTAAACATAACATCCACTATATTTTTTAAACTGAGGTGCCTGGAAAATGAAATAAGTTGAGCACTTGCTCTCCCACTGTTTTCTTTTCATTTTTATACAAGTTTATCAAACCCTAATAAAATAACGTTGGCGCTAGACAATGTGACAACGCTCAGCATGTAGCCGACTGTTCATAACGGCAATGCAGAGCAGTATATTCATAATGTGACAAAGGCAGGCTGTGTAAAACAGCTGTAACTGACAAATTGTTTTGTTTTGGCTGTAAACTATTTTCATTTGGCAGCAATAGAGGAAAAAAGAAAGATACAGTGTGGGGTGTGAGGGGGTAAAGTTATACATACTCGTACCTTTTCCACACATAGTGACCCAAACAACACAAAATCAGATTTATGCGCTGTGTGGTTGTTCATCCTGTGGGGTGCATCTGAGCCCAGAGAAGTTCTGGAGATGTTAACAAAAGGCCTCTTTATTGCACAATGGAGTGCACAATTAAGTGGCATCTTTTAATGCCACTTAATGACATAAATGCCTTGCCGATATAATTATTTTGGTTGACAAAGTTAGGCATCCAGAGTGGTTGTAATGTAGTGGCTGGTCTGCGTATAGTATATGATCAGTGGATCTATTAAGTTGGGCAGTAGATCCAAAGTGGTTGTAATGAAATGGCTGGTCGGCGCATAGTGCTGTTATGCCTAGACTTATAGGTTAGAAGTTAGGAGGAAAATCAGCATCTGTTTGTTTATCTGAATCCGAACTACGCTTATCTTAATGTGAGTTAAATAAATAATATCACCAAACATATCTAAAATAATGCAGCACTGATGCTGTATACTGTCTATTAACTACAAGTTCACAGAGCTCACAAATTTTCTAGGTAGCAGTACCTGATTAAACATCTTCATTACTCTCTCAACTCCAGACTGCAGTGGGAAGACCCACCCACAACTAATTAACATATTAGCATAAGCACAGCTTGAAATTTTCAATGGAAAAGGTGAAATAAAAAGTAAATCTGCACAAGGGAAAATTTTTCATTTTTATTTTGGAACTGAAAGTGCTCGAGTAATTTTATTATGTACATGTTATTTGCTTATAAGCGGTAGCTTATGATGTTTCTGTGCTAGTGAAATCTTTTACAGATGATGTTCTCCAAACTTTAACACAGATTTGTTTGTATTCCTATCCTAAGGTGTTTCCCTGTGTTTACATAGGGGTTTGTGGAGATGATACAGTGCTTAATCTAACTCAGTCCTAACCTTGATTGCAGTTTTGGAGCAACCAAATGTCCCACATAATATAATGTTAAAGCGTTCATTTTATATCAATCTGAGGACAGTTGGTCTACGGAACTAAACACACACATACTAGTCCACATGTACTAGTCCTAGTGGCAAATCCAGTAATGAATCTCCTAAGATTTAATAAAACAACTGGTTTTAAATTGAAATGTACCATATTCCTCTACGGTTCCTCCAGGTTTTCACATGTCTTAAGGCAGTATAATCAGTGCTGGATGATTATTAAGTCTTCAGAGATTCTTGTTCGCCTCGGTGGCTTTATCACTCTTTCTAATTTAAGGTGAGAACAGGTTTAATACACAGTGCAAAGCTGGGTAATATCTACAGTTTCAGGTACTGTAGCTTCTGTGCAAGACAGGTCAAGCATATAGTTTATAGCATGCCTTTTATTTAATCATAACCTATACATATAAACATAATTATTTCTGTTTATTAGTAGTAATAATCAATAGTTCTAGGCCCTGCAGCCCTGCAGCCCTGCAGATATTTTATCAACTTCAATTTATTAGTTAATATAGATATATATTCCTCCATTTAAAAAAAAAAATCTAAAATGTGGACAGTTAATAAGTCTCCAGATTATTACCGTCATGCAGACAAAAAAATAGCAAAGGGGATGAAATTTAAAGCTCTTTTCGGATGCTTTCAGGACTGAGAAAACTGTGTGCAGAACAAACTGGTCATAAGCAGTTTTTGAGAAGACTGCCTGCTGGTTAAAAGATGGAGCCAATTACCTTGCTGGTAAAACCTCAAAAAGGGGGTCAGTGTGGTGCTAGTTGGGGAAGGGCCTGTAGTACATAACTATGGTTTGTGCATCGTCATGTTGGTCAACTGTGGAGCATCAAAAGTGGCAATGTAAGCAGGGAAGCTTATCCACCCACTATCTAACAGCAGAACTGTGCTTTAAAAGGGGAGATAAATAGAGCAGATATATGAGGCTTGAAGAATAATTAAAAAATTGGTAAGCGACGTTAATTTAACATAAATTGGTCAATCATGTTTCTTTTCTCTCGTTTTGTCCTACTGTAGACCATGTGTGGCCATCTGTGTGTATTAAAAATGGCTAGTCAATAAAATTTAAAATACATTATGGAAATAAAAACAGCAGTAATGCTACACAAATATGGAAAGACAATTTTCAGTTCAGCACGACTTCCAGAAAGTTTTGGGATGGTTCTTGGTTTAAAAAAAAAAAAAAAAAAAAAAAAAATCAACTTATTATTACTGTTCCATCACATTAATACTGAAGTTATTATTGTTCATTCACTTCATATAAATATAATTAAATTTGTCCAATCTAATGCTGATATTTCTTAAAAATAACTCTTAAAAACTAAAATGCATCCAGTAACATGTTTAGGAAAAATATATTTAGTTTAGTATTTAGTATTGCTTTTTGTAGTTTTTTTTTTTTTTTGTTTGAATATAGAAAAAGGTATTGAAATAAATATTGTTTGGGTATCGGTATTAAACATTTTTAAACAATACCCAGCCCTACAGATAATGCACATTTATTTAATTATCTTATAAGATGCAGTGACTGTAGTAACTTGCTTCTATTTAAGCAGTCATTAAAGTTTTCTTTTTAAATTGTATTGTATTTGTAATTTTATTCTATTTTAATGTATATTCAGCTCTTGTTTTACTGTAGAGAGCATTTTATTTTAGAGCAAAATAAAAAAATAGAGACATTCTTCATTTCATTCATTATCTTATCTGCTGCTTCTTTTTTGTCAGGGTTGTGGTTGGTCTGGAGCCTCTCTGGAATCATTGTATGCAAAGCAGAAAATTAATGGAGCCCAACATGCCTCTATACTTTGCTGAGTGACCCTGGTTGTACGGAGATGTCCCGCTGCAGTTCTACTTGTGAAGCCACAGCAAATTTGGTGAGTTAAATATTGCTTGTGCAAATATGTTACACCTCCAGCAAATTTTACAGCCCATATTTCTCATCCTTTTTACTAGGTAGTTTTATGTCTTTTCTGGCCATTAATTACCCATTAGCCAGACTTTTCAGAACAATTCATAGCATTTTTAAACAACTGAACAAAAAGGCATTCACTGTTTCAGGTGCATCTTTATTTTATAAATTTCTCTCCATTATATTCCCCAGGCTCAGTGCAGAGTGTTTATCAAAGATTCACATTCCTCTTTTCTTTTTTTTTTTTTGCAATCCTGAACCAATAACGCAGAACATTTTCAACACACAATCAACTGCATCTGACTCTTACCTTGATTTAAAATTAGCTTAAAATATTAACACTTAGTTAATAAATTAAAGCTTTCCACAACATTTAAAACTTGTACAAACCTTGCTTTCATAGCAAATAAACACTGAGGAGCCAATAATGAAATATGTTTAGTTAAAGAGAGGAATAATCAGAGTATCAGTAAAGTACAGTAGAATATTTAACATTAAAAAGAGAAAAAGAAATAGTGTGCTATGTCTGAAAAATAGAAAAACAGTGCAATGTTTTTTGGATCTTAACTCTTTAGTGACTTAATGAATTAAATTATTATATAAATTATTAACCTAGGGTTATTATTCAGTAACTACTATAACTTATTCACTATAATTCAGTATGTAATTTGAACTATTAATTGGTTCTAATAATTATTTGGTACTTTTTATGACTATGACTGTTATTCAGTAGCGACTGTGAATTATTCAGTAAGTACTGTGAATTATTCAGTAACTTCTGTGAAGTGTTCAGTAGTGACTGTGAATTATTTGGTAACAACTGAGTTATTATTTGGTGACTACTGTCAGTTATTCGGCAAATACTGTCAATTATTCGGCAAATACTGTCAGTTATTCGGTAACTGCTGTACATTATTTGGTAACTGCACATTATTTGGTAACTGCTGTACATGATTTGGTAACTGCTGTACATTATTTGGTAAACACTTATAGCTAGAATTTATTCAGGTACTATTATGACTTTTTTTCATTAACTAATAACCACTTGTTTAGTTCTCAGAATTAATCTGTAACTACTGTAAATTGTTATGCAGATGATGTGTAATTATTGTCTGAGTAAACAAAATTTAGATGTTCAGTGGGATCTATTGACAGCATTACTATCTAGTGGTCTGGTGGTCAAAACAGAACGAAACACACACACACAAACAAAAGCAGCTGATTTAATGTTTAACAGTGCATTACACAACTGATTTGACACAAACTGCGTACACAAACCCAAAATTTAACAAAGGCCACTCATTATATCATAACGGCTGAGTAGCAGCAGAGAGTGAATAAAACAATAGCGGAATCAAACAGAGTGTCAGATCCCACTGCGCTCCTGAACTCTGACCCACACCATGCTCAGCCACGCCATTCAGACCCCCCTCCCCTCCAAACAACGTATAATTTCAGCACAACACACAGCAACCAGCCTTTTATCAGCCGTATTAAACACTTCGACAGAGCAGCAGCTCACAAGGTTACACCTCTCTCTATACAATTACTGCTGTACGCTCCAATTACAGCCGCAACCTGAACACACCTGAGAGAGAGAGAGAGGGAGGGAGGGAGGGAGAAAGAGAGAGGTTGAGAGCGGGAGAAAGAGAGAGAGAGTCCTTCTCTGTCAGACAGAAGGGTATCTGCAGTGTGAGGTGTGTTACAGGAGGATTTGCTAAGGGATTTAGAGAGAGAGGAACGTGCTCCAAGACAGGGAGAGAGAGCGAGAGAGCGAGACCCTTAAGCATTTTAAATGATAACATGTTGCACTGATTTTTTTTCCAACTCACACACAAATAAACACTTAAATGGCAAAAAGTCATAGGATGGCAGTATGCAAATTAATCGTAAAATGTTACCTCAGGAGATGGCTTCAGAAGCCGTACACCTGTTGCAAAGTGTTTTTTTGGGAGTAAGGTTGAACACTGGCCAGTGTGCTTATAGTAAGGTGTTTCTTTCCTTACCTCACATTACTTTCCGCACTGCAAGTATCACATTACTTACTGCAAATGTTATATTCTTCACTGTGTAGTGGAACCAGTTTTGTGTGGTGGTCAGTAGTAAAGGTGAATGTGCTGCAATGTATAGAGTGTAATTGTGGTTTATATTGAATTGTGACTGCCAGGCTGGTTTGTATTGTGACCTTTAAAAATCAGATAATTCCCTTTAAAGTGAAAGAGCGTAGAATGACAGACTGGAGCTGAGCTGGCAGCGTATATCTAACCACATCACAGCCACGCTCTCAAGCCTGTGCTGTAGAATCACTTGAGCAAATTACATCTGATACATGGCAGATGAACGGTAAAAGGCCAGTCTGTAAGCCTGAACATTAACCAGCGCTGGTCGCGTTCGTTTAATGCTAGTAGCTCCTGTATGGTGTGGATATCTTCAAACACTTCGTCCTACAATTCCTCACTCATAGAAAGACAATTGGTATAAGGTGCAGAGTCTAAGACACCTTTCCCTTCTCACTTAACCCTACCTATTTCTTTTGTGTGGTCACACCGAGGGGTAGGGTGTCCAGATTCTGGTTGAGATGGGGGGTAGGAAAAGAGTTAGGGCTTAAGAGAAATTACTGGCAAGATGGCTGCACAAACTGTGCAAGGGGTTTAACAGTATTTAACAAGTGTTTTCATTGTTACAAATGATTAACCATTGCATTATCTTAGTTTACCTAATTTAGTTCCAATGTATTATGAGACTTTTCTTCATGACAAAACTAAATTAAAGTAAAAACTTGAAGTGTCTTGGTAGCTAGCTAGCTAAATTTTCTGTTCCACCTTAAAACCCTTTGAGACCCTGCATCCTCATAAGCAGACATTATATGTCTTCATCTCTGCACTATGATACTTAATTTTTTAAAACATTGACTATTTGGCATCATATGGAGACACTTCCTGTACCATCTAGTGATCACATGAGAACAGTACACTTAGGTGATTGAAAACATGATAGCAGGGGGTCCCAAAATTTAATTCCCAGATAGGCTATAGAAGTGTTGTTCCGTGGAATGGAGTGTGTCTGAATTGGTGTGTGTATATATATAGTTGTTTATTTAATAGTAGAATAGTAGGTTTGGACCAATTTGGACCATTTTCTTAGACAAACAACCATTTCAGGGAGGCATCTCCTTGGGAAAAAAAACACACAAGTAGCCTAGGAATGTTAAACTATCAAAATGTACTGTAAAATTGTCTTGGGGCCTAAATGTTTAGCTCCTCACCAGTAGGAAGTACAAATGACTGGAAAGAAAATAATCCCAACTAGATTAGTCGACTACTAAAATAGTCTTTAGTTGCAGCCCTAATGTTTAATGGTTTGAATTATTTATTTTATTGAATATGGTCGCTTTTGTAAGAAAAGTAGGAATGTCATCTGTTGTCATATCTGTATTCCTACTATATTCACATTTTAATGTCTTGCTGCAGCTTATGGTTTCGCATATACGGCAAGTAGGTGGGGAGAGAGAGAGCATCCTTGCCAAGTGCCCCAGTAGAGAGTGAAACGCTGTGATATTATTATTATTATTATTATTATTATTATTATTATTATTATTATTATTATTATTATTATTATTATTATTATCCCATTAGTTGTTTTTATAGTGGCCATAGATGATGTGTATACAGTCTTGAGCCATTGTATAAATGATAATAAATAAAAATTAATAAGAATTTCCAATGAACTTTATCAAAAGCTTTTTCTGCATCTAGGATTACAGTTACTGTTTGTGACTCTTGTTCAGTTATATACTGTATTATGATAATTAGTCTGCTCATATTAGTGAAGTAATGTCTGCCTTTGATAAAACCTGTTTGGCCGGAGTGGATTAGATATGGAATTACTGTTTCTAGTTGATCAACTAACGTCTTGCTTCTAAGTTTAGTATTGAAAAGTTATGAAGGTCAGTAACTGGATGGTATGGTGGGAACTTGCTTTGTTTGAGGTGAAGGGAAATTTCAGTCAAAAATAATATTATAATAATACGATATTATTTAACCTCTTAAAACTGCCTTTCCAGTTTCCCATAGTGTTGAGGATTTCTTGGCTTTCTTGGAATCATTTTCCTTTTATCTAGGAAGGATGACCATTCTTTTTTATTGGAAAATTCTTGATTGTTCAGTAAAAATGTATTAAAGCGGCACCTCAAAGCGGGTTATGTTGCCCTCCTTTCAGAATGACTGAAACGGAGGCAGATTTGCTTACTGTAACCATGTAAATCTGTGTATGTAGTGACATTCTTATTTATTGAATTGCTAATTAGGAAAATAAATGTGAATTGAAATGAAGTAAAAATGAATGATGAGCTGGTGGAATTCTTTTGGGTTTGTTAACGATCAGCAAGAACAAAATCACTCATGACCTGTTTTATTGTTTCTGTAGATTTTGTTTTTTAAATTGGTTATTCTGTCTAAATATGGATCGGTGACTGTGTTAAAATCACCCCCATTTTTAATTGGGGAATCTGAAAAGTTAATTGAAAAAATGAATAGTAGTGTTGAGTAAGTACATTTTTGGTTTATATGTATGGCTTTTTGTCTGGAGTTGTGAATGTGGTTAAAATCGCGATGTGAATGACTTCAGTTTGTGTTGGTCAATATTTGTTAGTAAATTGTATTTATTTGTCTTTAGGTTTTCGAGGTGGTTTTGTGAGATCTAGTAACACGTTTCGTGTTAAACAAGTTTAGTTACCGCATGTTTTGTTTAAAGGATGTAATGTGTAAAGTGGTCAATATAATCCTTTTTTTAAGGCAAGGCAAGGCAAGGCAAGTTTATTTATATAGCACCTTTCATACACAACGGTCATTCAAAGTGCTTTACAAATTAGAAAATACACAGAGAAATCAAATAAAAAAATAAAAATAAAAAAAACATGTAAAAGATTAACAGTAAAAATGGAAATAAAAACTAAAATAAGAATAAAGCATGATTGATTAAAACATGATTAAAACAAAGAGAATTAAATTAAAAACATGTAAAAGAACAACAAGGAATTAATAAGAATAAAGCATGAATAAAACATAATATAAAAGTGCCGTTACAGAATAAAAGTGTGTGGAGCTGCAGTGTTTTAAGCTGAGCTGAAAGCCTGATCAAACATGTAGGTTTTCAGTCTGGATTTAAACATGTTTAGTGTTGGAGCTCTTCTAATGCTCTCTGTTAACTGGTTCCATTTAAGAGCAGCGTAGTAGCTAAACGCTGCCTCTCCGTGTTTAGTTTTTACTTTAGGAAGCTCTAACTGACCAGTTCCTGATGATCTGAGAGTTCTGCTCGGCTCATACTGCTGGAGCACATCAGATAAATATGCTGGTCCTGCACCATTAACACATTTATAGACCAGTAACAGTACCTTAAAGTCTATTCTGTAACATACTGGTATCCAGTGTAGGGATTTAAGGATGGGGGTGATGTGCTCCCTTCTTTTACTCCTAGTCAAAACTCTGGCTGCTGAATTCTGAATGAGCTGAAGCTGTTTGATGGTCTTTTTTGGGAGTCCAGTTAGGAGTCCATTACAGTAATCAATCCTACTAGAAATAAAGGCGTGGATGAGTTTCTCCAGGTCTGATTTAGACAGAAAATCTCTGATCTTATTGATGTTCTTTAGGTGATAAAATGCTGATTTGGTGACTGCTTTGACGTGACTGTTAAAAGTGAGATCAGAGTCCATTTGTACACCAAGATTACGCACTAGTTCTTTAGATTTTAGGCTTTTTGAATCCAGATAGGCAGCTAGTCTGTGCCTCTCATTACTATTCCCAAATAAAATAATCTCTAAATGCCATTGACTAATAATAATAATGATAATACTAATGATAATGATAATAAAATAACGTATCAAAGCAGTTATACCCTTTTAAAGACAACAAATTAATCGTAGTTTCGGCAATACTTATTTTTTTCCTTACCTGCTGCAATCCACACTGTCAGATTTTGAAGCATTTGTCATTGCATGACTGGCTGAAATACTGTTTACTGTTATATATATGTGAACAAACATACAGATAAACACAATAGATTATATTACTATTATCAAACATTATTGAAGCAATGTCAATTTATTGTATTATTTATTATCGTGACAGGGCTATAGTAGCCGTCTTCTTTGTCCTGGTTCGGAGTTGATAGCTGGTGATGTTACTGGCCGATGAATTCCTCTAGTTATTCCAGGTCGTTGAGTGAAGGTAGGATGTATGGTCTCTAGGAGGAATGTAAATAGTTGTTTTTATTGTAGTAGGTTGTGGGCTAGGGTTGGGCGGTATGACGGTATTTCGGTATACCATGGTATTTAAACATGGTGACGGTATTGTAAAATGGTAACGGTATATTAACCAAGTGAGGTGACGTGCCAAATCTAATGGCTCTAAAATAATATCACGATATTTCATGGTATTTTCACGATAACGATACTTTTGGCGATATGACAAAACACTGAATTAGAAAAAAATATTTAGAATTTTATTATTGCTTATTCAGCTTTATTTTTATATATATATATATATGGAGCACACACACCGGTAATACCGTTTACCACCATATAATCTGATGACGGTATGAAAAACTTCAATACCGCCCAACCCTAGTGTGGGCCACCTTCTTGTTGTTTACATGCTGTCACAACTGATTGTAGTATTTCTTATCCTGCATGCACATTGCAAGCAATAAAATTCACCAGCAAGCAGCCAGGCGACACACTGGTGCAATGACAGTCTTTATGCTGAACAAACCAGTATAAACAAACAGACGATTTATTCTCTAAATGTTCACAACCCAAACGTAAGCTTGAATAAAAATCGTAGCTACATGTTAACTTGGTGGACTTTCACACCTACCTTGTTAGTTCCAAACCAAAGTTGCAGACCAGAGTTTGGTCCAGCCAAAAAAGAAGGTCTCAGTCTGGATCTGCTGAACGGTGGTCCAGTTTGTCTGTAGTTTGTAAGCACTTTTATAGACTGTTCAGACTTTCCGAACAATTACAAGAACTTTAGTCAGTATTCAAATAAACCAGAGGAAAAAAAATATTGATGTTGTGCCAAAAACAGACTCCCCTGTGGTATTTTAAATAGTAGCTAAGGTGCTAAAAGGTGTTTCAGAGGTGGTTGCTTAGGTGTTAATATGTTGTTGTCACTTTTTTTCTAAGTGGTTGTGAGGTTTTTGCAGTGATGTTTCGAGGTGGCTGCTTTGGGATTCCTAAGTGGTTGTTTTGGTGTTGCTACATGGTTACTAGATGGGTGCTTTCATGTTGCTGTAGTAGTATTTCAGGTCTTTCTGCAGTGTAATACTTTTAATATAATGCTAAAATTGATTTTATAGTAAAACTATAATACATAAGCAAAAATGTTAAGTAGATTCTGCATATAATCTGCTGTGTGTGTGTGTTTGCATGATCATTTTATGCTGAAAGCTGCTGTGTAAGCATGTCTGGCAGTGCTGGTTATGAGGCACTGTAATGGCTCATTAATTATGTGGAGTGTGTTTGTGTGTGGGTGTAATCTTGTTCGTCATCAATAACGTGAATGAAATTTGCAGTTCAGCACTTTCTATTAACTCTCACACTTCACAAATGCCACTCACACTGACAACACACACACACACACACACACACACACACAAAACAGCTATTATAGCACATATAAGTGCTTCCAAAATACACAGGAAACGAAACATCTTTTGGTAGTCATGGTAGCTACCAATTTTTTTCCTTCAGCTTTTTCTTTTAGTTTTTTTGCAAAAATAGAATTATGTCTGAAGCTGCACCATATTCACTACATAGTGCACTAATTTGGGGTTTTGCTACCTTGTAATCATGTCTTGACTACAGCACTAAGTAATTTACATACAATGTACAATGTTTGGGCATGAAATACCCGTAATTCATCATGTTGTTTGGTCTAAAGTTTTCAAGCACAGCCTCTCTTATCAAGACCCACGTTTTATATGATGCAGTTATAGAGAAAACCCTCATTTGACCTGCAAAATAAAACAAAACGCACGCACGCACGCACGCACGCACGCACACACACACACACACAGTGTCCAAGCACCAGCTTCAGTCTTGATCAGTAATTTATTTGTTGGCAAACAAGTTTCACTGTTACAACAAATATTAGTTAGGAGGTCATTCAACTTCAAAAATCAATACAAAAGAAAGCAAAAATAAGCAAAGGAATAAATAAAATCCATGATCATCTTTGTGATGGTAAAACTATAATACGTGCGCTGAATTTTTACTGATGGACTAGGGCAGATTGCTTTTTCAGTTATTTTGTCACCTCTTTGCAGAAACAGAAATAAATAACCGATAGCCGTCTTTTCTTGGTCAGCTGGAATGAAAACGCAGACAGGCAGGGTGGCGTTTTTCTTGCTCCAAATGTCGAACTTTAATGAGTGAAGCTTTCCCATCGTTTGTTTTTATACAAGTGCCTAGTGCATTATCAGCATGAACTCATCCCATTTCCCCCATTCCACATCACTGGATTCTTCCTCTGCTGTTAAATTCACAAGGAATTTGTATTTTCGCCTCGTCTTTTTTTAATCACCTATATCTACACACTGAAGTAACGCAGTCTGAAAAAATGCAACATTTTGGGAAAGAATAAGTAAAAGCTGAACATTTGAAGTCTAGAGGTGGAAAATTATCTGTGGTTACAACTGTAGAATGGCCTTTTTTGCTCTTTTTTTTTGTTTTGTTTTTTTGCTTTTTTTCTGTAATTTTATTATGTGCTGCTGCTGTTGAAAAGAAAGAAGAACGACAAAGGAAGAGAAGATGAGAGCAGGATTGAAGTCCAGACCTGAAGAACCGATTCTAAATCACCACGCTTACAGAGAAAGGGGAAAAAAAAGCAGACTGTTCAATTGCTAGTAGCTGTACACTTACATAGAAATATCTTATAATTCTCTGATATTAGTTTTTTTGTCTCCACTTTTTAATATTTGTTATTAATACAGCAAAAAACGGAAAAACAAAAAATATGCTCTACGGCATGTTGTGTGATAGTCGTCCTTTTTGCGAAGCCTTTTTACTAAAACTTCCAGCCTTTGGCCTCGTCTTATTGAGACCTCTGCAGCAAAGTGTACCGAACCCATCGACAAGAAGAAAAACATTTAAAAAGCAAATGTCAGATAAAGAAGTGTAATAAAATAGTCTTTTCAGTGTCTTCTCCATCTTAATCCAACTGCTTCTGAGTCTATGCACTACTGTCAGTAGTAGAAAAGTTTCTGTCTTGAGTTTTTCTTTAAACACAAAGTTTTTTAGCTCTTTTCCCACTAAATCACTGATAATCCATGAGAAGTTTAGTCCACCATGGGAAATAGCCTCATTGGAGAGTCTTCAGTTAAAGATCATCCAAACAACACTGGTGCCCACAATCCCACCAATCCTTTTTGAATTCAAATACAAAAAAGCAGGTCCAGAATATGTTTGTCACATTGTCTTTTGTTTTGCCAATTTCCGTTTTCCGATTTTACGAGAACACGGACAAGAAATGTTTACGACTGCGGACAAGTGACCGGTACAGGAAAGCAAAGGAGACCACGCAGGGAGAAGAGGGCTTCTGTGTGAGTCGGTGGGGGTGAGAGGGGGGGGTGTTGTGAGTTGGAAAGTTGTGTATTTGTGTGTGTGTGTGTGTGTCTGGTGTGTGTGTATAATTGGTGTTTGCGAACAGGGAGCTGGTGGTTCAGTGTTGCACTTGCAGTGATTCACCAGTGGTCACCAAACCTCGTCCTGAAGATCCACTTTCTCTGCAGAGTTCATCCAACATGCTAGCCCTCTTTCTCAGCTAGCGCTAATGTACCTCATCTTCAATCAAATTGACAACTCTATTCATTGAAATTGTAGTTATTAATTTTGGGAGACCAGCCCTGACAAAAGAAGGGCCCACTGATGGTTCGGGGTTGCCTTCACAATCGTTTGAGATACACTCTTAAAAATATGGTGCGTCAAATGGTTATTAAGTGATGCCAAAGAAGAACAGCTTTTCTGTGGTTCTTCTATGGTGCCACTTAGAAGACCCTTTAAAGCACATTATAGCAAGGCTTAATGTTTCATTTTCTTTAACAAACCTTTGCCATGCATTACAGTTAGCTAGCTAGCTTTGCTACCATGTTTGATAACTTCTGACCGAATGGAATTTCTTCTGTCCAGTGGTGTCAAACTGTTCACTCATTCATGTTCAGATCATAAATGCATTGTTTCGTTGTCTAACCTTACAGGAAAACCTTATATAATTTCATTTAAATAGCTTTTGTCCCACTGTTAGGAGAGATCAGAACTATGTCTCCTAGGATTGAAGGACTTGGACAAACATAATTCAAAAAACCTTACAACAATTTTGTTTTCCAGTTCACAAATGCATGTATGACTTAAACATAGATAAGCCAAACAGCTGTGCATGAATAGGTCCATTAAAACACCAGCGGAATTGTGAAAATACAAAATACATACAGTTTTTGGAACGAGAAATTCTTCAAGAAGTTACATCTCCAGGACGAGAGTTTGGAGACCTATAAACTGCTCTATAAGCTGGTGACGAGGTGTGGGGGCTCTTGCGGCGTTCCGTCAGTAGATGATGACGATGCTTCGTCCTTGTTGCTGGCAGGGCCGATAAAGCCGTCACTGCTGCCGCGGCCCAGCTGGTAGTAGGAGTGCAGCTGGTGCAGGTGATTCCGCGAGCCCAAGTTGGGCATGCTCTTGTAGTACACGTCATCAGCCTCGGCGTGTGAGTGCCCGTCTCCGCCTCCGCGGGGCAGCGTTCGGGCATCCGGCCGAGACTCAGCTGACTCAGGTGAGTCTCTCTGGGGCTCGGGCGTGTCTTCACGCTGATCGTCTGTCAGGAGAGGAAAAAAACTCTCGCTGTTCTCCTGAGGGAGACGCCGACGGGAGGCGGAAGGGGCGGGGCCAGAACCAAAAGATGAAAGGGGCTGGGCAGGGAGGGCGGGACGTTGCCGCGGCAACAGCGGAGCATCTGAGTCTGACTCCTCACGGATCAACTCTAAGCCCAGACCCTCATCCGGCGCGAAAGCTGGCGAATCGTCCAGGTCTAGCGCAAGATCCACGGGCAAAACGGATGAATCCTTGCCTCGAATGCTGCCATTGTTGCTGAGGTTAGTGAGATTGCTGACGTGAGTCATGTTGCTCACGTGTGCCACATTCCCCACGTTGTTGACCAGCTTGTTGACGAGGTTGCGGCTGTGCTCGGCCGAACGCTCGCGGTTGTTCAGGTAAGAGGGCAAGTAGTTTGAGGTGAGCTCTTTGAGGATGCGCTTCTCCAGCGTGGTTTCCGGATGTGGTCCACCGAAGCCACGTTCGATGATCCGCACACAGTCGCTCACGTAGTCCGCGCCGGCCAGGCTGTAGCTGTTGCCGTGGTTACCATTCAGTGGTAGAGTATCCATGACACTTGTATCCCGGGCATTGTTCAGGATTCCCTCTGAAAGAGATATTCAGAGTAAGTGCTGATAGAAAACTGCACACATTTAAAAACACCTATTACAAAGGATCATGCATGTTCACACTCTCTCTCTCTCTCTCTCTCTCTCTCACACACACACACACACACACACACACACACACACACACAAATCCATATTCACATCTTAGAACATCATAATCTCAAATAATGTCTGGACTCAACTTATTTTTTATTTTTCTATTTTCTTATTATTTTCGGTATTTTCTTAATATTATGCAACAGTGATGATTTAAAGCAGGAATCAGGGCTGATCTCAAAACATTTACCTAGATTCTAACTTAAGCTTCTAGAATAAGTTTTCGTTTGCCTTGTTTTTGCCATTGTCATAGAGTCTCTACTGTGCAAAATTATTCTCTAAGATCACTAAGTGGTGTAAGTATCTACCATAAGGAACTAATTTAACCCGTTTCTATAGCACTCTTGATGTCCGTTTATTCATTTTTGCTGGTTTAAATCTGGCTCCGAAAGACACTTCCATGTGTCAAACATAGTACAGCAAAAACAGTGTGTGAAGTCAGCTGTAAAAGCATTATTGTTGAATGTGCTGTTTTTATTTTTAGGTGAGCACTTGTTATCATCAAAGTAACAATATAACTTAATTGATACATGAGTCACACTGATCAGCCATAACATTAGTACCACCTGTCCCACAGTGTTCCCCTTATTATACCCCTGTAATGTCTGACACCAAGACATTAGCAGCAGATTTTTTTAATTCTGTTCTGTAGTTGTGAGGTAGGGCCCTCTATGGAGGGCATCAATAAACTTTATTTGTCATTGACAATGTCTGTGGGTCACTTTTGGTAGTTATTGATGACTGCATTATGGGAAAACTCCAAAGAACATGCCTAATGGTTTGGAGATTTTCCGACCCAGTCGTTTAGATGTCATAGTTTTGGTGTTGTCAAAGTGTCTCAGTTTTTTGACATGTGCCTTTATTGATAAAGAAATATTTTTTTCCAATTTACTAGTCAGTGAACCTGATGTTATGGCCGATGTGTGTTGTATATTTCTATTCTGTCATTACTGACATTTCAGCTACATGTAAGCTTCCTCATTTTGGGCATTATTTTGGGATTTTTGGTATTTGTTCAGGACTAAAGACTAGCTCAGACCATCCATATTTGACAGTAAATTTACCTCAACAAGTCTAATTTCAAACTTAACAATAACAAAAAAATATGTGCAGTTAAATGAGAACATTGATATACTTATATAAACTGTACACACCCACACAAACACACTCTTACACACATGCATACACAAACACAATTAAAGCACAGCCATGCCGAGGCTCGATATGTAAGCAGATTTAAGTCAGGCTCCAATCAACATTGGCCCTTATTTAGCACTGAAAGGTTACATGGCTACAGTTGGTTATAACACCAACTGTAAGATACACCATTTAATAAGTGTTGTTTTCTATTTCTCGCCACTTTAACGTGCTAAATAAGGTCGAAGGAGAGGGGATGGAAACATCTCGACTCTCTCATGCAGAGAAAGTGTGGATCTGTGACCGCTACAGCCTCCAGAACGTTCTCTTTAGACTCCGCAGAGAAAAAGTGGGAGCAGGTGATTAATATATATTCCATTCACGTCTATGAATGTGGCTGGATTTCAATGTATTGATTTTTTTAAAAGTAATCCTGCCTCCTTAGGCCACATAAAGAAACTTCAGAGATGAAGAAATTTGCCTGTAAACCCTTTCTTTTCCATTTTATTGTAAAGGTTGATGGTGCTGTATAGCCCATCTTTGTTTTACCAGGTAGCACTTAAATTAATGAAAAGGAAGAAAAGGTTTTATTTTTTTTTCTTCTAAACGGTGCCTGTAATTTTTATGGAGGGTAAAGTAGACTACATTTCCCAATGAGAAACTCTTAGAAGTACACCTTAGAAAAAAAGGTTAAACAAAAGGAATAGCGTGGAAGAAGGAAATACGAGGGCAATTACATTTGGTAAGCAATATTTAGCTTGACTCCCATACTTGTCTCTCTGTAGGGCTCTTAACGGACAGCATGGAGAAAGAAAGGAAGAAAGTAAAAGAAAGAAAGACAGAAAGATAGATAGATAGAAAGAAAGAAAAAAGCACAAGTAAGCATCCAGTGACAAGTCGAAGAGAACATGCACACAGGTTGATGAATTGAAGAAAAATGACCCACAACTAACCAATCCAGGCTTTATCCACAAACATGGTTTGTTGTAGCAACCGTTGCTAGGTTGGACAAGCTTTTACTGAACTTAAGTAAAATCCTATTCAACCGATGTTAAGTTGGACAAGCATTCAGCCCCATCGGGTCCACGTGTTTACTGGCTTAATGTTCCTATTTTATGTTTGAGAAAATACAACCTATAAATTATGAGGCTTTTAATAGGGTTGAGGTTTTGATTGCACCCCAGCACCTGATTCTAGAAGTTCAATTTGGCATTTATTAGTATTTATTTTTTAACAACTCTCACAAGTATTTATTACTCACAAATCAACCAATTATATATGAGAAAGGCAAAGACACACAAATCAACCAGTTGCTAACGGTAAAAAAGAAGGGTTTTGCAACTCTCAACTGTGCTGTATTATTGCAAATATAGTACCTCAAGAAACATTACATTTGATGTACCAGCACATTTGTGGAGCTCACAGGGTCTCAAAGGCTTCTTAGAGTGATGCCAAAGAAGAACCACTTGTGGTTTCAGTAGTGGTTTTCCAAAAAGAGCTTTAAGCAAAAGTCATTGGCCACTGTGGAAAGGGAATCTCTACACAAGCATAGCTTTCTGGTCCCTGTAGATATAGATGTAGGTATATGCAGTGGAACTGTGCATATTTGGGGAGTTGGAATTTTTTTTTGTGAGGTTGGGTTGTGATCATGCTGCAGCCTGACCTCATTTAATGCTCCTGTTGCTGAATGCAATCAAATCCTTACAGCAATTCTCCATAACTTAGTAGAAAGCTTTTCGTGGACAGTAGAGGCAGTTGCTCAATTAATTACTCCAGTGGTCTTGACAAGAAACAGCTACTCTTCTGAGTAAAGTTTGAAGATGTGCTTTTGAAGAACCCTGTAACCTCTTTAACTCTCCAAAACCAGTGGTTGTTTCTGGCTTTTTGTGTCTACAGTTACAGTGTAGGAATGACTCAGCCAGTTTGCATTGCTTTGCATGTTCAGAATAGTAATATTTGGGTGTACTAAAAGTCATGGAGCATAAGAGGTTAAAGATATACAAAAGCAAAGCAAAAAGGGTTTCATAAAGTTTCCATATCATTGTGATCAGTTCCTTAAGAAACATTTAAAGTTTTTTTTTTTTCCTCATACACTCTTTTAAACAAACTTGTTTCCTACAGGACCAACATTGTTTTTTCAATAGGTTTTCAGCACTGGACAGTTCCCAGTCCTGGATTTTGCCATTTCTATTACTGAGTCGCCATTTTTTCCATATTAAGCCTAATTCACACACACACTAAAGCACACAATAATGTTTATACATTATACAGGGCAGTGGTGGCTCAGTGACTAGAGCACTGGATGGCGAGGTTTTTGGTTTAATAACCAGCTTCAGCAAGCTGTCACTGTTGGTTTCCCTGAGTAAGGCAGCAACAATAACTGGCAACCAAGGATCTGAACTAAATATAAATATTCTTGAAGAAACTTTAACTTGTAGGATCTACATATTATGTAAAAGTGTTTAAACCTGCTTATGCTCCATTAATTTTAATACACCTTAAATAAGAATTCTGTTGTGAAATGGACTTGGGCGATTTTCACAATTAATTCGGTTAATTTGAATTACAGTTTTATGCTTTTAATGATTTCAAAATGAAGTAATCACAATTTTTCATACATTTAACACTACTCATTTCTGAGGTGTTTATCTGTCTTACCCTGGTTACTGGCGCCTCCCACAGACTAACCCGTGCATATTTTCTAAACATTAAGTTGAGGATTGAGCTCGTACCAAAAGAAAGTTCCAGCACTCTTCCAGCACTTGCGACACAACCCGGTAGGACCTGCAACACAGCACTTGCGACACGACCCGGTAGGATAAAGCATATATTAAGCTAGAAATAAATTCTACCGTTTCTAAAAACGTCTTTTTTTATATACATCCAGTGCTCTAGTTTTGAATCAATTTTTTGTCAACTGTAGTTTGATTTTTAGTAGGGGGGAATTTTTTTTTTTTTTTTTTTTTTTTTTAAAGCCGTAATTTCCCAGTACTAGTAGAATCACAAGTAAAAACTTTTGTCAAAAAGCCCACCTCTGTTTTTCCCAGCATTCTGAAATACAAAGTTTTTAGCTGATGCTCCTCACTATTTTTACAACATTATCAAGCTCAAAGTATCTTCAAACTTCATTGGTACAATTCCGAGGGATTCCTGCTGTAGGTGCAGAGTTTGCATATATTGCAAGACAAAAAAAGGACACCAAGTTCCATCTGTTCCATTTGTTCTTGCTCATCAGTCAACTACCTGAAGGTACTGTGTGTATAGACAGTCTTTTTAATAAACTATCTGTGCACTTCCAACGTTCTCAGGGCCTCATTTTAAGTGTCGGGGGCCCTCGTAATTCTACTAACAAATTGTGAAGCTACTTTGAGCTTATTAATAGTGTAAAAATAGTGATTTCTTTGCATGGGCAACACTATGCCCCTATCACTAGCTAGGCTATTCCATTAGCCTAGTCCATGTTTCCTATAGCCATGTTTCACTACACCCCAAGTCCAATTTACACTGCACTTCTACTTTAAGGATTAGTAGTAATTGGCTAGTAACTCCATGCAAACCAGTGCAAGCTGGCTAAATTGTTCTTAAGTTAAACTAGTAGCAGAAATGTCAGGAACAACCACTGGTTTAATAGCCTTAAAGAGCCAAGGTCTAGCCTCAAAGAGAATTGTAGTATGCAAAGTACAGTTACGGGTTGATTGTGTAAACGTTCAAAAATGGACAATGTCGCATAGCAAATCTTCAAAGTGTTTAGAACCTCACAACAGTTGATATGAAAGAATCCCTTTGTGGTTAGATCCTGGATAGATCAATTCTTACCCTCACCCATCTTTTAACATACTACTTACACAGACAAACCTAACACAGAGTAGAAGATAGATTTAAAAAAAGTAGAATAAATACAATAAAAATGTTCCAATCATCAGGCTTCCTTTTAGAGATGGGACTTTTTTTTTAATCTTTCCAAAGCATAAGGTGGGCTGTGCCTCTATTAGTGGCCCAGGAAGAGCGCCACAATAAAAAAACTGTATAAGCGAATTATTGATCGGGTTAAAGAGGCACATTAGGAGTATCTTGGGCTCGACTCATAATTTCAGAGCTTTTATTGATATTAGATTTCAAGGTCGCCGAGATGTTGGGAGCAAAGATGAAGGTATTTTTATTTTTTTTATATGCTTGCTGCTGGTTTGAACCTGTGAACGCACTAGGCCGTCCTCTGTAATGACGATGCTGTTGATCGGAGCTGTAGGTTGAGCATAATTGGTGCTCTTTGTGAGGGGAACGAAATGTTTCAGAACATTGTGAATTTTCATAGTACCAGCCGTGCTACAGAGAAATACACAGTAAAAAAAAAAATGCTGTAATGCTGTATATGGTGCATATTTGCAATAACACTCTGTATTCATGACTGCATATTACTCATTAGCTATAAACACACTGTTCATTTTATTGTAGATATACTGTATTATATTATTTTAATTTTTAGTTTGGTGAAATCTTTTTAGATGCCAGCAAAAGTTTTAATATATAAGTGTCAGTCCCTAACATTTTTTTACTTTTACATTGAAAGCATTCAAGTATTCATGAATGGAAATGATATGAAATATTTCAATCGTTAGCATCAGTACTTTTCTCTGTGGCTGGCACGACTGTCCCTACAACTTCTAATAAATTCAATTTGGAAAGAGAGCGATCTGGTGGGTTTCGGAGGAATTTTAGTCATGTAATATTACAGTTAACGTTTGTACAGTCTCATAATGGAAATGGACATGGAAATGGTCTTGTTTCTGTTTATCTACATACTTTATATAATAAAACCCCACAGGACTACCACAGAGCATGTATTATTTGGCTGGTGGGTCATTATTTTCAGCTCTGCAGTGATACTGGCATGGTGGTGCTGAGAATGAATCACCACACAACTAATACCATTGACCATTGAACTGGGTGAAAGGATAATAATAATAATAATAATAATAATAATAATAATAATAATAATAATAATAATAATAATAATAAAAATAAAGTATGCAGAGAAGTGCTCCTATATGATCAGTGGAGCTGATTAAATGGATAATGGGTGTAGAAACAACGAGGTGGTCATAATGTTACACTTGATCGGTGTACAATGCTTTACTGGCATCTAAAATTGCCAGTAGTTTACTGAAAAATTGGCATGATATTAAACACAGACAAGTCAAGTGAAAGAGCAAGAGAAAACAAGGGAAAATGAGTCAAAATGAGGCAAAACAGAGGGAGAAAATAAAAGAGAGCAAAATAAAAGACAGAGAGAGAGTGAGAAAGGGACAAACACATGGAAAGAGGAGAAACTGGCGCGACAGCATCATGCAGCGCTGCAACAGCCACAGAGAAAAGCACCAGGCCTCCTGCTGTGCTCTCCACAAGAACACACACACACACACACAGCACATTTGTGACTTCCACGCTGAACACACAGCTCCCTGTTAAGCTCTGGGAGTAATATGGCAGATGGCTGTCGGGAAGGACATTTCACCTTCTACCGCAGTCACTGCTATAGGTGGAAACTTAAGACAATCAATGTCAGCTCAAGTTTAGCTTCTGATTTTTTTTTTCCCCTTGTATGAAAATAGCAATGGGATTACTAAGGAATTAATTGGTTCCAGGGCAGAGCATGAGAAATTATACATACGTTGCAGTAGTTTATCTGTCTTGGTGCCACCCACAAAGTCTTTCTTTTGCAGCTACTTTTGCATTTAAGTAAAACAAACTGAAGCAAGCGCACTTTAAAAAATGTAAAACATTGAATCAATTATTCCTACTTGATTGATCCCAAATCAAAGAAAAATTTTATTAAAAAAAAGAACTCACTTTGGTTTTGCAGACACTATAAACCCAAGACATTTCACGTTTTGTTTGCTCAACTTACTTACTTAGTACCATATATCCATTTGTGCATTTCAGCTCTACATGTTCTAAAAAGCTAGAAATAGGGTTGAAAAAATAAATTCGTACAAAATTGGTATCTATGAAAGTCTAAGTTTTGATTAGCAAAGATGAGCAGTGGATCTCCAGCTTGTCAACAAATTTATGTAATAAGAAAATTACTGTGATGCTCAAAAACAAAAAAGATGGGAGAATTTACATATCTCTCCCTACAGCACATAATATGCAATCATTTATTAAACTATCAGCTGAAACACTTCATCGTATTCTTTGTCTTCGCTGTACAGAGAATGTGCTGTGAGAATGAATGTCAACATTACAAAGTGGTAAATTTGGGTTTATACTTTCTGTAATGGCATAAAACTCAGTTTGCTATATTGTTCTAACTTTTCCTGGTTTGTAGTTGTATCCTAACCTTTTTATACACATACTTGTCCAACCTGGCAAGAGTAGTTGCCGTGAGAAAAGCATGGATATATCAATTTCTACAGTTCTACAGTAGTGTTTTTTTTCTTGTTTGTTTGGGTGTGATGTTCCTAGTGGAGGGCTGCAGAGGGAGACCATGAGGTACTTACAAACAGCAGCAAATCGACAGAATGCACTGAACTCCACAAACAACACAAACACACACTCATCAGAATGCTCCATGCATAAGCACACACACACACACACACACCGGCACCCATGCAGACTGTTAGTTGAAGTGAGTAGAGGCCCAGCACACCTTGCGTGTTGTACATGCTGAGAGGTGGGTTGTTATACACGGCCGAATCCCCAACTAAAGTGTTATAGGGGTTGTTTGAGCCGTGCGGTCGCAGGAGAGCGTTTGAGATGAGATGGTTGGCCATAGCACCTGATACAGCCGCCCGCGCACACACATCCATTCATACACACACACACACACACACACATAACCACACGCACACACACGGAGAGAAAAGACACAGAGAACATTAGACAAACGCTGCAGAAACAACGTCCACGCAACAACGTTGGTGTCGTCACCTTCACAGTTGCGAGGAGGAACAAGGCAAGGACATTGGATTCATTAGCATTAGCGTAACATTAGCATTGGCATTCATCTTTCAGAGACAGCTGAGCAGCAGGGAAAGCACAGAGAATACAGTGAGACGATGTTAGACGCTACAACCCCATCAGTTCAGCCAAGCAGACTAGGAACAAGGCATAGGAGTGTGTGTGCTGCGTGTTACATTTGATACATTTTCAAGATTTTTTTTTTTCTAATTTTGTAGGAAAACTAGTGATTGATTCAGGGGAAACATACCTTATTGGGAAACCAATAGAAGAACCCATGTTTACTAAATGTTTTGATTGGGTTTAACTCAAGTAAAATTTCGAATAAGGTTAAGTTAAAGTTTTTGCAAATTTTAAAATGCCAAATCACATTATAACAAGAAAAACACTCCAAAATGTAAGGATATGTCACAATAATGATGATTTATTCCCAGTGTTTAATTAATTATCCTAATATTTATGTTCAAAGTTTTATTGCATTTTAAGTATATAATTAAACCGTTGTTTGTTTGGTTGTTAGGGATGCCTGATACTTTTTATGTATCCTTTATATTAAACACAGTGCAAACATAATCTTCTTATACTTCAGTTAAGGGGCAAATTTCTATCTACTGAGATTTACTCATTTTTCTCAGATTCTATATGTAAAGATGTACAATCTCTATTGTCCCATTTTGAAAATCGCATTAAAACAGTAATCTGATTAATTAAATTATTCCCCAGCCCTATTGGCAGGTATCAGAAATTACTATACTTGTAAAATCACTACATTTTCTACTTTAGTCAAACTCGCTGTCTTTGAACAGATCAATACTTGATACACTGTAGATTACAGTTAACAAATGATATAAACAGATGGTACTTGGCCCTACTAATCAAAGTAATCAAAAAAAAAAAAAAATCGCATTTTGTCCCAAATTTCTCGAAGTTACCTCAACAACCCACGCCTGTTAGTCCTCCAACCTGCTGCACATTGGCTAGCAGGTGTTAGTTAACTCTGCTTTAGCTCAGAAGGCTGTTTTTATTAAAGAATGCTGGCTTTCTGCAGAATGTGGGTGATTAGAAGAGTCATTAATTAAGTTTTTCCGCACTGCCTGAACACTGAGGCACATGGTGGACTCCTGTTTCTGAGTCACGACTGTGGGAGCGCATGCTGTGCCAACACTCCCGAGCAAGAGTTCAAGTTCCAACCAGCTCCCTGATTCACCTAATCAACACACAAGCTGAGGGGCTATCACTGATTGCTTCAGATTCATTGATTGATTCTGGAGGGTTATGCTCTTTTGAAAATGCAGCTGTTCTATATGTAAACAGACTATGAGAAATGTTTGACTCCCCATTATCCCTGACTTGATCACATACTAATGATTAGTAGTGTCTAAATAATGCAAAGCAATGCAAACTGTTCTAAGTGTGCCTATGTTCTGACAGTGGTAAAAAAGCCAGCAAACACTGATGGTTCGAAACAGTTCAATAGGTTAAGCATTTGATTTTGGTGTAGGTGTATGGATGGATTTTCTTACAGACTGCTTGTTTAGGAATGTGCGACGTTAGTAAACAAAGATGTGGTTGGGGGTCTGTAGTTTTAGTATCCTTTATACTGATACAATTAAGGTAAACCCTGAAAATGCTTGATATGCCTTTAACTCTTAAAATAAATTTTGCCATTTAATTTCCATTAGACCTATATGACACCTAGTGTCATTCACTATAATTCACTTATAGTTAATTTTATATATATATTGAGAGAGAGAGAGGGGTTAAGTTAGTTAGTTGTTTCTTTCTAGATCTGTCTGCATTTTATTAGTAAGTAGAAAGATAAAAGTTTCTTAATTTTCAGTTAAAAACAGCGTAAAAACATTAATTTGGGAGCATGTCTATTGATGACTGTCGCAATGTTTATATCCCTTAGAATTCTATGCAATAAATAGTAAATGATATGTATTTTAATTAGTCTATTCATAATAAGACTCTATAGTTGTGCCAGTTTCTCATTAATTAGAGACAAAAATTAAAAGAGACAAAAGTGTATATATGTATTATTTACGTTTAGCAATATATGGTATAAATTGAAGATTTGGAGTTCTCACCCTTGATAGAATTTCTCAGATTGTTTCAGTGAGCTTTGAGTGCGAAAAAATATGAATATTTATGGGCTGCAATAACTAACGTCTAATAGTTACTCCCACTAATTGAACTGCATGCAAATATGAAGTGAAATGTGAAACTCTCAATTTATAATAAAAGCCTTGTCCTCACCTTTCTGCTTCAGCGAATCAACTTCTCCACATCTATAATTCACTGACAGACTTAACAGCTTGATCTGAGACGCCTGCTCGACCCATCCCGTCTCCATCGCTCCGCTCGCTGTTTGCATTAATATGTTTGTGCGTATTCATTACAATGTTGTTTTTGTATCCTGCAATCAGCGTGCCTTTTTTTCAGCGTTGCTGATATTAGTTGACTAATTATACACATCGGAAAAGAACCTCTTTTATAACGTGGAGCGGCGGGGGAGACGCCACCGCAGCATCTGGACGCTTTCCATCTGTGCCCATCACGGTGAAATAATCGTGCATGGAGAAATGAATGAAACACGGCAAATGCTATCTGAAATCAAAAAGAGTGATCTGTCTCGATGGAGGGGAGGAGAGGGAATAGAGAGAAGGAGAGAGGATGAAAACAGATCACTGCAGAACAGGTGAAGGGCTGAGGTGAACTTTGAACTGGTGTTAAAAGGTAGTTGGAAAGATTGTTTTTCATCTAAATTAGAAAATATAGGAGTAGAGTTTTTGAAACTAGCAATAAGGCAAAAACAAGCCTGAGGCAGGTGCTGCTTGCAAAGTAAATTACAAATCCAACAGTCCACATAAGCTCGACCAAAACCCACAGCCAGTCTGCATCATCATCTCTTCACCATGAATCACCTACATAACTGTATCAGGCACTGGAAATTTGCCTGTGTTTGAGTGCGCTCCTGATTAGCAAATATCAACTGTAATGCTGCTAAATTAGATTCATTATTTCCTATATTATTATGCAATATTGTCAATGCTTGAAGTGGGCAGAAATATGTTGGCAGTATCAGCACTTTTACACACTTCTCAATTTTTTGCAAGAGATTGAATTTAGGTTGCAAACTGCTCTTTTTTACATTGAATTAATTTGATTACATAGATATTAATATACTTGTGTTCCACACTGTTTGCAGGCTAACATGTAAATGAGTGTTTTTCCCCACTTCAAGTACTATTGTCTGTGCAACAGTTTAATGCAGATTACACTTAAAAAGGTGTAACAGCTGGTTTGATAAATCAGTGCTGCTTAGTGATGTGAGCTAAAGTACACTAGAGCACTGGCTGGAACCGTTCATGAGAAATCTGGAACTAAGCTTTATTCTTCAAAATAAGAAACTATGGTTCTGTTTTACTGTATTTGTTATCGTAATCTAATTTGTTAAATTCAAAACACGTCAATTAAGTATCGTCAATTATATACACAGTCCAGTTACAATATAATGATTCCTGGGTGGGTCTTTATTCTCTGCACTCCAACCAGAATTATTCAGCCAACAGCTTCCTGTAACTAACTGAATGATTGTTTGTTATACATTTTAGTTAAAAGTGGAGTAAAGAGGAACTGTTTTTTAGAGACAGCAGATTGAAGATGGGGAGAAAAGTGACAGTGTGAAGTGGGTAAGGGAGGAAGTGTGATGTTGTAGCTCTGCAGCAACACGAGAAGACTTCTGGAATAAAACTTTCCTGACCTAGATTTTCTCTCAGAACTGCACGGACTCACACTGTTTTATCTTCCTCACATTACACACACTAACGCTGACGACACGTCTCATCATTGGGCTGCTTCTGTGTGTGTGTGCGTTTGTGCGTGTGTGCGTTTGTGCGTGTGTGTGTTTGTGCGTGTGTGTGTGTGTGTGTGTGCGCGCGCGCTGAAGTAAATTAATGTTGATGTGTATCATGATCTCAGTAATGTATCTCACTCACACACACACTTCTGACTCCAACACTCCCTCACTTAGCTTTAAAACATCTGCTCTCCCCAATCGCAATGAATCATGGGTCCTGTGTGCGTTAACTCTGGTGTGTGTGTGTGTGTGTGTGTGGCGGTGTTGAGTGCCTAATTATTGCTATCCTGACACTTCCGCTCTCTCTGCAGCGTCAATCCGTCATCCCAACGGCGCATTAGTGTCGTACTGAACTCAGAACTGTGCTGATTTACACACACACCACACAGAAAGAAATAGAGAGAGAGAGAGAGAGAGAGAGAGAGAGAAAGATAATAGGAGTCAGAGAAGTAGGTAGAGAAGCAGGAATGAGAGGAAAGAACACATGGGAAATGAGGAAAAAGAAAACAGATGAAAACAAAACTGGAAAAATAAAGACAAGAAAAGAAACAATGAAAAACAAGGAATTTTAAGAGAGAAAGTGGTAAGAAGTAAAAAAATAAGAAGTAAAAGAATAGGACAATGTGGGATAACAAATAGGAATAAATAAGAAATCAAACATGGAGAAAATTAAAGTTAGAGAGCGAGAGAACAACTTACTGTTAAATATAGAACTGCTGAATATCATTACCATTTCTATGCTACACTGAAATGTGTGTGTGTGTGTGTGTGTGTGTGTGTGTGTGTGTGTGTTAGAGTGACAGTCGCGTACACTGTTATGTAATCTGCCACTGTAAAAATGTAATTCTTTCTACACACACACACACACATTTAAATTAATTAGTCAAATTTAATTATATTAATTATTCATTCTAAAATCAATTTTTGTTTACCTCAGCCATCATCATCTAATGAAGCTGAAGGTCACTTCTGTCTGTAATTGCTTTTTTTCCCCCATAGCTCAACATTTAAAATAAGACAGTAGTTTGTGTGAATAAATGGCAGAACACAGCAACAGTAGAACAGAGCAAGATGAACTCTGGGCTTGTTGGTATTGGTTGGATGTTGGTGAGTTTTTATGGGCTCTTGAGGTTTTTCTAGAATGTTAAGGTTTAGGAAAATGGGGAACATCTTTTTTTTTGGTTGGTGTCTGTTGCAGAATGTTAGGATTTTTGGAGGACACTGATGCTTTGGTTGTTTTCTGGAGAACATGGGTTCTTTGTTACATGGGTTATTTTTTGCAGGATAATATTCTTGTGGTGTTTTTAAAGGAAAGTGAAGCTTTTTTCACAGTATGTTACCTGGTGGTTGTGGGAAACACTGGGATATGGGAGGTTTTGGAAATAACGTTGTTCACTGAACATCGCTTTGTGCTCTGTTCATCACCAGCATAACACCAGCATTCTTTCAGATTTCCCTTTCGAATCAGTAGAGTCAGGAGGGTGGTAAGGATGGTTTGAGTGATTACATGTGTGTGCGTGTACCTCTGTTGATGGTGGCTGAGCTGTTGATGTCTCCGGTGATGAAGGACGACTCTGACTGCTTTCTTACGGTATCATTCCACATCCGACGGATACGGCTCTGAAGAGAACACACACATCAAAACGTCACACACACTTACACAATCCGCCAAAAAACCCTGATGGTGAAGCATTAGAACAGCAGCGTCATCTGACTCCAACTAGCATGACAGTAACCACAGTTACTGCGCACAATAACCAATTTAAACTTTTCTACTGCGGCAAACTGGACTGTTTAAAGTCTGACAATAATTACAAAAGCAGCTTTCCAACAAAGCTGTCGAATTGGCTTTCTTAGCATTCTTTTTATAAGTTCTTTTCTGTGCCCCTGACAATAAGTTATTTATCTACAGCAGCATTTGCCTGATGCACACCAAAATACACTATTCAGCTATAGGTAGACAGCAATCACAAGTTGCATTTGCTGAATGCAAGCAAACACTTTTCAACAATTACAGTTAGAGCCGCCGTATGCGGTGGAGACGGGGTTTCGGGAGCTAATACAATGCTTACACAGGGAACTGGTTTACAATAAAATAAAATGTCATTTATAGAGAGCTTTTCATGCAGCCAAAGCACTATGTAATGAATCAATACCTACGTGACAATGCCTGAATACAGATGGAGAACTTCTGAACACTCTGTATAACAATATACTGTAAGCTATCAATATTAACAGTCATTTTAATACATATAAATAAAGCAGAGAAACATAAGCTGCAATTTAGAAAAGCATGCTCAGACCCAGAGGGTTGCCAGTTTGATACCCACAGCAAGCAGGAAATGAGGGTGAGGGAAGTGAAGGCACAGCTCTTTCTCTACCTTTAGCATTCAAAACTTAAGCAAGATAAGCATTTAACCTCCAGTTGTGCCTAAGAGAATGAGATAATTAAGGTAAAGGGAAAGTAAAGAAGGTTAAATGTCTTGCTCAAGGACCATCAATCACAGACCATTAGATATGGGTCCTGAACCTTCTGATCAATTACCCAGCCACCACTGTCCACTCTTTTTTTTAATGGACATGAATCACAACTGGTCCCAATTATAATTCTAATGATACAAAAACTGTGTATTTCTTTCTCTGTATCTTGTAGTAATGTCAAAAGAGCATTTGTACATATAGAACCTACAACCCTGTGAAAAAATAATCCAGTGCTCTAACCTCTGAGCAACTAATGTATATTCTATTCTAAAAGTCATTCAATCAACCTGTAGACTAATTCTGTACCTATCAAAATCTGTCAATTATTTGTGGTTCATTTTTATTATAATTGGAAGGGGTTGCAAGAGTGTCAGATTAGTAGATGTAGGTACCGTCCCCACAAACCTTGTTTAATAATCCAGTGCGCTGTAAGTGTAACTGTAAAAATTGTGTTTACATTTTGACTGGTTCTATATCTAAACATGGATTTAACTCAATCTACAGTAAAACCAATGTGATGTTTTATTTCAAAAATAATTACTGGTAATAATCTTAACCCTTTTAGACCCAAATTATCTCCAGTCAGGGGGAGAAATGTAAGAATGCTGTTTTTTGTCTGTAATGCACAGAAAGGAAGACCCTAAAATTCTACTTTAAAATCTATATAATAAATACATCCAATAAACTAATTAATCCAATTAATTAAAAACTTTAATTTTTTTTTTTTTCATTGCATTAGAAACCTGTGTGTAATATTTAATATTTTAGATTGACCATTTTAATTCATAAAAAAACATGATTAAAAACGGTTCTAAATCACATTAAATTATTAAAAATTGGCTATTTGATTTACTGTTTCATTGGCGGACAACAGCTCTCAAATAGTGTTATTTGCAACAAAAGAGTTTATAATAAAGACAAATCATGTCCATTGTAATGGATGCAGGGTCTGAAAGGGTTAATTAGTTGAGAGTGCTAGGCATTCATAGGATGATATTTTACTGTAGTTAAACATTAGAATGTTTAGAAGGTCCCAACATTGCTAGCCCAGTGGTGGATGTGGGTACCAAACTCAAAACCTTCTGAAAAAACAGTCATTCTGTACTAATGTTAATAAATTGCTTCTGGTCTTCAGTAGTATTCTACTGTACAATGTTATTTGAAGGTTTTATGTGATTACAATCATTGGAGGGGTTGTAACCCACAAACCCCCTGAAAAAAAAACACCTAGTGCTCCACTGTGGAATAAGCTGTGCTAAGCATCCATATGAGGGTATTTAGTATTTTACTGTAAGCATAAGCTTAAAACAGCCTTCCACCAGTCACTACTCAGAATACAGGAGGTTAAAACCAGGCCAGGAGACCTCACTCATCCTGCTGACATTTACAGTGACATACATGCAGTCACTGCAGTGTGTTTGGGCTACAAGTCAGGTACACGCGCGCACACACACACACACACACACACACACACACACACACACACACACACACACACACACACACACACACACACACACACACACACACACACACACACACACACACACACACACACACACACACACACACACACACACACACACACACACACAGGGACATCAGAGTGTCTAAAGCGCGTCAGATTTTCCTCACATCTGTCTGAAGAACATCTAAGCAGATGACCTCTTAAAGGCTAAAAGGCAAATGTAAACCTCGTCTCCACAAACTGTGTTTCCATGGCAATATGGAATTAAACTGAGACATGTAAAGCCAAGGATTTGTGACTAAGAACAAAAGATCTCTCTTTTTTGGGACTATGGGACTTGATTTCCAACCAAAATTCTACATGTCTGTAATGGTGGAATTTGATAAATCCAATAATGATTTTGATACTTATGGAACTTTGATTTGTAAAACAGGAAATGTAATCCCAATGTTTGTTCTTTATCCTTTTTTATTTCCAAACAGAATTCAACATCTGTTTAAAATTAGAGCTTGATGTTAATTCACTGTTGTTATTTGATGCATATGGGACTTTATCTTAAAACAAAAATTAAACGTTTGTATAGCGTTGACATCAACCCTTTTTAATTTAGATTTACATCTGTCTAATGTTGGAGCTTGATGTCGACCCAAAGTTTTCGGGCTGATTTTATGAGACTTTATACAGAATTTTGGTTGGAAATCAATGTTGAGTTTTGACGTCTACCTGACTTTGATATTCAACTATTTATTGTCTTAATGTCTACCTGACAGAGAGCAGTGTTATTCTGTCATGAATTTGATGTCCGGTTCCTTCTGGGGCATTTTAAGCTAGGCAGATTTTTACCTAGCTTAACAAGGTATTGCTGTGCTTCTTTAGCAAAACAACATTTTCTGCTGTGCAATTTCTTTCTAGTGTCATCTATGAACTATAAAATGAATAGGGAAAAAACACTGCATACTGCAGGCCCATCTTCATCCATCCTGTTTCCTGTCAGACTGGACCTATACTTTTCCTACTACCTCCATCACTCTAGCATATTTTAGGTATTCTATCATAAAAAAAAACATTGAGTCACAAATTGTTTCCATCAGAAAACAAAACAGAGCAGCATGCACTTAAGTTTAATAAGTTTAGCACAGCCTTTCTTTCCCCTGCTCTCTTTTTCCCCCCTCGGGTGTCCAGCTGCACCTTATTCAAATCTTCACGAAGAAGCTTTTCATTTTTAATCACAGGCACAAAACCCGCCTCTGAATACCAATCACACTCAGGAAGTGCTGATTACCAACAAGTAAAAAAAGAAATAAATGCAGCAATAACACTGCACCATGCACACTCACTGTCCACTTTATAAGAAACACCTACTCTGCATTGTCAATAGAAATGTGAAGCCCATACTTTTCACGGAATGGTGTATTAATAACTGCTTATTGAAAGTACGATATATAGTCCTTTTTCAACCCAATATTTATGTTTTTCTCTAGTGTGTGATCAATAACCATTGTAAACGACTGTACTGTATTTTTCTGTACTACAAAGAGAATAGGAAAAAAAACATTGACTCAAAAGCCAATATAATAGCATGAGCAGATGCCTGAAAAAAAAACTATGCAGTACTCTTCAAAATTACAGCAGCACTGTTTATCAAACGATTTCCTCTGCAAGCAGTCAAGGTGCATGCACTTCAGCACTGTATTGGAGCATTAACAGCACACTAAAAAAGATAAGCATGCAGATGGCATGGGTCACGAGGATGAGCACAGTGTAGGAAAAGCAGGTAAAATAGCAAGCAGGCATAAGAGTCACGTCTTTTATGCTTGCTGTAAGCAAACAATACAATCTGTAAGTATATGCACTACTGCACTATATATTAGTATAATTGTAAATTAATTGCAGGTAGAAGGATTATAGAGTGGATAATTACTTGTTCATACTGTAACTGTGAGCAGTTTGTCATACAAGGCTGGTGGTGGACCTTGTGATGAGAGAAAGAGAGAGAGACATAAAGAGTGTAAGAAAAAACACAAACAACATTTCAGTAAGTATGAAAGACATGCTTGTGAGGAACAGTTAAAGATGTGGGTTTCCAGAGATACACAGGACATTATGGACAACACAGGTTTGAGTATTTGGTTTTGTGTTTGATTGTTGTTTTTTGAGGGTCGTCCTCCCTACCTGTGAGCTGCTGGAGTACCGACCAGGTGCGCGAGAAGCAGAGCTTTTGCTGGAGCCCATAGAGGAGTCAACACTCTTTCCACTGTAGCAGTGAGTCCGCAAACACTTTCCATACTCTTTACGCACCTAGACAACACACACACACATATATTCACATCAAAACAAATAAATAACACACTATTGATCGCTGCACAATTTGGCATGCAGTTATGCTTCATATATAGATAAGCAGATCAGTAAATGATTATAGGCATGGTCTGATTAGACACTAGGTTTTGACAGAAAAGAGCTTTTACTACTGCCCTGTAAAATAAAAAAGTCTCTTAGAGGGTAGTGTACCTCTTAGGAAAATATTGCTGACTGCTAGACATGCTACCATGACTCAGATATCTTGCCCAGTTGACAGACTTTAAAAAGGGCACATTATTGACTAAGAAAACCAATATGGCCATTTTAAAGAATTGCATACCATTTATGCCAATCATTTATGCAGCCAGACACCATCACTTTTGTTTACAGTGGTGTTGTAAACTATGAGTTCTTTCTTTGAATCCACATACTACCCCGACTGTTTGTATGATAATCCTGGGAGCCATCATATATGACAGTCAGTCACCTTTAGTGATATAAGGGACACTCATAGCTCAGCAATATGTACAGGACATCCTGCAGCCACATGTGTTGTGTCCAATGGCTTCCAACTGGCATTTTTCAGCAGAATAATGCTCGTCCACACACATCACGATTTTCCCAGGAATGTCTCTTACATATATCCTTACATTTATAAATAAATAGTTTCATTTCAACAACTCCATGTGTGTATATACATATTAACTTTTTACCTTTTTCTGCAGGACGCAGTGGAAGATGAAGATGAACATTCCCTGTAGAGAATTAAAGATGGTGAAGAGATAGGCCATGATCACTGTGCTCTCGTTCACGTACATCAGGCCAAACGCCCAGGTCAGACCCAGCAAACACAGCAGGGCTATAGCACCGATCACCCACGACCTGCAACACACAAAAACACAACAATTACAACCCACTATTGGCCCGAAACACAAGCTCACAAGCTAAATAAATGTGAATTAAACTCTCAAGGATCTTCTGTGGGGTCAGAGCAGATGGGCCAGCCTTTGCTGCCCACACTCATCAGTGATCACCCATGGGCACCCGTGACCCTGTTCTCGGTTCAGTGGTTCACCAGACGTCCTTGCTTGGTAGATATTAACCACCACATACCAGGAACATCCCACAGGACCTGCCTGTCTGATGTTTTGGAGATGTTCTGACCCAGTTGTCTACCCATGAAAAAAACTTGGCCCTTGAGTTGCTCAGATTCTTACGCTTGCCCATTTTTCCTGCTTAATAAAACCCAATAAAAACGTGTACAACCTTAATATAAACCGTAGTGATGATCCTGGATGTGTATGGTAAATAATGTATTAATTCAATGTAAATGATAATGCAACATTAGGGGTAAAAAAAAAACAAAAAAAAAAAAACACAAGGGTAAAATAAGACTGGGAAAAAAATCTGGGGAAAAAAAAAAAAATATATATATGATAATTTGTACCAATTCCATTTTTTGTATGTGTTACACAGTACTGTTAAATAACACTAAATGCCTAAATTAATTATTTCATTCTATATTTTATTCATAAAAAATCTGATTTTAATTCAGTTGTTTATACTCATTAGAATAAGGATTTTATTTTAATTAATTATTATTATTTTTTATAATTTTCTTGTTATTAAACAAAATTTTTAAACTGTATTTATCTTACTGATCTATTTAATTTGAATTTAAATTGATATGAAATGAATTTTGAATATAAATATTCTATTTTGTTCTCCTTATTCTGGTTTTATTTTTGTAATGTTGGTTTATCAATTTGTATTTATTAAATACTATTTACCCAGTTATTTATCTACTGAAAATAAAGGTCACCTTTAACGTACGCCTGCGTGTAAATAAATGCTGATTAATTTGATTGCATATACTAAATAGAAATATACAATGTCTAAAAATATAATGGAAACAAAATATAATCTTTAAAATCAAAAGTGCGTCCAGATTATGGTTTAAAGTGTGGCTTTAACATGATTTTGATAACACTAATCAATCTGCTAATCAAAAAAAATAAACATAGTCTTTTTTTTCCCCGAACACAACCAAAAAGAAAAGATCTGAACCTGGGACAGTCCTCCTAGTCCAAAGCTAAACACTTCACTGTTTTCTTTTTTTCTCTTATATTTCCCTGCCAGAAGCTGTCACCCTGTACCAGAGATGCCATAGATTCTTCAGAAGCCTCAGATGAGATACTGGTGAACAGATGGAGCCTCACAAACAGACAGAGAGTAAAAAGAGGAGAACATGAAAGTGTAAAGGAGAAGAAGAGGAAAAAAAGAGGTGAAGATATGAAAGTGCAGCAGAGGTGCAGGGTGGCTGTAATCAGTGTGGAAACTCTCCAGCAGAGAGCTGTAGAGCCTCAGGGCCTCAGATTTCACTGCCCTGATTATAAACCTGTGTTAATTTAACACTCCTGCTTTACTAACACACACACACACGCTGTCTCGTAGACCGGGATTAACCCCTTCGATTTCTAGCAGGTATATTTCCATAGACATCTGCCCTACCTTTTCTAAATGCACATTTAGTACACCATTCAAACAGAACAATGTTCGTCCACATACTGCTGCCTTCTCAAGAGCTGAAGGCACTGGTGCTATGCAGTGGTTAGCTGCAGCGCCAGACCAATCCCTAATTTAAAATGCTATTGGACAAAATATCAGCACTCCACACCTACCACAGAATACAAGCTGCATGGGAAAGATTATTGCAAGACAACATTAGGATCCTCTACAACAACATGCTGAGATGAGATGTAACACACATAACACACAACGTCTCAAAATGTAGCTCAATAAATAAGACCAAAACTTGCACATACCAATTTATATTCGTACAATTTCTGGTACTATTTATCTTCCTTGTGAACACCATTAAAATTCAACACTTTCTTCTGGTTGTGACTTTTTTCTTACAATTTCTTTGACAATGATTTTATAGCTATAAGAATATATCCTGTACATTCTTATTCAGTTATTACATGGAAAAGAGACAAGCAGTCACACAGTCTCTAACACACTTATACAAACACAATGTTCACTGTGTTCTCCAATGTACACCTTTACACCCAATCCATATCAATCCATGAAAAGAAACATTAAGATCTACTTTATTCATCTAAAGACAGGAAGCGCTTCAAACCAGAGTCAACACGAGTCAAACATCAAAGAGCTATCAGACAGAGCAGTGTCCTTGTCCTGCTTAACTCCTGTGTCTTCTATACAGCTGTGACATTAACAGCACATTACACTGGAGTGTGTGTGTGTGTGTGTGAGAGTGTAAAGTGGATCATTTCAAATCTTTCTATTATGTAGCAAGAGTGAAAAAGCTGAGGAATGCAGAGATGTGGGAACAGGAATGAGAGAAAGAGCAGAACACTCTCAGGATGAGTGACAAAAAGTGTGAAAGAGATGAAAAAAAGTGTTCATGAAAAGAAATTCATAAACACACTTATTCAGTTCTTACTTTATCTCCGGCTCATAGTCCTCATAACTGAAACACAGGAAGGAAAGAAAGAAAGAAGAAAAACAAAGAATGTGAAAGAAAGTAAAGCAAATCTAAAGAAAGAAACACAAAACAATAAGAATAAAAGAAAGCAAGAGAGAAAGAAAATAAAAGTAAGTGGAAAATAAAAAGAGAAAGACAAAAGAGACAAAGCAAAAAATAATAAATACTATTTAATGGAAAGTTAGAAAAAAATAATAAATAAAAGGCAGAAATAAAGAGAAAAAGGAAAAGACAAAATAAAGAGCACAAAGAAAGTAAAAAATGAAGAATAGTGTTTAAACTGAAGAAAAATAAATCTAGCAAGAAATGAAAAATATATGAAAGAAAATGTTAAATGTAAAAACGAAAAAATCAATGAGAAATAAAAAAAACAAGCAAAATGAATTATAATAAAAGAAAATTAACTTTCAGGCTCCGCCCACCAGTGCATTCCCTCTCGCCACAGTTCTGAGTGACCCTCTGATCTACAGTCTCTCACTGTACTGAATGAGATTTCTGCCTCCATTCTGTTAAACTTGTCCAATCTACCAACAGGTAACACAGACAGAAAAGACTTGTGGGCGGAGTCTTGAGAGATCATCGTATTACAGTTTGAGTAGACTCAGGTCAGTAAGGCAGAGAGAAACTGGGGAAGGCAGTAAATTGAGGTCAGACTGAAAGAAAGGAGGGATTAGAACAGAGCGGTGAGGCTCAGCACTGCAATACACACACTGACAAACAGCACCTGGGGAGACGATTGTGTTCAGATTACTACACACACCACTTTACACACACTGCAGATAGGGGTCCAAACACTGATGGGCTGTTCTGATATAGACTTAGTTTACAATATAGAATACAGACTGCAATTGTGTTTAGGCTGAATGCAGAAAAAACAGTTGCTGCTGTGTCCCATTTGCATTATTCCATATATGCCAGGTAGTGGCTGTAGTCTCTCTTATGGTTTGCTAGGGGGTCATGCTGGTGTTCAAGGTGGCTCCTATGTTGTCTGAGGAGTGGTTGCTTGGGTGCAAAAATACTCTGATTCATGCAGATTGTGTTATTGTATTAATTCTTGTTTTAGAGTGGTTGTTAGGTAGTTCCAAATAGTGGTTGATGTCCAATCTGTTTTAGGTACATGGTAGGCTGGCTGTACTCAGGCAGTTTAATCCAGGTTGTTACTAAGGTCTTGCCAGGTGGTTGCAAGGGTGTTGTTAGATGGTCAATGCTGTGATACTTTATGTAGGTACATCGTAGGCTGGTTATGGTAAGGCAACAAGTGACTAGGGTGTAAAAAGTGTTTCAGGTGGTTAGTGGTTGCTGGGGTGTTGTTAGATGGTTAGTGTAATATCTCTTCTCTTCTAATGTGACGGACACTATCATTATCATTAATCTACTGGTGATTTCAGATACTACTGTCAGTTTTGCACTTCACTGCTTCTAATTACACTGAGAGAGAGAGAGCGAGTAAGCAAGAGATGCAGGTGCTGCAGGCATGCGCACACACACACACACACACAGAGGTAGAGAGGATGCACCCGCGTCAGTGTTTAATGGCCAGTGCAGGTGCTGAGCCAAATAAATGATTTATCACATTAGTGAGGAGGCCATTAAACATCATTTTACCAGGACTGTCCTAATGACCTGCAGAGAGGGATGCTTCATCAGAGAGCGAGAAAGAGAGAGAGAGAGATAGAGAGAGAGAGAGAGCAAGGGAGAGAAAGGGAGTAAGAAAGAAAAAACAGGGCTGAAGAGACAGTTACAAAGAGTGAGAGACAGAGGAAGGAAAAGGAACAAGAGAAATATGGAAACAGAGAGGAAGACAAAAATACTACCAATACTGCCCAATACTAAGTGTCCAGTTCTCAACTATAAATCTCCTATACTTCTAATACACTGTACTACCAATACTACCATATACTAAAATTCCAGCTCTCAACTGTAAATCTTTCCATCCATTCTGTTTGTTTTGATGCTGTCCCTAATCACAGTAGCCTGCAGCATCTAAAGTTTCTTCGTATGTAGTTGACTTATTTAGCATATTTCTGCCAAAATCACCACTGTAATTGGGCAGAATTTTTGAGACTTTTAAATAGAAATCAAGCTAGAGGGAGAGTAAAAAAGAGAATGAGAGAAAGGTAGACATTACTGACCCTCATCCAGCAGGGAAAAGAGGAGGAGGAGGATAGGGGGAAGTGTTGTTTCCTCCCTCAGAGAACAGAGTTGTTAGAGTCGGAGCTTGTGCGTTTATGAGGCTTTAAAAACAGCGCTAGTCAGAAATGTCAAGGTAGTATTCCTCATTATCAGCAATCAGAGGCTGACTGCTCGCTGTAACAGCGCTCAGCTCAGTTTGAAGCAGCGCTGCTGGGGATATCAGTAAACAATGAATAATCGCTGTGACACTGTTACATGATGTGGATTTTACCATATTGTGGATAAAAATGCTAAACCAGACAAGGCTCTACCTCAGGACGACTGAGTGAAATACTTTATATTTTCGATAGTAAATAGACTCTTTTTACCAGTGATCACTTCAACACCATTTTATCAATAAATTCCACTACAATAGCTTCCAACCATTGCTACAGGTAATGAAATGTATACAAAACTTGTAAAACCTTCATAGGAAAGCACTGACATGACAATGGAACACTTATTGGGAACTAAACCCAAGCCTTAGGTCATCAGACCCAATGCCAAGCATCAATTAGAGGCGATAAGAAGCTCCCTGGAGTGAGGGAGCTACACCCAGTGCCACTGCATTAAGTTTGAGTACTGTTTGTGATCCAAACAGGGAATCTTTTTATGGACTTTTTATTTAAAAAGGGGTGCAATAAATTACACCCAGGCATTTTACAGAGTTGGAGAAAATGCCCAAAACTGCTCCAAAAGGTAAGACTATATAGCCTTATGTAATTTACTGATTTTGAGGAAAATAAAAAGTGCTTTTTTAATGGACTTTTTATATGAAACAAGACACAATACACCACACCCAGGCATTTTCCAAGTTATCAGAGTTATAATTTCATTATAATCCCTAAAAAAATCAGAGTTGGAGAAAATGCCCAAAATTGCTCCAAATATAGCCTTATGTAATTTACTGATTTTGGGGAAAATTAAAAAAATGCTTTTTTAATGGACTTTTTATATGAAACTAGACCCAATATATCACACCCAGGCATTTTCCAAGTTATCTGAGTTATAATTTCATTACAATCTCAATGAAAATCAGAGTTGGAAAAAACGTCCAAAATTGCTCCAAAAGGTAAGACTATAGCCTTATGTAATTTACTGATTTTGGGGAAATATAAAAATGTGATTTTTTATTGCCTATTTGAATGAAACTAGGCACAATACACCACACCCAGGCATTTTCCAATTTCATATAATTTCATTATAATCACATGGAAATTATAATATACCTCACATTTAAAAGCTCACATGAGTGTCCGTGAAATGTCTGGAAAAGCATCTCCTGAAAGGGAAGGTAACACAGCAGTTGACAACTTCATTGGAGTACATTCTGTTTAACTGCTCATGAACCTGGCTGTTTAAAATGTAATGCATTTCATCATTAAGACTAGAAGTACATTAAAACAGATAATTAAATCAACATTAGATTTTCATTGGCAGGTTTATTTAGGTGGTATTATTTGCTACATTGTGTTCAGTTATAAGTCACTGCAATGTTACTGTAACGCTTCTAGTTCTTACCATCATAGTAAAATATGCTGTTTTGCTTTTTAATATGTATTTAAATCACACAGTGTTGCACACATTGTGCTTGTAGTATAAAGTTCCATCATATCGCTGTTGTTCACGCAGTGTGAAATATTGCGATATGAATTTTAGCTCATATCGCCCGTCCCCACTTAAATGCCTGAAAGCCTGAAGTCCGATGGCATTTCATTCCACTTTCTTTATCTCTCCTCTTCTCTCTCTCACTTGAAAAAACTTCGATCCCTTTCTTTCCTCCCCCGGAGGGAGCGAGGGAGCAGTGTTCTTTCATCAGTCCTCTATCTTCTGCAAAAACTCTCCTCCTGAGGCTGCGCTTGACTGACAGATAACTGAAGCTCCAGCTATTTAAGCCTTCCTGTAATTTCTTCTGTTTTCATAAATATTGAGATATACCGAGACACAAATGCCAAACAAACATACATAAACACAGCACTGTGCGAAAGACAGAGAATAACCTAGCAGCTCATTGAGCTACAGTCAACAATGGCCATTAAGTATATTTTTTTAAATATAATTTTTTCATTTTTCAGAGACAGGATATGTCTCTGATCTGAGGAGGTTAGATTAGATAATGCTTCTGAATAAAGAGGAAAAAAGTCAAAGTATGGAAGAAATGAAGAGAACAGTTTCAGATTTTAGATTCAATTAGAGTTTTGATAAAAATGGTGAGATAATTTTTTTGTCAAATTATAATTGGTCTCTAAATGTCATTGCCATTTTTATTTGACACAGTCTCAAATATATTACGAAAGATTTAGCAAAAGTTCTTCCTGGAGACTCTAATGCTATGTCTCCTAAAGCTTCCACCTGTCTTTAAAAGACCTCTACTTAACACACCTACTTTGCTGATTTTAGCAATTAATCTGTAATAGGTTGCGCCTATACTGCTGCTTGATGCACCTGCATGTGAAGTGGAGCGCTGGTTCTTTTTCTTCTTTTATTGTTTATTGAGTGACGATAGCCTGACTGTACTTACTGTAACTGGTCCAAACCATTCCCACCAGTTCAGTTGATCTGAACTGAGACCTGTAGTTTTGTTCTGGTGTAATTCTGATCCTGTAATTTTATTTTGGACCAAACTGAAAAATCTGAAACTTCAGACCAAACATGTGAGGTGTCCAAAGTTTAGCACAGGACACAATAAGATTAGGATTAAGACACAGGTTAATGTAACAGGTTAATTAACATTTCCGCAAAGTGTTTGCTGAAAAAACAGAAAATCATTCATCCGTAATGGCTGTTTTGACTGTAAATTAAATTAATAAAGACTGTGCAGCACTGCATACACCCAGAGTTATACACCCGTGCGCACACACACACACACTTTCAAGCACACACTATTTCAGAGAGAAAGGAAGAGGAGATTTTTGAGGCTGCATCTGAAGTTTAATTGAATTTGACAGTCATCGTCTAATACGGAAAGAAGGCTTCCTACCGGGGCTTTCAACTAAATAAAAGACTGAGACTCTTCAGCTCCTGAATAACCAATGACTTATCCATCTTTTCTCTCTCGTCCTCTTTTTTTCTTTCTCTCTCTCTCTCTCTTAGGTAGAGCTGCCGCTGGGCTAATAGTCCAGGGTTAAATATGAAAAATTAAAGCAAATTACAGCACAAGTGTCTCCAACACATTTCCAATAATTAAGGGAAATTTGAGGCAATTTATTCCGTAATCTTGCAAATGGCTGCGTGAGACGAATCTGCATTCCAATAACAGCAGTAATCGAGTCAGAAAGAGGGAGAGGAGGATAGTGAGATACTTCTCCATATCTGCAGACGAAACAGCTGCTGATACCTTCTACCAATCTGTATCATTTCTGTAACCTTCCATTGCTAGTAAGACTTAAAAGAATCAGTCTTTGTTGGAAAGATCTGATAATGTATAAAATAAACACAAATTTTATCTTTAACCAGAGTCTATTTTGGACCAAAACAAAGATGGAAACATTTTAACACATGCAATAATCAGGAAACTTTAACATTTAATACAATGTAATCCCTTTCCCAAATTTGGCCCCAATTTCCCCAATTTTTACAGGATATGATAATGTGTGATGTGAAGAATCACAAGTCAGTGTTAGAGTGGTTCACTATAGCCCCTCTATACTTACCAGCTGGACTCAGCTCTAATATAACTTCCATTAAGTTCTGTGTCCTAACACGTCCAACAAAAGTCCAATGTTTTGTTCAATATAGAAAGCCCTTAGTCTAGACAGTGCTCGTATAGAGAGCAGAAAAATGAATACATCTTTATTTTTCAGCAGTCCCCCTCTCGTTAACCTCTCCTTTCTCCGACTCTGCTGAAGATTCCACCAGACAGAGGACAGCCTTGCCAGTCGATGCGTATATTATTCTCAAAGACAACACACGTCCATCCCTGCAGCATTTAGTTAGAGTAAAATGCCTGCACTATGTACAGTAGGAGATTTCTATCGATTGTGCGAGAGAGATGGAGGTGGAGGCTGAGTAATGGACACATACAGGCCAAACACAAAGTTCACAAACAGACAAGCTAACAAAAAGGAAGAACGTAAAACACCAAAGAAAAAAAAAACCACAAAATGCCTTACCGGTGCCACTCCACTACAATACGACCGTCGTAATATTGATATCTAAATGCAGAAAAAAACAAAACAAAACAGAAAAACATACTCATGCAAAATAAAATAAAACGAGGAAAAGGCAAGCAAGCAAGAGCAAAACAACATGACATAAACAGAGACAAAGAATTAAAGAAAATCATGAAATCAAATCAAATACAGCAGCAGTTAAAGATCAGAGATGGAGACCCCAGAAGCAAAGAAAAATCATGGATAGACACAGAAATGAGACAGTTCAGATACAGGGGCATATTCACATTTACATTTAAGGTATTTAGCAGACGCCCTTATCCAGAGTGACTTACAACAGTGCTTCTTTGTTTAATTTAAAATATCCATAGCTAGTTTGTAGAGACTTGAATTAAGAGATACACAAGCTTGACAATGTTTAGAACCCTAGGAATTTTTTTAGATACGTTTAAGAACTCTTTGAAAAGATGAGTCTTCAGTCGGCATTTGAAGACTGTTTGTGATGTTCTGACAAGAAGAGACAGAAATGAGAGAGCAGGTACAGGGGCAGAGACAAAAAATGAGAACGAGGAGAGAGAGAAATTAAACTAAACAGAGACAGGGGCAGAGGCCTAAATGAAATAGAGGAGGGACAGGGGCAGAGACTGAAATAAAAGAGCAGATAAATACATGTGAAACAGAAGCAGAGCAGAGGCAAGGAAAAATAGGGACAAAAGAACCAGAAATTAGAAAGAAAAGTGAGTAGAAATAGGGGCAGAAAAGGACCAGAGAATCAGAGAGAGGTGTAGAACAGGAAGAGAGCAGAGACGTAGCATAGACGAGACAGATCACAGGCAGGCGCAGACAGAAGAAGAGACAGGGCAGAGACAAAGAAATCAGAGAAGAGCAGGCCTGTGAAACTCAGCCAAAGCTGAATCATCACAAACAGTACAGACTGAGTTCTGAGCTGTGCTACAGCAGAGTCTTCAGACAGGACGCAGTGTGTTTCATAACACACTCATTAGAGTCAGGTCTAGAGTGTAAATTAGCTCAGGGCCCAACAGGATCCGTATGTGTTACAACACAGCAGAGTCATAATGGCCATAATGAGCAGGAGTTAAGACATTTCGGAGTATTGCGTAGGATGATGAAGCGCTCGGTAAACACGCAGGTTCTCCCAAAACTGGGGCACATATTGGCAGCATAATCCCACTTAAGGCCTAGTAATGAGAGAAAGCACAACTGGCCATCTCTGGAACGAGTCTCTGCTTATTAAACCCAAATCCTTGCTGTGTGTGTGTGTGCGCGTGTGTGTGCTTGTGTGTCTGAAGTATGTGGAACAAACCTGCTTTATTACCCAGCTTTCTGGACAGCCTACCTGAAATGTGGCTGCTAGGTCATGTGATAAGATGATCGGGAGTTCTAGATATAAACTAGAGCTGTCAATATTGATTATATTAGTAATTGTGAAATCAGAATAATTAGGTTGTTTACAGTTTAAAAGGTTCATTTTTATGTGATCTGACATCAGACACTAACAAAATCTTAAGCACAATCAGTTTTTTATTTAACTTTTTTATGGACTGCATCCTTCAGCATCAGTCAAGATTCCATCGCCTTTCACCTTATGTAAAATAAGCTTTAAAAATAAGTACAATTTAATTATTACCTTGTTTTAAATGTTTACATATGTTGTAAACTGTGGCAGCAAATTATACTATCAGCAGTATTACACATATTTTTGGAGGTGAAGGCAGTGTGTAAATTGAGAAGCCACTCCCATCTCATTCATTTATACTGAGATTTCTTGGCCTGTATATATTACACAGATCAAGCGTAACATTATGGGTATCTTCTTGTTTCTACAAAAAATATAAATGTAGTGCTTCCTCCCTGTTTCTCCCTGGTCAGGTCCTTACAGTGTCACTGCTGGAATAACAATAGTCCAATAACAACACCCTGAGTGCTGAGAATATAATACAGAGTATAAGGGAGTATAAAGACAAATAGTTTTTTGGAATAATGTGAACATTGGGTCTCATTCATGTAACTCTTCATACTGACACGTACAGAACTTCTTTATACTGACATCTGAACTCGTCTATAAACAACCAACACGCTGCTTTATAGAGGAATTATTTATTTTTTTACATTACTTTTTAGTACTGTATAAGCCAATATAATATAGCTCTCAGATATGGCATTGATAAAATAAACTATAATGGTGGCAACCTTTAAAAGTAAAAAAAATAAAAGACATTTTATTTATTAAACTTTATGAATGAACTGGATGAGAACTGTACTGTGATAAGAATCCTTGGCCATTTCATCCAGCCACAGCCAAGGTGGCGTTAAGTGTTGGACACTGGTGGTCACTGGATGGCTCTGATGCTGACCAGTGGGCCACTGTTAAGCCACTTTATGCAGCACAGTCTCCTGCACACACACACGGACACACGCACACACACACACCATACATACAGTCCCTGAAACAAAGGCATACATCTGGATTTAGCAGGGTGACAGAAAGGTTGTGACCTTGGTGGGCCGTGGGCCCTGTTCACGCTTTTTTCTGCTCTGTTTCAAATAGCTTTATAAATCATATCATATAAAAAGCCCACGCACAAGTCAATACAGCCATACAAACAGAGCACTGAGGACATCTTACACACAAGAAGACACGCACACACACACACAGACAGCGACAGGCGCACACTCTCGGTTTGTTTTTGTTTTTATTCCTCATCTTTTCCTCCTCTTTTATCTCCTAATCAAACGGACCTGAATTTCTTAAATGGCGACGGGTAAAATAGCAGTGTGGAAACAGTAGACTATAATCATCTAATTATCAGCATGAATAGGACATCTGATTACAAAATTATCCAATTCCATCTAAGGCGTTATCAAAGGGAGGACTGGGAACGTAATGACACCTTACAGACTGCCTAATTAATCAGAGCGGGACGAAGCGGCTTTTCTTGTGCTGCTGTTGACGGTGTCTCTGCTCTAATTTAGGGTCATTTAGTCTAATTTAATGCAAACTTATTTGTATAGCGTACTTTATTTATTTATTTAATGGGATAAAGTGGTTTCGGAAATTTTGATTGAGACGGCAGGAAAAAAATTGCAACTTTAAATCCCCCCCAAAAAAAGAAAGAAAAAACTTTTAGTGGATGTCATTGGAAAATACAATATATTCCAAGTCTATTTGGAGTATTTCTATTGGTCTATTCATCATTAACTTTTAACAACTGCAAGATTCACATCACGTCAAAAAGGTCAACGTTCAATAATGCACATTATAAGGTTGATAACAAGCTTGCAGAGCCAAACAGAAACTTTTCTGCTTTGAATGTCACTGTTATGATCAGAGGGGCATTACTATTTAGAAGGTCACTGCCCAGTACTTTGTAAAAAAGGGGAAAACTCTTGGTATTTAATTATCAAAGAGGCACAATTACAGACACAGCTAAAAAAGTCAAGTTATATGACCAGAACTAAAATCATGTCCCATTAATTTTGCCATGTCTTTTTGGAAGTTAAAGAAACACTACACTGACCTGTGGGATATGTGTGTATGGGACATCCTGCATTCAAAGTGAATGCGATTTTTGCAGTCTCTTATCTTGTTTGCATGAACAATTTTAGCCAGACACTGCCAGTTATGATCATCACTACCCAATACACTGTCCACTGTGAGTGGTAATGCCTTCTATGATATATTGCCAGTACTGTGGATTGAGGAATATTAAATGCTCACTATTGAAGGCCACTATAAGGCCTCACTTCAACTCAGGTATTTCACATCACCTTGCAATGAGCATGCAGGCCAGTGTTCAGCCTCATTCATGAGATAACACTTCACGATTTATACAGGTGTGCTCATTTCCAAGCAGTTCCCTGAGGTAACACTTTATAATCAGTTTAAATACTGTTATTTTATGACTTGTAAGTGGCGTGTCAGTATATTGCACAGTTATAACTGTTAACTGTGATGTTATGGAGGTCCAAATCCTTAAACAACAAGCAAAACACAGTATTAAAAATACATCTTCATTAAAACATGCAAAACCATATCAAGACTGACAAAGCCTGTAGGCGTGTTTTTACATAATATTGAAATTATAAACGAAATTGTAAGAGGCCTCTAGAATGAATGTTGTAGAATGTCATGTTGTTACTGTTTATATAGAAATCAATTATTCACACAACTTTTCATTAAATTAAACCACAAAAAAATATCAGCAGCACTTATTTATTATTAATTATATTGATGGCTATTCACATAGCAATTACTGAATTTGTATAAAGACAACTACGTGGGTGCTCAATCAATCAATCCTTCAATCAATCAAACATGACACAAATAAGAAACAAGAAGCACTTGTCACTCACATGTTCCAGCATTTCTGCCTATTTGAAAGATAATGGGTTTAAACAGGAAGTGTCATCTTCAAGCTGTCACTATCTAAAAAAAGATAAAACTTTGATCTGCAGTCACATATTAATCCTTTGATCTCAAATCTGAATACCCACTCACAGGCCAAAAGTCATGGGATAGCAATACGCAAATTGATTATGAAATGTAACCTCAGGGGATGGCTTGGGAACACGCACATATGTATAATGTATGTATAAAGTTGTGAGGTGATATCTTGTGAGGGAGGTTAAACATTGGCCAGTCTGCTCATGGTGAGTTGGAGTTGGAGTGAGGTCTGATACTGGGTGCCAGATGGATGGCACATTCCATTTCTGACGTTGTGTGTTTTTTTTAACGTTTCTCAAACCACAGTGTCACATGTGTTTTCCGGGGATTATACCCCAGTTAGTTCTGACCCTGCAATGTGATTGGCTGAGAGGTGTTTTATGAGTGCCTTTATCAGCCGGTAATGCACTGTAACCAAAACTCTACATGAATTACTCCGCCACACGAAGCGGACAGCACAGCGGGTGGTAATGATTGTCAAACTGTTTTTGCAAATAGACATAAAAAGTACAAATTTGAGATTCCACACCTACTGTTCTCTATCAGATCTTTTGTAGCTTTCTAAACTAATCTTACGTCACCAAATTCTAAAATTCATGTTACATTAGTGACGGCTTTATATTTTCCTCACATTTATTAAGTATGTTAAACACAGAACTACACTGACAACCGTTCACAAATCACTGCTGACTGATAACAAGCATATCAGTCAATTAACCCAGTTTTTTTGACTATTTGATTATTTTTTGGTTATAGTCATTTCTATCTTCTTCTAATCCACAATACCCTGTTCATGTCAGCAGGACCCTATAAGAAATATGATGGCAGCACAGTCAGTGTCGTGTCTAGCATGTTGAGAAGGGCAGTACCATAGTGTGTGTATGTGTCTGAAAAATAGATATGTTGATGATGCACCCCATGCTGCATATTGTGGAAGTATTACAATACACAGATATCACTGATGCATTCAATCAACACCGCAGGGGTAAGCAAAGCTATCTACAGCACACAGCGGGATGCATGAATCAATGACTGAACCATGACCAAAACACAGCAGAATCCTTTTATATGTATATATATATATATATATATATATATATATATATATATATATATATATATATATATATATATATATCCCTTTATAGTATATAAGCATGGTGGAGGGCACATCATGGTTTGGGGCTGCTTTGCTGCCTCAGGTCCTGATTATAAGAGGAGCAGAGTTAAACTAATAAACTAGTAGATATTTAATAAGTGACCGTTCAATCTGTTACAGTGCTGGGTGACAAGACCTTAAATAATTATGTATTCATATTCAGAACACAAATAGCATTGAAATTGAATTTTATTATCATTTAAAAAACATTAATATTATACTAATTTGATCCACTTAACTGCGACCATTTTGCCTTTATATAATTCATAATATTTACTATAATTTTTAGTGTCTAACTGAGCAGCATATGTTTTCTCATTTACCCTCTTTTCCCAGGATATAGATATTTTCTACTGGCTGTTCTTTGAAGCACCAGACCCGTCCTGGCTCTGCAGACTGCAGACATCATTAGGTTCCGGTTGTGTGACTGAGAAATAGATATGTCACATCGTCCCCCTGTGCCTGAACGCTCCCGCTGTGATTGGCTGAAAGAGCTGTCAGTCAGGAAGCTCCACTGATGCTTCTCTGACAGCTCTGCACGACCCCTTTCCTTTCCCAGTGATAGACTTCCCCCTGCTCAAAGACCAGAGCCGTGACCACACACACCCACACCCACACACACACACACACACAATAGATAGTGCCTCTTTTATACTAGAGCCTGTAAAATAGAGCCTTACACAGCACCAGCAACTTTACAACACACACACACACTACAGCATTTCCCATTCCATTACACCTCCAAATCAGCAGCATCAATAAATCTGCATATTCGTAAAGTCATTATAGCTCTCAGCCTCTCCTGAGTGGCCAGCCTCTGGCGGACGCTCATGAATATTCATGCAGGTGTGGATGGCCGGGGTTAATGCCAGCGGATTGAGCCTCTCTCCTTGGCCCAGTGCCTTTCTGCTCTACCCATAATGCAGCTCGACCTGCGGAATACCTGCAACTCTCCGAGTTTAATGCTAATGAGGAATCACTAACTTTATGCCCTCATCCGCTAACGCTAAGAAGAAACTCTGCACTGCTTTAAAGCCAAACGAAATAGAACAATATGTCCCCCTTCCAGCCACGATAGTTCCCCTACTAATGAGAGGGTACCCACTGCTGACATAGATGTTCAGATGCACGCACATACATCTTCGTTTTTGGAGCTTTTGGCACCATGTCTAAGACCAGGTATGGGCTAGTGGTATAGAATTAGCTCTGAGCATTGAGATCACTGTGGTTCTCCATCCAGTATGTTTAGGATGAGTTGTAGGTAGTGCTACCGAATGTTTGTACTTCGTCAAAAGACCATATAGTAATTTTTAAGGTGCCATTTGAATCAAAGGTTTTATACGTGGCTAGTTTGCAGTGCTGTATGCCAACATTGTGGCTAGTCAGAGCTCTGCAACATTTCCAAGCCAAATTTTAGCCGCTACTTGACTTGATTGGAACCATGAGCATTTCATTTCTAAGGTTTAAGGTACCAGATACCAAATTTGCTCAATGTAAAAGCAGAAAACAGAGTAGAGCCAAGTTGAGAAGTGAAGTTACCATGCACTGGAAAAGCTCCATTACCACTCGTCACTGAATGCAATCAAATTCTCACTAATGCTCCAAAATCTGGTAGCGACATGAACTCCAACAAAAGCAGGATCAACTCTTTTGAATACCCTTGATTTCAGAAGAAACATTGAGAAACAAGCAGGTGTCCCAATACTTTTGTCCAAACTCTATGAATCTCCACACAAGCTGTAGTCCACACTGGGGGGAACCTAAAGATCTCCTAGGCTTTCCATGCCCCCTGTTTGCGAAGATATTTGATCAGACAAAAGGTGTATAAAAGCCTCCTTATACACTTTAATGGCACCACTTAGAAATGTCCTAGAAATAAAGCACCATGGTCACACTCACTTAATGTTGTCCAGACAGCCGGAGTCAGGCTTCAGGATAGCCGTGTGGTGGAACATCTTGTAGAGGGCGATGCCAAGGAAGATGACATTCAGCTGGGAGAAAACACACACACACAAACACACTTATCAGTGCTTCCTTTACGGTCCCGAATCATGCATTATTAATGCTGTGCATTGTACGACCTCAGAAAAAAAAAATATCAGAAAAAAGGTTGCGATGCAATATTTCTTACATTTATTTTGACTTTTATTTGAGACCATATAAATGCAAGATATTTCATGTTTTGTCTGATCATATTAGATTTTTGACATTTAATTTGTTAATATACATTTGTTTCAGGTGTTATTGTGCATCATTTTTTCACGTCTTAATATGTGTGCAACAATATGAAGTCATTATTTGTTTTTTTTTTTGTTTTTTTTTTGGTTTTAAGTCTGTACCAGCCATGCTTTTGAAAAAAAAGACCTGAAATACGGAAAAATTTATCAGATAACAACATGCATTTCTAATAAGTTATGATCTATCCAAGATGCCTTCAAGCCCAGAGAAGATGACACCACTTCTGGACATGGTCAGGGTATGCGAAATCTGTGCTGAGCGTAGGCATGAACCTGTGCTCTTTCCACACTGAGATCCTGTGGCCATCTTTGCTTTTCAGAGTCTTAGCCTTTCATAGAAAACCTTATAAATAGCCATATATTGCTACTGTCCAAATTTTTTTAGAACATTTTGAAGGCCTCAAATGCAGAAATGCATTTATATAAACAAATGAATGTAAGTTAACTAGTTAAAATATGTAAAATATGAAATGTCTTGGGTTCATACTTTCTGCAATCAAATTCAATTTCTGTAGTGTCCTAACATTATCTGATTTGGGGTTGTAAAAGAGCAGACAGTACAAAAAAATAAGTATTATTATAACTATTCTCCCTGCATGCTTGTTTTTGTGTGTACACAAAGGCACTTAATTTTAAATAGCACTTCCATAAACAAAATATGCTCACAAATAGTCATTAAAGGGAATTATGGGATCTGTATGCTAATTCACTGGGTTAATTAACAGCTGTTTACCATGATGATGAGGGTGGCAGGCCCAATAAAACTCCAGATGAAGTATGTGTCTAAACGCAACCAGCACCTGAAGAAAAGAAAGAAAGAAAAAAAAAAAAGGATTAGTGTTCAACCTGGCAACCCCCACCAACCCACAGCCTTCTGTGAGTGTGTGCGAGCATGTGTGTGTGTGTGTGTGTGTGTGTGATAGAGTTCAGATCAGTAGGCAGTTGGAAAGGCTCAGAGTTTTTCTCTTGCCACGTGAACCCCCACACGGGGCTGATACATGAGCGCTCATTAAATTATTCAGCCGCTAATTTCCGCTGCATTAGAGCCGCCATCACTCCCACCAAATCCTCCTCCACACACTGACACACACACACACACTGCCCTGACACACAGCGCATCGCTCATCACTTCACAATTGGATAATTGCAGCTTCACACAATTCTACACAGCTTTCCCAACAACTCTATACACTGATAATTGTCTGTAGTTTAACAGAACTCTACACAGAGCCAATTAGCTTCATTGAAAATTACAGACAATTGTATGGCCAGTCTTTTAAGTCTACAAGCCATAACTCAATTTTTACTTGTAAAAACTAAAATTCAAGATCCCTGAGTGAAATCTGAATATCAGAGGTCAACAAGAAGAGTTTTACTACGCATTTCTACATTAATTTAAGATCCCTGTAATGCTATGTTCAATGCTGTAATGCGTAACCAAAATTCTAATTAGATATCACCTAAGTACCTATTAATACATTTTCAGCATCAAAAAATCGAATTCAAGATCTCTGAAATGCAGAAAGAAAGTAATATAAACTTAGATTTCTCCAAATATGGAAATTTACAATTTTTTTTTTTTAAAGATTAAGTAATTCCACATAGCTGTACAGTAATTCTGCCATAAAAACAAATGCATACACATATAAGAACATTTTACTTCAAAATTATGTTTGTCCAAAACTGTCAAAATCCCATTTCAACTGATAATCATGAGGATGGCAGTGTTATTGGTTTATATCTGTTTTTTGCTACCTTCAAAATAAGAAAACTTACTAATGGACCAATTAATTCTAAATTGTGTCATCAAAAGATCAGTCTGTATACTCAAGCTCAGACTTTACTAAGCACACAAGTTATTTCAAAGAATAGTGCATAATAAGGCCTGGTCAATTCCATTTCCAGACTTTAACCCAATAGAAGTGTTGTGCAATAATGTAAAAGAAAAAAAAAGATGTGTAGAAGCCTAGACATGTTTTTTTTTTTAAACAACAAATATCAGAGTTGTATTCTGACGAGGAGGTGGAATTTAGCACAGCAAAATAACAGAAGTGAGGCACATAGACGTATCAATATGTAAATGTGTTGCAGGCCACTTTTTGGGGAAAATGTAAACTGTCAGGACAAAAACTGAAACTGATTATGGAGGCTTATAATGTGAACACACCCTAAATGAACTCTAACCAAGCAACTCTTAGCCAACGTAAATTTTTCAGTCAATTGTAATGTGGAGCATATATTATTCATTATATTTAAAGACACAGATTTTTGTGGTGGCATTAAAGGCAGGCCCCATACAGTGAAATCATGCAGCCAAAGCAGAGTCTATAAATATACAATAGAGAAGAACACAGACCTTCTCTTTCTCTTTGGTCGAGATATGAATCATTCACAAGAACGGTTTTGAACAAAAGGAATGGAAGTGTAGTAGATGATCAAAGTGTGTTCATGCACATGTGCGACACACACACACACACACACCCACACAAACAGAACATACAAACTCCTCTTTACTGCCAGCTGAAATACATCTTCAAAGTCATGTTAAGCAGTTATTATGAGTTATGTTGAATACAGATCAGAGAAGGAGAATTTAAGGGAGTGTTAGCAGTGTGTGTGTTTGAGTAAGAGAGAGTGAGAGAGAGAGAGTGAGAGTGTGTGTGCTACAAGCCCCTGCCTTTGTGCTGTGACAGTTTATGCTTCTATCTTTCTATTTTTGTCTCTGACTTAATGTTTTTTCAGTGTGTGTGAGAGACAGAGAGAGAGCGTGTGTGTGTGTGTGTGTTGCACTACACTCAGCAGAAAACCTTTCTTCTATTTTTCTATTCTACAGTGCGATTCTATCCTATTTCAACAGCATGCCTGAACATAGTGGAAACACCCAATATGTCCAAATGTTTGTCGACGCCCTTTTTAATGAATGCTGCATTCTGGTACTTTAATTTGTACTAATTGCGGACACAGAAGTGCAAAAGCACACACACACACACTATCTGGATGGATAATAGGACTATATGGAGCAGATAATCATGAACCTAATGGGAACCTGTCCAATGCCAGGCTTGGAATAAAGGCATATAAAGCCCCTCCAGAATTAAGATCACTATGGAGCTAAGGACCTGTGTTCACTGGAATGATAATCTTCATTAGGGAGTTAGGGATGAGGTCGGATTGTGAGTATAAAGCATCCTGATATCACTAACTCTAGTGTCACTAAATGCAATAAAATCCTCAGATCAATGCTCCAGAATCTAGTAGGAAATGTTTCCTGGAGAGTACAGACTCAAAATAAACTAATTTTAATACATGTAATTTTTGAATAAACAATACATTAGCAGGTGGCCCAATACTTTTGTTTATATAATGTATGCACAAGTTTGTGTGTGTGTGTGTGTGTGTGTGTGTGTTTGTGTGTGTCAGAGAGAGTTAGAGAGAGAGTGAGTGTAATAGTAAAGTTGGCAATCTGATCATTACCTCCCTTTGGTTCTGTTGGGCTTTAAAAATTGTGTCATTAATGGAAACAGGTGTGTGTGAGAGAGAGAGAGTATTGCTGGTTTTGTAGTATAGAGAGACAGTGCTTCTCATACTCACGGGACAGGAACTAGAGTATTGTGTCATATGACTTTTGCCTTGTTCCACGGGGGCTAAAGAACGCTGTACTGACCTATGGGATGTGTGTGGAGGCACCTGCATTTAATGTGGATGTCTTTTCTGCCAGAGTCGCTTGACTGTATGCATGGACATTTTAGCCAGAAGCTGCCGATCACAATCATCCACTGCACTGTCCACTGTGAGGGGCAACGCCTGCTATAAAGTATTTCCTATACATGTGACACTGTGGAGTAAGGAAAGTTAAAGACCTGCCCCTCTTCTGACAGGTAGTATATAACATTTTATTTATTTATTTATTTATTTTTCTATTATATTTTTTAAAGTGTTTGCTCTTTCTGCTCTATGCTCTATAAAGTACTCACACTCTCTCTGTCCCGTAGCTCCTGTAGTCCACCGCAGCAGAAACCGCCACTATGAGTGCGGGAATGCCATATCCAGTCAGGTAAAAATAACGCTTCCTCGAGTGTTCGCTTTCAAACACCTCCACCAGCATGATGTAGAGCTGAACACCCTCCAGAAACATCCAGGTGAACGCTGCCAGGAAGAAGAAATGCAGCAGGGCCGCAAACACAGCACAGGCAATCTGAAACACACACACACACACACATTAATACACTTACAAGAAGGTTCAATAGAAGAAGTTAACAGTCTTGATTATTGGTGGCAGTGAATTGGACAGAGCCCCCACACACACACATACACAGATGTGTGCACACTGTAAACCCTAAAGCCGTCAGGCTAAGTGGACACTGATGGATGGTGTGCATTTCCCTTGTGTTCTTAATCACATTAAAACAATGAAATTTAAAACACATCAATCACACATGGCACACATCCATTAGAGTAACATATCCAACACATGTCCAGCGCATTACAGATTTACAAGGCACTTGTATCTATACACACACTTTAATGCAAACCAATGCCTGACAGGGCTTTTCAGTATAAGGCTGACCAGAACACAGTTTACAAATAGAATCTTTTTTAGCAACCTTTTTAGTTAACCCAATGAAACTGAAATTGATTCAAAAGCTCTGCTACCAATATGAACGATAAACATAAATAAACTAATTATTAATTCATAGTATTGGCAGAATTATTGCTACTGGTTACTAAACAATTCATAGTGGCTTTGGGTTAATTCCTCATAGATACTGGATAATTCCTACTAAGTACTGAACAATTCATAGTGGCTATGGGTTAAGTCCTTACGAATATTGGATAGTTCCTACAAGTTACTGAACAATTTATAGTGGTCAGTGATTAATTCACAGAAAATACTAAATAAATGAAAAATATATAAACACTTCATAGTGGTTATAGATTAATTAATAATAGCTACTGAACAATTCATATTAGTTTCTGAACAATTCACAGTGGTTAGAGAATAACCGGCAGTAATTACAGAACTAAATGGTTTAAGGTTTATCAGTAAGGGAGGTTTATTTATAGAATGTATTTGTTATTCAAAGGCAAACGTCTTTGCATAAATAAAGGCAGAATAAAAACAGCAGAACAGTGTAAACTAATAACGGAATAACAAGAGCGGGGCTTATTATTTTTACTCTTATTAAAAGCAATAAGCATCCATGTGTGATTTTGAGTGTACTGGTGTTAAAGTGCAGGAATTTCAATCCAGCCATGGTTTACTGATTACTGTTTGTGGTAAACAATAAAGAAAGTAAAAATAATAACAACAGATGATGTGCTTGGATTGTTTGTGCAGATGCAGTTAGAGTTTACTAAGCCGCTGTCTAATGCTGGATTCCTCTCAGCACACACAGCCACTGTATCGGAAGAGTCTCTCTAGAGATTAGAAGGCAGTGGTGTGAATGAGTGAGCTTGTGGAAGTTCAGCAGGAAGCTTAACAGAGCCTGACAGACACTGATGATTAGGTGATCAGGCACTGCTTCACTTCAAAGGAAAACTAAAATAGTAAAAAAGCATGTCAAAACTGTAAACGTGTTTGTGTGTGTGTTGTTTTATGATGATGGCATGCTCTTATCTATTTATCTGGTTTATCTGATTTAAATTAGGTATTTGCTTTTAAACTGAAGGCAAACTGTACAAAACTGTTCTGGCTCAAAAGATTTGCCCGAATAAAGAAATTAAACAATGACGTGGATAGATATGATTTCAATCTAATTGGAAATCACTCACAAGTGCAGATTTTAATATGATGGGCTAGATCTGATTTAAATTAGATTTTTTCACAAATGTCGAATAAATTGGATTAGAAATCTAATATGAATAAGGTTTAAAACCATTTATAAATGTAGATTCAGTCAGGAAGTGAATTTGAAGCCGCTTTCTAATGTGCATCCAAACTGCATTTGAAACCACTAACAAGTGTGGATTTAATCTGATTCAAATGTCTAGTAGAGTTAACATTTAAACCTTCAAAAACTGTGAATTCAGTTCAGTAGGGAAGAAATGATTTGAATTAGATGTAAAGCCACTAGCAAATGTAAATTCAATCAACATTTAAACTATGTACAAGTGTGGATTTAATTAGATTTAATTTAATTGGATTACATTTTCTAATTATCTATTATCTATTATCTAATTGAAACTAGATTGAAGGTCACTTAGACATGTGGATTCAATCTGTATTCCACTTTCAAATGTGAACTTATCCCAGAATCTTGGACATGACTCAGACTGCAGAAACCTTTTTGTTTTAGCTGTTTTGAACAGAACATTCAAACATATGTGAACCACTGAGGCAGAAATCAAGAATGAAAAGTGTAATGTGAATGCAGCCAGATAGTGTGTGTGTGTGTGTGTGTGTGTGTGTGTGTGTGTATCAGAGAGGTGAAGGCTTCTCTATGGGGGAGGTGTGTACACCCCCAGTGGGGTTTATAATGAAATCTGCTCCCCTGGAGTTTAACCCTGACCTGCACTGTTTAACCCCGTTGTGTCCTGTAGAGACCCACAGAGTTTATTTACACAGCAGGAGAACACAGACACTGACCAATTACTGCTGTACAGAAACCTGACCAAGGGACGAGAGACAGGGGCACGAGGGAGGAGAGAGACAGAGAGAGAGAGTGAAGGAGAGAAAGAGAGAGAAATATATTTATAGATGTAATTAAACTTTTTTTCAGGCTTGTATACAGCCTTATGATTGGATGCATTGCTGGAATCTGTAATTTAGGCTTATATACACTCATTTGATTGGATTCATTGTTCATTTCTGCATATCAACAAATGTTAAAATTATTCCCCCCATTGGAATTGCAACAAATGCATTTATTAAGTATTTTAGTTGTTATTTGATGTATAGATTGTAAGTATGTGGCTTTGTTTCATGTGCAAAATGCTCAGATGAAGTTTTATAAGCCAATTTATAACCTTGTTTTTTTTGCCATAGACGTACATAGCTAACATAGCTAAAATCTGAAAGTGTGATTCAGGCTTGTTTACAGGCTTGTTTGGTTGGATGTATTGCTCATTTCTGCATAGCAACTGTTTTTAAACTAATGTCTCCCATTGGAATGAATTGAATTGAGCAACCTTTTAAAAAAGACTACTGAACTAGACTAGTTCTACAACAGAACTATTATTACATAGTTACTTAATTAAATGTTGTTTATATTACACTGCTCAAAAAAATAAAGGGAACACTCAAATAACACAATATAACTCCAATTTCACTTCTGTGAAATTAAGTTGTCCACTTAGGAAGCAACACTGATTGACAATCAATTTCACCTGCTGTTGTGCAAATGGAATAGACAACAGGTGGAAATTATTGGCAATTAGCAAGACACACTCAATAAAGGAGTGGTTCTGCAGGTGGGGACCACAGACCACTTCTCAGAACCTATGCTGTCTGGCTGATGTTTTGGTCAGTTTTGAATGTTGGTGGTGCTTTCACACTCGTGGTAGCATGAGACTGACTCTACAACCCACACAAGTGGCTCAGGTAGTGCAGCTCATCCAGGATGGCACATCAATGCGAGCTGTGGCAAGAAGGTTTGCTGTGTCTGTCAGCGTAGTGTCCAGAGGCTGGAGGCGCTACCAGGGGACAGGCCAGTACACCAGGAGACGTGGAGGAGGCCGTAGGAGGGCAACAACCCAGCAGCAGGACCGCTACCTCCGCCTTTGTGCAAGAAGGAACAGGAGGAGCACTGCCAGAGCCCTGCAAAATGACCTCCAGCAGGCCACAAATGTGCATGTGTCTGCACAAACGGTTAGAAACCGACTCCATGAGGATGGTATGAGGGCCCGACGTCCACAGATGGGGGTTGTGCTCACAGCCCAACACCGTGCAGGACGCTTGGCATTTGCCAGAGAACACCAGGATTGGCAAATTCGCCACTGGCACCTTGTGCTCTTCACAGATGAAAGCAGGTTCACACTGAGCACATGACAGACGTGACAGAGTCTGGAGACGCCGTGGAGAGCGGTCTGCAGCCTGCAACATCCTTCAGCATGACCGGTTTGGCAGTGGGTCAGTAATGGTGTGGGGTGGCATTTCTTTGGAGGGCCGCACAGCCCTCCATGTGCTCACCAGAGGTAGCCTGACTGCCATTAGGTACCGAGATGAGATCCTCAGACCCCTTGTGAGACCATATGCTGGTGCGGTTGGCCCTGGGTTCCTCCTAATGCAGGACAATGCTAGACCTCATGTGGCTGGAGTGTGTCAGCAGTTCCTGCAAGATGAAGGCATTGAAGCTATGGACTGGCCCGCCCGTTCCCCAGACCTGAATCCGATTGAGCACATCTGGGACATCATGTCTCGCTCCATCCACCAACGTCACGTTGCACCACAGACTGTCCAGGAGTTGGCGGATGCTTTAGTCCAGGTCTGGGAGGAGATCCCTCAGGAGACCATCCGCCACCTCATCAGGAGCATGCCCAGGCGTTGTAGGGAGGTCATACAGGCACGTGTAGGCCACACACAATACTGAGCCTCATTTTGACTTGTTTTAAGGACATTACATTAAAGTTGGATCAGCATGTAGTGTGTTTTTTCACTTTAATTTTGTGTGTGGCTCCAAATCCAGGCCTCCATTGGTTAATAAATTTGATTTCCATTGATGATTTTTGTGTGATTTTGTTGTCAGCACATTCAACTTTGTACAGAACAAAGTATTCAATGAGAATATTTCATTCATTCAGATCTAGGATGTGTTATTTGAGTGTTCCCTTTATTTTTTTGAGCAGTGTAGATTTATATACAGTACTGACCAAAGTTTTCCCACATAAGAATGGACTGAATGCAAATGTCTACAAACTCTTTTCATGTCACTATAATACAGATACACTAGAAACACCCAACCAAGCACATAAACCATCCACCAATTAGCAAGAGCTTTGCAGTTACTGTATCTGTTACTCAGAGTTTCTAAAGCCCTAAGCAGAGTAAACATGTGATAGACCCCACACGTTACAGCAGATTCAACTGATTACTCCACTGCTAACGGTTACTGTGAGCTGTGTGGGCCGGGCATCAGTCCATTCACTCAGAGCGTGGAGGGTACATGATGTAAATAAAGTCCTGATCAGATCGCACTCTTCGCTCTGTAGATTCTCAATTGAGTTTAACAGCCCTCGTTCTATAGCTCCCGCTGCTAAACCATGTCAGCAACAAGCACAAATCAATCCGGCTAGTTCTCAGCTGAGCAAACTCAGCAGCAGCAGAGCTTTCCACCGACCCTTTTACATTTAGTACTGCTATGACTACACTATTTGTATGCAAGAAAAATAATGCACAATAAAAAAGCCAACACATGCATTTATTATATTATTTATATTTATTTAAAATTATTGTTTTTTTGTAGGGATGCAGCAAAACTATTTGGTTGAAAATGGCAAAAAAATAATGGTGATGCAATTAGAACGCTACCAGCATGAAGAGGGCACACTTTGTAAACACAGCTAACATGTCATCTGTGTGAGGCCATTTTTAATGTCAGAGAATTACCCAGAAATGGCTGTTTTATTAGAAAATGGATGAAAACTGAGTATGTTCAGTGTTCGGCATTTGGTATTCTGCCATTGGCCTAATATTTAATTTTGTTTAGTATTCAGCCCAACATTTTTTTTACTTTATTTAATGCATCCCTACGTTACTTCTGGATAGTGTTCATGCAATTATTATGTTCTCTGGATAAGTTGTGAGAAAGGGATGATGGCATGATTTAGGTTTTAGCCTAGCACCTGTTTACTTGCTCACTGACTTCCTGAAACCACAGCTTGGTTGGCCACTTTCATGTGCCGAGCTGTCATACTTCAACTATGTCAAGATAAATGCAGTTTTACATTCTAGGACGCCTTTGAATATAGGTAAAAGTGGCAATCTGCGGGGACCAAGCACTTTTCAGCAAGTAGGCTCCACTGTGCAATTATTGTTACGTAAAAATTATACAAGTGGCAATCTACGAGGACCAAGCTCAATTTTACAGTATTTTTTTTAGAATCATGCAAGTGGCAACCTAAGGGAACCAAGCATGTTTTAGCAGTTGTTTGATTTGGTGTCATTCTTCAGTCTGTTTTTCCATAGTTACTTAAATAATCAATAATTCTCATGTTTGTTTATAGTCTGAAATTACATATTTATTAAATTAAGTCTGTTTTTTTGTGCATATTGCAGCTGTTTAATGGTTAAAAACAGAACAGAGCTGAAGTTTAAAAATGTGCAGGTACTGATTTAAATAACAGATTAACACTTAATAACTTACTTTTCATTAACATGAATGTGATATATTTGAAGTCTAGTCATACCAAGTGAATTTCTCAGCAAGTAAATGTAGTAAATGAAGCAAAATGTAAAATGCATAAATCTCAGAATTTCTGTGTAGAAAGCAGCATGCTCCTTTAGCTTAGAGTGGGAGTAAAGTAAAGAAGGGAAACTGCAGCAGAGATGAGGGGATGGGAGTGGGGGCCTAGATGTGGCGGTAATGCGTCTGAATTTTTTATGCAGTGAAAACCGCTGATGTTACCATCCTGAGTGGGGTTTCATTTGGAGTTATAAAGAGGACAACATATTTATCCTCTAAGCAGAGCAAAATCTCTCTCTCACACATACACACTTACATGGAAAACCACAAACTTGGCTACATAAAACTCAACTGAGCCTGCAGTGGCAGCGACAGGCCCAGCGAAGTAAAATAACCAATAAACAAGACAGGAGTAAACAACAGCAGAGCTCCTCCTGATGCAAATGTGATTTGCTAAGAGGCAGCCAGTGTTCAACTGTGCATGAAAAAACAGTGACAGAAAAGCTCCAAACACAAATATTTATATGTGGAAGGGCCACTTCATTAGAAATAGCTCCACCTCACTGGTGTATGATTACTTCAGTGGTCCGTTTCTGACCTAAGATCCCCTCATGTGTGTGTGTGTGTTATTCTGTATTTGTTGTAATATGTATATATTATGTGTGTGTGTGTGTGCGTGCATGTTGTTAACTTACAGGCTGATCAGCGCGGTTGATGCCGGTGAGGAAGAGCGTTTCAGCGATGAAGAGCGATACGCAGAGGTTTTTGTGGATGGTGTTGCGGTCACTCTGCAGGCCGCGGAAGAAGCAGAAGGTGAAGATGCAGATGAGCAGACACACCAGGGAGAGTAATATCCCCACCCACGTGATCACGTCCAGCAGGAGGTCATGCACAGGGTCAGCGTTCTGTTACAGAAAAAGAGAGAGAGAGAGAGAGAGAGAGAGAGGGATGAGTAACATGAATCACTGTATCTGAATAAAACCTCAGCTTCAAATAGACGTGGCTGTTTTTGAAGGGATTACGAACATATTTTTTTGTGTGAGGCTTAAAATATTAAAATTTCAAAAAAGCATGAAGAATTTCATTTATTTCTTTGGCAGCTATTATGCATCTTATTTAGCTTCTGGACACACGTTTAGGTCAGTAGATATGAAACACTTTCCAAACTGTGAAATAAACACTTTCTAAAAGCCAAAACTGAACATTTTCTGAATTAAACAGAAACTTTCCAAATTGTGAAAATCTGAAAGAAACTTTTCAAAACACCAAACAAAAACTTTCTAAATTGCAAAAACCAGAAAAGAAAACTTTTCAAATTGTGAGCAACTAACAAACTTTCCAAAATTAATATAGGATACTTTTAGGACTGTAAAAAGGAAACTTTCAAAAATGTTTTGAACTATGAAAAGTCACTTTTCAAAAGACACAAGACTTTCTTCTATTAAATAAACAGAACCTTTCTGGAACTTAAAATTAAAGAATAATCAGAAAACGTATTTTCAAAATACACAAAAAAATCCAAAACACAAAACAAAAACTTTCTGAATCATAAAACAAAAATTGAAACAAACCTGTCATTGGAAATGTACTTTAGCCTAAACTGACTAACACTGATTTCCTGATGTAAGCTACATTTTTATCAGTCATTTATCCTGCCCATTTAACTAATCAAATCTAAATAACGCTCTAGATTTACACTGGTTTACCCTGTACATTGCTGTATGGCTGCTGCCAACTGTAGCGGATGTTGGTCTCCCTCCACTCCCACACTTAGAGTCAGAGTAACCCTTGAGAATATCATTATACTGAATGAGCTGAAGAAACCTGAGCACCTGAGACACAGCTCAGTGATAATACAGACAGTATTGCCGAGTTTCTGGAAATCTGAATCGTATTGAACAATTTCAGGAAATTGCACAGTTCCAAGTGCTCTAAGATGAACTGCGCAGTGAAAAATCCATCTGTGGGTCATTATTCACGAGCAGATCTACAAACAGACCTATGAAGCCTGAACTCAGCCCCGGGGCTGATGAGTTACAGAGCCTAATAACAGTCAGTATGAATGGCCTCCTGTAGCACTTCACTGAGGCGGCAGTCTTTTGCTGAATGCACTGTTCTACAGTATGGAGGCCATAATAGTCCATTACAGTGATCAATTTACTACCATGTTTCTTTTCTCACCACTTTTAAGAGGTTTAGATTCAACCTGGCGAGAGATCTAAACTTTTTTAAGAGAGTTTATATTTGTCTGGTCTGTTTGTAGCTAACATGGCTAATCTAGAAGAACTCTTCTGAAATCAACGTAACATACTACATTTGCTCCTCAATACAAAATAACAGATTTATTCAAACTATTCTCATTTTCCATGAGTTATCTACCAGATGCAGATAAGATGCAGATTAGGTTTATATTTATATTTATATATATATATTTAAATAAAAGGACTGAATAATTTATCAAACAAACAATAATAATTTATTTTATAGTCCTTTAAATAAAAGTATGCAATAGTGAAAAAAAATCACAAAATTAATGAAAACAATTGGAGCAATACCAATAACGTTAGCTCACTAACCTCATAATTATATAAAACTGTAAAAATCCTCTACCCCCCACTGCCACACACCGCTTCACTAAAAAACTAAACCCTAGCATGAGCAGCATTCACTTCCATCTCCATCCAAAACAAGCGGATGATTCTCAGTTAGCATTAGCATAAAACACAAACAAGAGCTCAGATTTGTATGAATTATTTAAACTAGCATTTTGTTTTCTGTGAGCTTTCTGCTCTCTGCTACTCCCTCAACATTCCTCAGACTGTAGGATTAGCTTTTGTAGCTTTATAAAACCTGACAACTACAGACAGAGACACAGAGGCGATGATTTATTAAAGCAGCTCTTAGATTCAGTGGGCAGCAGCACGCGCTCTGATTTCCCCCCAGACTCGCGCTCTGGGTCCCTACGGAGGCCGCTCACTGAGGGAACGAGTGAATGACTGATATCAGGACGCATCCCGCAAAGCTTAGGGGACTGAACGGTGTCTCTTGGTGATTTCAGTCTAACACCGCTCATGAATATTAACGAGGGGAAGAGAAACGATAGAACACAGCTAATTCAGCTCACGTGTGTCTGTTCATTTTATAAGACAAAAATATATACTACCCTGGAGAGACAAAAAATACTTCTCTCTCATAATAATAATAAAATAATAATAATTTATTTTAAAACTGAAAATAGCATTTTTTGTTGTTTTATTTTGTTTATGGTTCTTGTGGTTGGAATTAGGCTTGGGTGACCATATGCGTTTTACGAAAAGAGGACACTGAAGACACAGACATGTGCTGTGATCTGGACGTTCTGGCGGGGGATTCAAGTAGATAAGATGTAGAACTGTGGCAGTTTGTATGTTGGAGAGAGTTCAATATCTAAAAAATGATGCAAAAATGCAACTATATTATTAACCATTAATGTTAATTAATGTTAATATTTACTCAAAGAGTCTTGGGACAGCACTGTGCAAACTGATGATGAGTAAAACGATGTGTTACCTTAGGGGAGGTGTCACCTTGTGACCGAGGTTAAACACTAGCCAGAGTGCTAGTGTAATGGCAGTAAGAACGGATTGGAGTGGGTAACAATATGATGGGATGGGCATTCCATTTCTAAAATTGTGTGGACATTTAACATTCCTCGATCCGATGCATCAGGTATACATCATAGTAGGCATTACCATCCTCAGTGGACAGTGAGTACACTGGGTGGTAATGATCATGACCAGTGGCATGATCTGTCTAGAATGGTCCTAGAATGTGTTCAGGCAAGTGACTCTGGCACATCCTGTAGCTCTTTCTTGTTCCATGATTTCTGGCATGTCTGAGTGTATGTGTGACCGAGAGAAAAGATATAAGACTATTTCAAATGAGCTGCAGTCTTAGAGTGAACTATTTTTATATTTTTTTAAAGGATGCTGTTGTTTTTGTCATGACACACATTTATCCTCCAGCCTCAGGAGACACAGCATATAAGACTCGGTGTGTGTGTGTGTGTGTGTGTGTGTGTGTGTGTGTCTGAAAAAAAGTACTCAGATAAGATAAATTCCTCTCCCAGGTCCACTTGGCCTAGTGCTGTATATCTCCTCTCCTCCTAAACCCTAAAACATGTGTGTGTGTGTGTGTGTGTGTGTGTGTTGTGGAACACGCAAAGCTGTAAGTAAATCAAGCATTACGCCTACTCAGCCAAACTTACTTGGAGGGCAGTGCTCTTCGACTCTATAGAAACTTGTGCATCTATATTCCACACACACACACACACACACACACACACACACAAACGTGTTGCAATGTAAACATATAGATCTGAATGTGGTGGAAAGGCCCTTTAGTAGGGTGTTGAATCAGTCAGACTGTGTGTGTGTGTGTGTGTGTGTGTGTGTGTGTGTAGAATGCCTACAGGGGTTCAACCTGCTACTGGGGAAACTAATGAAGAAATACAGCTCTCTCTTTCTTACTCTCTGTCTCTTTTTCCTTCAATCACTTTCTTTTTCTCTCTCTTCTTCTCTTTCAGTCATGCTCTATTATGCTCTATAGATATCCGTTATTTCTTATTCGTTATCAACTCTCTCTTTTCATCTCTTTCACTCTCCATATTTTCTCTCACTTTCTCCCTTCCTCTCTCCATCCTCCATCTCTAGCTGATCTCTTTTTCTATCTCTTTTTGTCTCTATCTGGCTTTTCTATTGTCCCTCCCTTCACCCTTTTCGCTATATTTGTATGCTTTTCCTTTTAAGCTTCTATTTTCTCCATCTCTCACTTTCTTTTTAATCCTCTCATACTATACTTCCATCTGCCGTCCACTCCCTATATTTCTTTCTCTCCACATAATCTTCTATAACATAACCTTCTATACTTCTTTCTCTCTGTCATTCTCTGTCATCTTTTTCTCTTGCTCTCTCTCTCTCTTGCATTTTTTAAATCTCTCACTTTCTATCTCTTTATCCTCTTGCTCGCTCTATCTTCACTCCACTTTCCTTTTTAGTCTCTTTTTCTCTACTTTTTTTTCTCTCTCTCTCTCTCTCTCTCTCTCTCTCTCTCTCTCTCTCTCAGACACACACACACTTAGCATTATTGTGTCTCACTCTCACTCTCACACTCTCACTCAATTTTATCCTTGGTCAGGCTAAGTTGGCGATCTACATTAGTCGCAGGAACAAAGTGGCTCAAGCAGCTGACACCGACGCAGTAACAATCCTCTCTAGACTTGTCAGATCCAGGGTTTTAATTGATTTTAATTATTACAAATGTATGTCGGATCTTATAACTTTTACGGCAGTGTGGTGTTGTGGTGAGGCTGTGTGCTCAGTTTTAGATGATGAGCTCTGCTTTGCACCTCAGTTTTAAACTGCGAGGAATGATTTACGGTTATTTATTTATTTATTTATTTATTTATTTACCCATATGCTGTTGTGATCCTCTGTTTTTAAAATGATTATTTTAACGGCCGAGATGGCCTCTCTCTCTCTCTCTCTCTCTCTCTCTCTCTCTCTCTCTCTCTCTCTCTCTCAGACACACACACACTTAGCATTATTGTGTTTTAATGATGCTGCACAGTCTATACCACCCCAACACACATATATGTACTCCTCTCCAAGCTTGACAAAGAGCTCTGCAGAGCTCTATTAATCACAGCAGCCCTTCATCACAGCATTTATGTGCGTGTGTTTGTGTGTGTGTGTGTACGTGGGTGTGTAGGTATACTCTTTGCAGCAGCATCATTACTGCATTATTCATTCAACCTCTATTCACATTCTCCCATTTAGATAATCACTCTGAGAGATACGTGCAGGCCACTACTACTACTACTACTACACACACACACAAACACACACACACACACACACACACACACACACACACACACACACACACACACACACACACACACACATACACACACAATATAAAACCCATCGATGATGACTTCACTCATTTCTACACAACTGTTTCCCAATCTCCCTTCATCCCTGAGAATTCTGCAACTGTGCCTTTAAGACTGATATGTAAATGACATGTAAATGAGCTCCGTTCTGATTGCCTCCTGGAGAGCCTCCTTCTAAAAGCAGTCTGGGCTGAAAGTATAGGACACAGAGCTGACTTCCAAACAAGTGGAAAACACGACCTTCAGAACTTAAGCAGCTTCTTTCTGATATATATATATATATATATATATATATTTAGTATCTTTGGAAGCTTGACTCAACTCCTGAACATCCCATCATTCACACCAATTTCCCAACCCGGGTTTCATAACATCACATTAACACCTCATTATGAATGGCAGCCCATCACCTTAAACTTAACCCCAGCAAAACAGCCTTATGTTAACCCTGTCCACAAGTGAAGTTCATCATTAATACAAAGCTTATTTTTATATGAAATGAATGCTGTGTGGGGGGCTCCGAGTGGTCCAGAGGTCTAAGCACTGCTACTATGATCAGGAGCTCGTCGGTTCGAATCCTGTACATGTAGCTTGCCATCGGTTACCGACCGGCGATGCTCTCTCTGGTTGATTAGATGATGCTCTCTCCCCACAGCACTCCAAAAGGGTGATATTAATCAGCACCAGGCATCTGTGAGCTGATGTATCAGAACCGAGTGGTTGCGCTTTCCTCCGAGCGCGCTGTGATACCACTCAGTAATGCTGCATCAGCAGCAGTTCAAAAAGAGCCAGTGGCTAAACTGGGGAGAAAATGGGCAAAAAAAAATTGGAACAAAATTATTAATAGAAATGAATGCAGTGTGCTCTAGTTTAAAGAGGTAAAGGACCGTCTAGACTCTTAACAGCAACAAGTTTAAAGTACACTTCTATGATGGAAGAATTAAAAGAGACACGTGCATTGAGATCTTAGCTTAAGATGCCTTTAGAAAAGACCAGGCACAGCTATTGAACTGGCCTGACTGGAGTCCTGACCTCTCCTCAGAATGTGTGGAGGATTTTGAAACAAAAAATGTCGAACAGTCCATTTACATGTATACTATGTAAAAACTGGCTAGCTGTAGTTAACATAGCTTTATAAACACATTCAGCAGTTGAGTTTTATGAATGAAATTTTTAAAATCCCTTGATTTAACTCCACGGTCACGCTCCACATGTACAGGTGTTATGTTGCTGTGGTCAGTCTGGGGACCAAAACCAATAATAGTCTGTGTATGTGTGTGTGTTCAGTATGTGGTGTGTGAGTAAGGGAGCATGGGGTTTGCCCTTGTGCTGATTGGACAATGTCACATTCAGTCTGAGTTACCACTGAGCCTTTAATGATGTAATCAGTTCAACACAGTCAGAGGGTCCTCAGCAATCACTTCTCACACACACACACACACACACACACACACACACACACACACAGAGACACAGGTGTCCATAAAGACACACAGATACTCATGAATAGAAAGAAATCACAAACACATACACAAAACGCACAAACTTACACTTTATACACATACATACACACACAAGTGTACACACGAAGAATAACTGCTGTGACTCAGCAAATCAATGGGCAAATGAAGATACCCCCGCCCCCCACACAAACACACACAAAAGCACCCACATACTAATCTTCCTATCTGTATCAACCTATCACCCCAGAATCAATGCTCTGCTGCCCCAATGTGGTTCAGTAAACAGTAAACAAATTCCAATCTATACTACTGCTCACACGTGCACACACACAAACACACACACACCTTATCCTAAAAGCACAGTAACTGGGTCAATTTTTCTGTATTAACTGTGTAATTACTGGGGCTGTTAACGTTAGAGCGTTAACGCACGCTATTAATTTAGAATCAGTAACGCGTTAATATTTTTTTTTTTAACACAATTAAGGCACCAAGTTTGATCTGTTGTCTGGCTGAACGATTGAATAGCACGCTCTGAACTTCCAGCTGAGACCCGGTCAGAGAGCTGTCTCTCTCTGTCTTTCTCTTTCTGTCTCTCTCTGCCTCTTTCCCACACACAAGCGCACGCACAAACACAGACCCGTGCTTTCCTGCCCTGCTCCTCATCCCTCAGATTTAATCATCAATTTAAGTTTGAATTCAGAAATCCTCACAACCAAGCTGAGACATTTACAATCCAATTTATCATTCATTCTTTTTTCCAGCACCCTACATTGACTTTATCTCCCCTCAAACATACAAGTACATACTATATTTTTGATTGACACCACTCTACATATAATTGTAGAAAAACAAATGCAATTAATCGAAGTTAATCACAGAATTTTGTTGTGATTAATCAGAAAAATAATAATGATCCCTGCAACACCACAGTAACTAGTGGTTAAATATGTATGGTTACAGTAGAACAGGTAATGTGAAAATAGCTGTATGTAATGGATACATGTGTATCAACATCAATCTTAAGTCGTCAATAATTACATGGATTAATTCATTAATTATTGTGTAATTGCTCATTCCTTATTTACAAGAGACACTTAAAATAAAGTGAGACCAATGCATTAAAGCATAAAGACACACTGACACAACAAATCACTTAGGGCAAAGTGCAAGAACGCACACACAGACAGACACACACACACACACACACACACATACACACACTGTGCCTCACAGACAAGTTTAAAGTGAATGAGGTGTTGCCATGGCAGCAGTGTGTTCTGATTGATTGATGAGGGGCTCCACATTTTCTATTTGAAAACACGGACGAGTCTTAGTTACAACTCTCTTTCTTTCTCTATCTCTCTCTGTCTCTCTTTCATTTTATCTGTCTGTCTTTGTTCATACCCCTCAAATTACTCATTTATCTATCTCTGTTGCTCATCACTTCTGCTCATCTTTCTGCATTTAGACAGACAGACAGGGAGACAGAGACAGGCAGATACACAGTACATACTTACAGAAAAAACAAACAGTGAGATACACAGAAACAGACAGACAGAAAATGTGGTCAGGCAGTCAGACTCAGACTAATGTCAGACAGACAGAAAGAGTCAGTTATATACAGAGAAAGATAGAGAAAGACAGAAAATAGACAAAAGGGTCAAACAGACAAAATAGACTGACTGACAGAGAGACACATACCAAAACAAGCCCACAGACAGAAACAGCAAGAAACAGTCAGTCAGACACAATCAGACAGACTGACATACAGAGACACTCAGACAGGCAGATGAAAACAAAGAGAGACAGCCAGACAAATAGAAAGCATCGATACAGACATAGAGTTAGACCAGCAGACAGTAACAGACACAGTACCAGTCTGACAAGCAGAGACAGTCGGAAAGAAAAAACACACAGAAAGACAGACAGTCACAGTCAGACAGACACAGTTAAACACTGTTATCCTCAGACAGAAATACTTGGACAATCAGACAGACTGACATACAGTCAGACACACAAAAAAACTAATTCAGGCAAGCACATAAAATCAGACATAAAAAGTCAGACAGACAGAGAGACAGACAGGCAAAAATGGCCTAGAAAATCTGTTTAGTCTGTCTTAGACCCCAGTGAGTTATTCATTCAGACAGACAGACAGACATACAGACAGAAAGACAGACATACAGAAAGACAGACAGACAGACAGTAAATAATAGACATAGTCTTAAAATGGAATCTCAGTCTAAGATGTTGCAGTTATTACTGCTGCTCTAGTCCTTAATAAACCCCTTCAAATTCAACTCTCTCTCTCTCTCTCTTTCTCTCTCTCTCTGGCATCAGTGTCACAAATAACGACATTACGCGCTGCAGTAATTAACGAGCGAACAACGTTACAAATTACAAACAAACTCATTAATAAAGAGAATAATGGAAATCAGAGCACAATGATAATATTCATATTAACAACAGTGAGTTTAAAATGCATCAAAACTGCACAAGTAACGCTTTTTGATTGACGGCTGAACTCATTTGCTGTCTCTAACGCTACAGCTGCGTTAGCTTACAGATATCGCTGCTCGAGCAGCCGACTTCCTCTCCTCCTCTTCCCAAATATATCAGACTTATTTCCTTCATTTGAATATTGCAGAAACACAGGGGAGATGTTACAATTTTAACGGGCTGAATTCCTAACGGTGCGCTATTTAGGACATCTTCCACTCAGGAAGAGGCGTTACACTCCACTTTCACTCCGCACTTCGTCCTCTCCGAGAGGCCGGTCTCAGCGGCCAGGCAGGGATGATCAAGTCCGGACACGGTCAGCTGACTTTTCTACAGTTTTCTAACACTAAAAAAACAGCTCTGTAAAGGTGCCCTAGAACAGAAAAGCTGTATTTTATCTTGGCATAGTTAAATAATGAGAATGTGGTCCACGGAAGTGACATGCACTGTATGAACAACAGTTAGAGGACACAACTCTAAATCATTAAATTGTGTTACATTCAGTCCCACTGCCAAAGCGAGATCAAGCACCTAGATTGCAAGATTGCAATCTTTTTTTAATACATTTCATTTCAGTAAAATAAAAATAATAACAGCGTGTCCTCATACTTTTGTCCATATAGGGTTTGTTGTGTGTACAAAGTACAAAAGAAAGCTGGCCAGACAAACAGTGAGCATATTAGCATAACCAGTGTAGCAGCACACTGACCTACTTGGCACCACCATCTTATTCCATTATTCATAACAGCTCCAAATTTCACTCTCATACAGAAACTTAACGCTAATGGCCTGGGAGAATCTGACCATCAGATTATCAGTCATCAGAGAGTCTGTGGCTGACCACCACTCATTACCATAAACAGCAGCATTTTATTAAAAAAAAACAGCAAATAGCACAGCATCATCAGAATTTATCTTCACCATATTAGATCTTGACTGATACAGTGGTTAAAACAACACTGACTCCTTTGTTTAAAGGTATGGAAGTAATACAGGCAGAACTGGAGTATCTTAATATTTGAATTTTCTAGGCCAACATACCTTGAACTTTCACCCACTGGCCACTTTATTGGAAACACCTTGTACCTTGTACTTCTGCTCTGTGGCCATTTTAAAAAATGCCTATTATGCCCTCAAAATAATTTTGCTCAGATGACTTTGGGGTGAGGAGCATTATTAGACTGAGATAAGTGGGATGGCCATTTATTCACCAATTTGCCTTTGTTTGCAGTGGTATTGTGAAGAAGAAACTCAATCATCATTATTAATGAATACACAGGTTCTGTTTTGGATCTTTTGGCCTTCTGGTTTGAGTATGGAGGCCACAATGTACGTTCGACCATTTCTCTCTCAGGAAGCCACTCAGGTGATTTTGCAGTCTTTCTTCTCATCTCAAGACTTGACTACTGCAACTCTCTACTGGCTTGTCTTCCCCAGCAAGCCATCAAACCCCTGCAACTAATTCAGAATGCGGCAGCACGACTTGTCTTCAATCTTCCGAAGTTCGATCATGTGAGTCTTTGTTGCGTTTCCTCCGCTGGCTTCTTGTTGCTGCCCGCATCAAATTTAAAACCCTGACGCTGGCCTACAAAGCCAAAAACTGACCAGCTCCTTCATATATGGTGGAAAAAGGTCAAAGATAAATCTGTACCAAGAGCTTTTAGAGCTTTCAGTTCAGCTTGGCTCAAACCACCATCCCTCAAAACCCACAAAAAAACAAACATCCAGACTCTTCTCTGTGCTGGAGGACCAAGGTGGTCGGACAAACTCCCACTGTGCATCGAACAGCAGAGTCACTCACGGTCTTCAAACACCGACTGAAGAATCATCTTTTTTACATTCCCAACTACTGTTGTGTTGATCTGGGGAGAAATTGCATGTGACAGTCGGTAACTTATAAAGTATGTCAAGGACATGCTGCTTCTACGTGTGTTGTTTTTCATGGCAGTGTCTCCAACTGGCATTTGTTCAGCAGGATAATGCTCACCAACACTTAGCAAGGGTTTCCACCAGATTACAATACTTTCCTGGTCACCACATTCATCACCATTGAGCATTTATGGCACATGCTGGGACACCAGCTTCGCCAACCTGCGAACATACATGATCTACAAACCCAGCTGCAACAGCTGTGCTCTGCAGGATTCTGTACTCTGCCCTTCACCATACAGAGAGAGATCCCATTACAGCACTGATATCAGATGGTCAGCGTTAGTGCCAGTTGTGGGATTAGGGTGGACTTTTGCTCTTGTCCTCTCAGGTCAAACACACTGACCTCTGTGTGGTTGTACGGCAATGTGGAGAGGACATTTATTGAGTGCTCTCTCCTGTTCTTTCACAGCTGGACCTCAGGGAGAACCCACAGGTCTATGTCTTTGTAAAAGGCTAATCAAAACACCCATCACTCCTCCTCTACTCCTGTTCTATTATTTCTCCGTCCTCTCTCTCTCTTTTACGCTCTCTATCCCTCTGTGGAAATGCTTGGCAACGCAGTATGAGTCCCACCTCTCCCTTACCTCACCAGTGTGTCTTTGGTTTGGCCAAGTTCATGTCTTTGTTTCATGCCTCCATGTTCTTTGCTCTATCACTTTTTCTTGTTGTCTTTTTGTCATTCTCTTCCTGTCGTATTACAGAGGGGTTATCCCCCAACAGTGTTAAAAAAGGCACGGTCAACTCCAACACACACAAAGTGAAGGACAGACAGAGAGAGAGAGAAACACACAGACACAGATAGATAGATAGATAGATAGATAGATAGATAGATAGATAGATAGATAGATAGATAGATAGATAGATAGATAGATAGATAGATAGATAGATAGATAGATAGATAGATAGATAGATAGATAGCATACACAGACAGAGAAGGACAGATAGGCCTTCAGATGAAAAGAAAGACATACAGTCAGAGACTTAAAAGAAAAGTTAGCTAGATGGACACATACACAGACAGACAGACAGACATTCAGACAGATACAGCTCTGGAAAAAATTAAGAGACTATTTTTTTAGTTTCTGAATCAGTTTCTCTGATTTTGCTATTTATAGGTATCTGTTTAAGTAAAATTAACATTGATGTTTTATTCTATAAACTACGGACAACATTTCTCCCAAATTACAAATAAAAAATATTGTTATTTACAGGATGTATTTGCAGAAAATGAGAAATGACTGAAATAAAAAAAAAGATGCAGAGCTTTCAGACCTCAAATAATGCGAAGAAAAAAAGGTCATATTTATATATAGATTTATAAAACTAAGCAATGAAATATACAAAGTCAGAAAGATAGATATATAGGTTTACACATTAAAAAGACAGATCAACAGACAGGAATAGAGACACACAGATACATAAATATATAGAAAGACAGATAGAGGGAGGGACAAAAAAAGATGAAACTAAGCGATAGAAAGAAGATATAAAAAATGAACAAAAGAGTTGGAGAGAGAGGATAATAGAGAGTGAGAGAGAGAGCACTTAAGAATATGGAAATGGGACTTTGAGAATTAATGCACCTGGGAAGGTTTTTCTTTGATATCAAGCACATCTCTTCCTCTCTCTCTCTCTCTTTATCTCTCTCTCTCTCTCTCTCTCTCTCTCTCTCTCTCTCTCTCTCTTTATCTCTCTCTCTTTATCTCTCTCTCTCTCAGCAGCCAAACTGTCATTTTCTTGTACATTTAAACACCAGTCCCGGCCAAGCCGAATGCCTGACCTCTAATACAGGCAAAACAACAACCATCAAACAACATTTAGTGCACATCGATCTGGAAATAACGCAGCAAAAACATTTTGAGAGAAGCGGGCGCCGCTCGGGCGAGGTCATCTCGCGAGGGCATTCTCACACAAAAGACCAAAACAGCAGCGGCGGCGGCCGCACGCTCAATAAACTTCATATTCATGGCCAGCATTAGAGAGGATGATATACAGCGAGCGGCATATATGAGACCAATCGATGTCAGGGGAAGGGAAACCGAGGCTTATTTCAGACTGCATTCACTGCTATAAACATTCCTCAGTCGCAGCACAGCAGAGCTCACAATGCAGCCACAGGCTCAAACACTCACAACATAACTAACACAAGAGCTGTATCTCCAACCACACAGCAAAGTGCAGAGTTGTGGAGGTCCTTGATGAATGACTTGTACACTTATTTAACGAACATCCTCATAAAAGTTTGTTATTTTCAACTTTACTGCTACAAAATGATCATTTATGTTACTTTTACAAACAAACAAACAAAAAAGAAAGAAAGAAATCCATTTAATTGATGGAACTGTCACTTTTGCCATACGTCTATGTGTGCTATACTTTGGCATGGCTGCAAGCAAAGCATCTAATAGACGGCAGTTCAGAGTCAAAACATTCTGACAACAAGAAACCCCAATAAATTGTTGCCAAATACAATGCAATTTATGAGAGCTAATAAATGGCATGTTTAAGTTCATTTTTAGAAATAAAGCCAACACTGTTTTTAAAGGAGAATTCAGATTTTACCACCCATTTGGAAAACTCTTCCCAAGCAAATCAATGTTTTACCTCCTGGCTACTAAGATTGTCAGGTAACAGGCTGTAGTGACTCATGATTTCCAGTAATACTCCATACATTTGTATTCGTAAGCTTTCATAGAATGTGCATAAATATAGACAAAAAAGTTCCTGTCCATATCTTTAAAGTTCTCCATTCAGTGGAAACTAAGCTTTTCAAAAACCCTTTCCTACGTGGAGATTTTTCTAAAAAATAAAGCAACATTTTTTTTATTTTTTTTTTATTTTTTTTTTTTTATAAAAAAGCTTCCCAACAACACTGGCTTCTGGCTGAATCTCAAATACCTCCTTACTCCCTATATAGTGTACTACAATACACAAGTAAAACAACATAAACATAAACATAAAACAACAATGTCTACATGAAATACCATGATTTCAACAAAGAGATGGATTACTTTAGACCTGTCTAGCACACTACTTATAGTTAGTGTGTAATTCGGGATTCAACCTCTGTTTTTTTCCCAACTTTGTTGTGTGTTAATGTTTATGTCCCTCTTTATTAGGTACTATCACCTCCATACAGGGCTTGTATAAAACTGATTAAGCTAAAATCTGACATGACCTGTTTTGGTACTGTTGGTACTCTAACACTTGATTCTAATAATGAAGACCTTCAAGGGCAACTGAATGTTAAATCAAGGTGTTCTGGATCTGAATCCTCCAGCATTGCGTATTTCCAGAACCAGTCAGGGTGTGTTCCAAGCCACTATAAAGCTTAATTACTCCATAAATACAGTTTATTGGTTTATTATTCAACAATGCTATTTTCCTTTGGTTAATGGTTCATGAGAGGGTCATAAACCCTTATGAGAAGGCCGTAGAGGTGATTAATAAGAGGGTTATAAAACAACATCTATGGTGAGGTGACAACTAGCACTAGCTAAATTTAATGACTTGGCTACAGTGAAGTAGGCTAGTGCTACACTGGTGGACAAAAGTATTGGTAAACTGTTCATGCATTGTTTTTATTTTGATTTCAAGGGTATTAAAACGAGTTTGTCCTGCTTTTGTTGAAGTAACTGTCTCTCTTTCTGTCCAGAGAAGGCTTTCTGCTAGATTTTGGAGCATGCTTTGCTGTGAGTGATAAGAGCATTAGAGGAGCAAGGATGTTGGATGATCACCACCCCACCTCCTGCCCTATTGGAAATTCTATTGGTAGCTGTAGAGTAAAGTAGCTGTAGAAGTGCAGTTGTAGTTTAAGATAGTGATTAAGAAAACAATGTTTAACATCATGAAAAATGTCTATACTTTTTATGAAATCTTCAATTGTTTGCAGTAGAAACTGCATGTATTCTGAGAGCTGTAAAATATATTAATGGAGCCTGTTATCCTGCTATCCTGCTGGTTCATGCTGTAGTTGCTAAAACGTGAAAAAAACCCCAGCTAAGAACAGATTGAACAGTGGACCTCCCCTACCTTGACGTCCACGTGGGCCATGAGCACAGCGAAGTTGGTGAGGTGTGTGCAGGAGCAGGTGGTGTGTGTTCGGTTAGTTCCTAGGAGGCGGCAATCCTGTGTGGACCAGAAACCAGTCATGCTGCGTCTGGAGTAGCTCCAGAAGGAGCAGTTGGGGTTGAAGTTTTCCTCTGACTGCTGTAAAGATAGAAAATGAAAAGACAAGAGCTCAGAACAAGACCATATTCACAACTCAATGGGCTTTTAAGGGCTGAATCCTGTTGAACAAAGCTCTGAAAGTGATAAGAATTGTAAATGTTCATGCTAGTATATATTTCAGCAGTGGTGGCAGGCCCCCACCTCCCATTGTGGAAGATAAACATCAACAGTAGCATATACAGAATGCTGCCATATAGAACGCAATAAACTGCAGGTTTTTACTTATTTATTTTTTTTAGAAATGATGGCAAAATTGACGGCTTCAGAGAAGGATTTAGACTTTCCCACATTTATTTGGCTTTAAAACTCCCTCCTTCCACCCCAACAACAGTGTCTCAGACTGCCTTCTCTAAGATTCTGTAAATCTTGTCCTAATGTCATGATACTAATAATGCACTCCATATATCTTCATATATCCAGGATTAAAGTAAATAAATGATACTGGACATTTAAAATCTGTCTGTAGTAGATATATAATGGGAAATGAGAACAGTTGGATTTTTCTTTTGCTAAAAACAGCAGAAAAGTAGTACCCTGATGTAATAATTAGTGGTGGATTATATGGCACAATATTTTAGGGCATAATATCGTTCACGATATTCAAAAATGTACAATACGATATGGCACATCTCTAAGTTTGTGTAAGTTCAATTACAACTTAGCGCCTTTGTTTAATAAATAGAAAGTTCTGTAAATTATATTCATAAGTGTAGCTCCACTTTCTTACAATAAAGCAGGATAACAGTACAAAAACTGATTCCTGGGTGAAATATAAAATGTGCCAATATTAGCACAGGAAAAACTAACTGTTGGAATAAGACACTAAGGTGAAAAGACAGTTTAGAGAGCCGTTGCACTCTCAATGTTGTTTTCTTAAGTTACTGATACAGATCCTCTGGAAATGCTAGCGTTTTCTGACATGGTGAATGTATCAGTGCTTAAACAGAAGTGTGGGGGATGCTTTAAGATGGAATCAGCCCAGGGCCTCAAACGTCTGGCCTGATATTCGGCAAAACATACAGTGTCTTTTTAATGGCTTTATTTCTGCTTCCTTCACAGAGGGCGGTGTCAGTTTGATTGGGGAAATCAAAGGAGGAAGAAATTTGGAGGAACAAATCGATTTCCTTCACAACTGCAGGTTTCAACACATCGGCTGATGCAATCATGCTAAAATCACACCAAGACCACAGCCTGTCTGTACCACTGCCCATCAATGAGCATGATAAAGGGGTTCTAATGACAACATTCATAAAATATTTAACATCAACACAATGTTTCTCTGTTATTGCATCTATGTTTTGCTTGTTGTGAGCATTAGCATGATTTAATTAGAGTGTATAATTATACACTGTGTACAATAACAAACACATGGAAAGAAAATTCCAACTTTTAAAGTAGAATATACTAACCCATGTATCAGATTAATATACTTATATTGGTTTAAGATTCAGTCTTACCATTGTTATAATTAGTTATATCTATGTGTTTTTTTTGTATAGACTGTTTATTCTCCTTATGATTTGTATTATGCCATAATAATAGTCGTTTTATCTGGTAAAGCTATACCAAGGTTATGACCGTTGTATATTATTCAGTTATACCATAGTTGTATCTGGGTTAGTAATAATAGTTAAAACTGTTTTATCTGGTTTATTTATACCATTCTACAGGTTTTCATTGCTTTAGCTATACCATGAATAAAACAGTTTAGCTGTATATATCTACAATAGTTTTATCTGTTATAGGATAATAACATTATTTATTTGATGCTATGCCATAGTTTGAAGTCTTTTATCTTATTGCAATTCTGTCATAACTGTTTTATTCACTTTAGCTATATGATAGTCATAACTGTTTTTTTTAGTTATACCATAGTTATGTTCTATCAGACTGCTACACAGTTTCTACAACGGTTTTATTAGATTTTAGCTAGAACATGGTTAAGAGAGTTTTATCATTAATCTATACCATAACTATAACAATTGTATTTGTTATACCATGATTTTATCTCATTTTTATTACAGGATTATAATGTTTTAATTGACATACAGCTCTGTTTTTTTTTTTTTTTTGAAACCTTTTCATTTAAAACCTCTGGAATATAATCAAGAGGAAGATGGATGATCACAAGCCATCAAACCAAGCTGAACTGCTTGAATTTTTGCACCAGGAGTGACAAAGTTATCCAAAAGCTGTGTTTAAGACTGGTGGAGGAAAACATGCCAAGACGCATAAAAACAGGGTTATTAAACCAAATATTGATGATTTTTTGTTATTTAAGCCATTTCTCAATTTCTGCTAAATTACATTTTTATTTAGAATAAAACTACAGACAACATTTCTCCCAAATGTACATTTAATACATGTAATGTACATGTAATAACAAAATCAGAGAAACTGATTCAGAAACTGTAGGGGTCTCTTCATCCTTAGAATCAGTACAGATCACAAGCAGGTTTGTTCTCAATCAGTCTAATATTAGAATAGAAGTAAGTTTGTTCGCATGTACATAATTTCCACCTCCAAATAAAACCGTTTAAATAATACAGTAATTAAAGTTTGCACTCTTACTTCCACCACTGCCTTCTGGTCTGTGCCTGAATTAAACTGAACTGTTATAATTTACAGCTTGGTGGTTTTAATTAGCTACAACACCACAATCCAGCTTGCTCCACTGGAAACCCAGCATTACGTACTGACTGTTACACACAGACAGCTTAGATTTCTCATTAAACTGAAAGAGATTTTTTTTTTTATTATTAGTCTGTAATTCTTGTTCTACCTAGTCGTCGTAACAGTAGCTATGAAAGAGCACAGAGCACGGAAGGATCATCAGGTCAATTGTAGGTTGTAGTTAATAATAATCTTTATCGCTACTTAGTAGTGAGAGAAAAAAGGAGAAACAGAAATAAAGATAGAGAGAAAGAGAGAGAGAGAGCTTTAACGCAGGGCTGTAATCCACTGAAGCTTGCATTATCTTGTCCCACTGTGCATCCGTGCATTACTCTTCATCCTCCAAATTATCACAGGTAGGAGGGAAGCCTTAATAACACCAATGACCCGAACACATCACAGTCTTTTCTATTCCAGAATAAGCCCACCATCCCTACAAGTCTTTCTCTCTCGCTCTCTCTCTCTCACGCTCTGCAGCTCCTCGCTGCAATCACACATATAGAATATCTGCAAGTTCCAGAGGTCCCTTAACCAGTATAATAAGTGCTAGAGGCGAATGGGTGAGCGAGCGTGCGTGTGTGTGTGCTCTTGATGAAAATCGCGTGGAAGAAGAAAGCTAATACTAGCCTAAACGCTAGCTGTATGAGTAAGCGGCCTGCAGGGAAAACTGATAAAGCCTGTATTTATCCAGACGCCTCAGGTACACACTTACCCCACGCCGCACACTCTCTCTCAGAGGTGAGGAAGAGGAATATTGAGGAGGAGGAAGGGCAGAAAGTTTCACTGAGGCTGCCTAGCTCTATATGTGCTACTTTAGCTGATTGAAATATACATGGCAATACATTCCACTCGCACTTCTTAATGTACAGCTGCCTGAAACTCAGGTACTTTATGTTTGGCATTGAATATATAGCTATAACAGCTACACCTCTGTGGACTTGAGTTGAAATTAATCAGAACAGAGATACATTCAGGTAAAATAAATCAAATCAGGCAGTTGTTTTTACAATGTTGTACTATGTGTACAAATTTAGTGCTAAATGGTCCAATAGAAATGTTCCAAAATGACCTTTAATAATGCATTATAATTTAATAAGGCATTATTAAGCTCTAATTGGATATACAAATTTGTAAACTATGGGGACAAAATTTTAAATAACCATGATTTAAATGGTCTGAAGTTCTAAAGTTCCAATCAGTTTTTTTAATGTGTAAGGTATTCAGTCCAGCTCCTGAAGCTCTAACCAATAGGAGCATCTGCTCATCTGCGTTAAGTTTTATTACTTATTAAGGTTTTCTTTAAGTTTCACAACAATAAAAAAATAGAATAGATCTCAAAACAAAGGATGTCCCATCATCTTTCCAATACCATCCTCTGTCTGATACTATTACTGTAAGTCTATTTTTGTGGATTACTCCATAATTATTACCTAATTCCCACAGCCAATACTTGGTCCATCCTATTACAATCTGGTACACTTGGGAAAAAATGTTAACTGCTAATTAAGCTATACCAGCTACAGTAACAAATAGCCAGCATTGATTTTATCCAGTGAGCACATTACTGAAACAGTGGGCAGCCTTGCTTTTTGGCATCAGGGAAGCTAAAAAGGTTAACACTGGTAGCTTAAGGAACCTGGGTATCGAACCCACAACCCTGAAGCAATGTATAAGAGCCTTGTCCAAGGGTCTCACACTAGCACAGTAGCAAACCTGGGTATCGAACCCCTCACAGTCTTGTCATCAATAACCCAGCACCCCAACAATTGGGTCACCATTATCCTATAACTGCTTATCTTGTATTGAGCCAGCACTTAGATCGTTGCTCTACCCAGGAGCCACACAGATAAGTTTATGTATTATTTTAGCCTATTAAATATTCTGAACTGATGATATACTCTGGTCCTCTTACCTGTATGTGACGGACGGTGAATATGACCGGGTCGGACAGGTAAACCTTGTTGCTGTCTTTGTTGATGGCAGCTGTGATTATGGGGGAGTTGACGATGACAGAATAGTTGGTGCCGAGGGCTTCGCTGCTGAACTTCATGCTGGCGTTTTCTGTGGACAGGTACATGCCCAGGTGCTTATACAGCACAAACGCCATGCGGATCTCACCTGGAATTAAAAGACAGACCGGATATTAAAATGAACATCATTGTTACATTATAATTACTGGTTTAAAACGTTTTAATGGGTTTCATGTCAGGGTTTTCCTTAAACTAGTTGCTTAACTAGTTTAGATTATTTATTCATTAGATTTTTAAGACATTTTAGATTTTTTGATAATTATGTACTCATTACTTTCATCATTACCTTTATCTAATAATCATCTAGTATATATAATTGTGTGTGGGTGCCATGCAAAAACCTCATATTTGTACAACGTTTTGGCAAATTTACAGGAGAAGAACATTTTTTTTAAAGTAATTCACCAACCATTACTTTTTATTATTTACTTATTGTATTTTTATATATGTATTTTTTTTTTATTAGTGTTTTATTGGTTTGAGTGCATTTGTTGCCTAAACTCTAAACATGCAGTTAATCTACTGTGTAAGGTCTTTAGTCCCGTTCCCAAAGGCCTAAACAAATGAAGAGCCAAAGGTTTAAGGACATCCTTTCTAATGAACAGATGAACAGACACACACAGCTTGTCTAGTCCCTATAGAGAAGTTCTGCCAAAAGAAAAGGAATATCCTGATCTCTATGCCTAATTCTAGATATGGGCTAGAGGGATATAAAGAATGAATACCAGATTTGGGATCATTCTAGAGCAGTGGAACTTTGTTTTCTCTGGAATGATGGTGCTCCATCCAATACTTTTGCGATGAGTTCAACTAACATCCTGACCTCACCAACTTTTGTTTCCTGTTTCTGAATGCAGTTGAACCCTTACACCAATGCTCTGATAGAAACCATCTAGTAGAAAGTCTTCTACTTGGCAGTAGAAACCGTAGAATGAACTAATTTACGTTTACATTATGTTTATGTTTAACTATGATGAGGTCTTCCAATACTTTTGTCCATACAGTATAGCTCACTATAGTCACTTTCAGGAACAGAGCTTTACACTGAAGAAAAAACTGGACCCAAAGGCAGCACTTAAATGTCATGAACTACAAGAGCTAAATGTAGGTCAGCGCTACAGTGTTTTGCTCAGTCCATGTTAACCAGTGGTTGAAGTCGACTTCACACCTTGAGTGAAGACCCACTCAGTTTGGTACTATAGAGGAAAAAGGTGATTAAGTGCCTTCGTTTAAACTCTGATTAGACAGGGTTCAGCGAAAAACATAATGAACACATAACACCCATAATGCTTTGTTCCTCGCTGCTGCACTTACCACGAGCTACAAAAGGTTTCGAGAGGGTGAAGAACGACAATGAGGAAAAAAAAAAGAATAAAAAGAAAAAGGCACAACCAGCTACAGAGTCCATTTGATTCAGCTTCATTGAAATTTCATTATTTCTTTATTGCAGTCTTAGATAAAAGCTCAGGCTCCTAACCTCCCCCTATGCTTTTCTGTCACACGTTTCTTTCTCTCGTTTTCTTTACCCCCTCACCCACTGCACACCGAAATGAAAGCACAATCCCCACTTTCCCACTGCGTCAGCCTTCCTGACTCATAAGGAAAGAAAAACAATTTAAGTGATTCTCGTCAATGGTTGTGAGTAACTAGCACTGAAAATGCGAGGAGAGAAAAGGGGGAGGGGTTTGATGAATGAGTGTGGCTCATGGACACTGCACTGACTGGCTTACTCACGAAACGCTGCATGTCCAAAGACAAGAAACTGGCCCTTATTTGCATAGAACCAACTATAATGAAGCCTGGAGAAAAAGGAAAAGGAATTTGACGGACAGGTCAGAAAATAATGGGCTGATTAGAACTGGGTTGAAGGTGCTTCTTCTATTTTATAAGATGCAACCAGCTAATAGCTTATATACACCCTACATAGTGCACTACCTTGTGAACTAAACTATATACAGGGAGACATAGCATTTGCATTTAGCCACTCTATGTATGCATTACAATATAATTACTTGTGTGGTCAATAATAAGATTTTTTTTTTGTTGCAGCTGATTCTTATTGAACACATTTAAACATCTTCTATAGTGAAATATGTCTGCCAGAATGAAATGGACTTTTCATTTTAGATAAATCATCAACTTGTCCAGGGCTGAAGACTGAAAATAAAAATTAGCAATTTGGTTAAATCTGACACTTTACATTACAAATGTTGATTACTTTGTAAGTCAATTAAAAAGGAGCAGGACAGTGTTCTGCATACATTTGAACCACCCAGCTTAGCTTATCATGTTGTTAGCAGTGTTAGCAAGCTGATATCCATTGTATGGGCGGGAGTGATGTACTCTTGAGAGGGGTATGCAGTTAGTGGTTTTTTTTTAAGACTTTACTTACTTTGCTTCTCCCAGGAAGCACATTTGTTTTGTACATATTAAATATGAGTGAGTTACACTGGCTACAATTTTATCAGCACTGACTTTAACTGGGTTCTGTAGATGTGAGTGAGGTCTGTACTGTCATCCAGAGGAAGTTGTAAAATATGAATTAAAAAATGGATGATTCCCATTCGCATATTTGGCTACAAGTCTCTTTCAAAATCCTTTTGGAGTTACAGGTGCTGTGTAAAAGCAGGGAAAACACTACAATATACAGGGCAGGTGGGCACCAGGGCTATGGTTGATTAAAAAAACAGCCAACAGTGGTTGGACAATATAATTGGCCTTGTTCTCTCTGGATGGGTCAGCTAGGTGAGAATTTCTCTTGATGACACCATAGAAGGAGGTCCAAACCAACAGTGTTTTTCCCTGCATGATGCATGATGAGGTGATCAGAAATCAAAAGACACTTTAGAGCCGAAACTGGTCAGTTCATACAATATGGGAGACTATAGAAAAGCTTAATATACAGTAATTATATACAAAGTAACAAACACTATAATGAACGTTCATTTTGATTTTAGGTTGACTTTAATTAGTCATTAATGAACCCCCTTTCATTCACTTTGAGTTTTCAGATCCAAGCAATGGTGTGTGTGTGTGTGTGTGTGTGTGTGTGTTTGTGTGTGTGCATAAGTCCAACCAAAACAAACTAAACATCCTGCAGTAAACAGCACAATTGGGGCTGTATTTCAATTCAGATGCCAAATTAAAACTGCTAAGCTCCTCCAACACCAGCTCCTTTCCCTTCATTACGCAACATGGGAAAGCTTATATAAGCGTGTCGACTCACTGGGACATTTTTTTGTGTGAAAAAAGGGGGAAGTAGAAATGGCTGGTGGGCATCTTTTAAAAATATCTCCCCAGCATCTCGTTAGAATATGGTATAGATCCTACACATCCCTCAAGTGTCACAGCAAATGCTCTGAAACGTCTTTCTCCAAACAGAAGCAGGTTATTCCAATGAATATTTGTCATCCGGACAAACAGATAAGGTATTATATCATGTAGCTGTGCGAAGAAGTGGGTCTTAGCGAAATGCTAACCGACTGCGAAACAGAGCAAACATCTCTGTTGTACTACTTGAGGCACGCTGTCTCATTGATTACCTGCTAAAAGAATTAGTCCACTCAAAACTGTTAGGACTTCTTGGAATGAATGATGATAACAAGGAGCGGTGAGCAGGATTGCATGCTAATTGGATAACTAGCCTGCACAAGATTTCTCTTTTATTAGCAAAATTAGCACATTCACATAATGGGTTTCTCTAGGGAAGGAATGCCCACCACATGCAGATGCGTGTCATGTTGTCCATGAATGTTTTCCATCCTGTTTTAAGTTTAAGGTGCACCCACTGCTGACACAGATATGCAAATGTACACAAAAAGCTTGTCTAGTCCTTCCAAAGGAAGTATTTCTATTGGACTATTCATTATGAAGCATTATGAAACATTCTGTTCATTTGTATTAGAATAAAATTTGGTGTTTGATTGGCTGGCATGCTTGTAGAGTCATCTTCTAATGAATGAATTCAGTGAAGTCTATTTGTGGTGTTAAATTGCTGACATAAATGTGCAAATGTACACACACACACACAACTTGTCTAGTCCCTGTTGAGAGGAAATGCCAATGGAATAGGACTCTCTAGAGCAGATACCATGAACCTATTAGGAACATGTGTAATGGCAGGCATGGACTAGATGGATATATAGCCATCCCAGCATTGGGACCACTGTGGAGCAAAGGAACTGTCTTCCCTGAAATGACTGTTCTTCATTCAATCTGTTTGAGATGAGTTGATATGGTGATCAACCAACATGCTGACATGCTTCAATAACTCTTGTTGCCTGTTGCTGGATGCAATCAAATCCTCACAGCATAGCTCTAAAACTAGAAGAAATACTTTTCTGGACAGTAGAGACACTTTTAATACCACTCATTTTAAATTTATGAATGAGCTGATACAGATCTTTGTCCATATAGTGTACCTAACATTTGAATTTAATTAGCTGAACAGCTGAAAAAGTTAACATGAGCTATAGAGCAATGATATAATTGGTAATAATGGTACTGTATATGTTAGCGTAGAATAATTTAGTCAGCAGCAGGGTACCTACCATTCCGACCATGCTGCTTCAGGGTGTTGGCTGACAGGTGTATGGAGTTGCTCTGGTCCCCAGTTTGCGGAAACTTCAGATCCGGAAGGTTTCCATCAGTGCTCATCCGTGCCACCTCCAATTCTGCAGGAGAGAAGCAAAAAGCATATTAAACTGACCACAGTACAGAAATAGCATCAAGTTATTCTGACTTAGAATGCACCCACTCAAAGACCAAGCTCAAGCAAGCTGCTTGCATCAGTAGCGAGTGCCATTGCATCATTCCGGCTATGCTACATTTAGGGACTTAATGGTCAATGAAAAGATCCAGATCACTGCTAATGGTTTCCTACCCTTGACTGTTCGTGCAGCCACATAAATCTTAGTAGAAGACACGCTACATGAAGACATGGATTTCTCGACAAATCACAGGAACAACATGACTTCTGTCGCTACAGGAAACAAGGAGCAAAAGTACAAAGCATTGAATAAAAGGCCATTAGTTTAAATGCCTGACCATAATCTTTAATTAGAGAATAACTGGGGTCTTACTTTACCATAGACTCTGTTATTTGAAATCAGTATTTTCAAATCTATTCTATAGGGTCTCGCTGTACTTTACTATTGACTACAATCCTGATTAGAAAAGCAAACCAGTGGGGTGTTACTTTACTATAGACTCCATTTCTTATTAATATAGTACTAGGGTCTTATTTGGTTAGCAACACAATTCCTGATTAGATCAGCACTGGGGCTATAACTATATATAAGAACAGCATTGTGGTCTTCCATTACTATTCCATTAGATTCCATTCAATTAGATGCTAGGCTGTAGGATTCAACATTGCTATAGACTCATTCCTTATTAGAACATTATTAGGGTCTTGTTTAAACCTGACAATGGGAAATTAGGAAATTCTAGTCAAGGCTATATGGTTGTTCTATAGACTCCTTTCCTTTTTAGAATAGCACTAGACCCAAATGTTTGCATGCTTAATTAGAGAAGCACTGGGGCTATAATTGACTAACGACTCCATTTCTTTTTAGAACAGCACTTGGATTTCCATGTAGTCTTACTTTATTATAGGCTCCACTCATGATTAGAGAAGCACTGGAGTCTTACTTTACTACTCTACTACTTACTTTTTTACTGGATTCCTCATTAGACTAACAATAGGGTCGGTCTTTATTGTAGCCTGTCTTACTTTTAAGAACCACACCAGGGTTCTACTTTACTATAGACTCCTATAGTATATATATACTGCTTTATAGACTAGGCTATAGACAACCAGGATGTTCTAATCCAACTGTAGGGTATTACCTTCGATTGCTGATTAGAACATCAATGCAGTCTTGCATTGCCTTAGACTCCATTCCTTTTTAGAACAGCATTTGGGTCTAACTTGACTATAGATCCGGAAATAGACAATCAGGATATTGTAACTCTGGTTATAGACTTCATTCCTGATTAGAACAATCCTGCTATCACTGCATCTAGCGTTACTGTATACCCAGCTAAAGCCAATCAGGATGTTCTAACATTGGTAAATTATTTTATTTTACTATAGACTCCATTCCAGATTAGAACAACACAGAACAGAATAGCATGTATTTTTGCAGCATTTCAGCATCTAAATCCTCATAGATCTCAAAATGAAAATAAAATAATATTTCCCATCGCCTCCAGCTAGGATAAAGTACTTCTCCTAGTATAAGAGATCCATAGCGCACATTCACAATTGTTTCTTGTTGAGATGTGCGCAAGCCCATGTTTGGAAGTGTACTTAGTGAGTGTGTGTTTGTGTACATCCTGCAGTTTTAATCTGCTGAGGAGATTTGCGGCGATTAGCATGTTATTTCGAACATCTTTGACTGGGCCCTGAGCTTGCATCAACTCGCGGCGCTTAAAGCCAGTCTTAAGCTTTTCAGGAGAAGCAGAAGCACCCCTGCAAGTATGAGGCCTCTCTTGCCCCGCCACAGCCACTGCTGATTCCTCCTTATCTCCTCTCCTTATTGTCCTATCCGCACACAAAATAAAGCCTGACTGTGAATGAGGCGGCAGAACACAACCAAAACAGCAACGCTCCAGAAAACAGTACGTAAGAGCCGTGGTTCCTCAGCACAATGGACGAGGGCTTAGTTTTAGTTTACCATGTTTGGTGGGATTTTGCAGTTACAATACAGGCTGTCTGAAAGTGTTGCTAAATTCTGATACAGTCTGGTACATCCAATGTAGTTCATATTGAAAATAAGAAATGGAGTCTATAGTAAAGTAAGACCGTCATGCTGTTGTAATTAGTATCAGTCAGTGTCTATAGTACAGTAAAACCTCAGTGCTGTTCTACCAAGTAATGAAACCTATAGTAAAGTAAAACCTCAGTGCTGTTCTAATCAGAAATGGAGTCTATGGTAAAGTAAGACATCTGTGATGCTGTCCCATATTTTTCACACTATAAGGAGCCCCGGATTACAAGGCAAACTATCCATAAATGTCTACTTTCTGGTTTATTTTCATACACAAGGCGCACCAGATTATAAGGCACGTTGTGGGACACTAGTAAGGAACAGGGGTGTCACCATGTTTCCCTTCTAGTTCAGCAGGTCTTGCCGCTGGAGGCTGAGACCTGTAAAGCTAAGCTAAGTTAGGTAAAAAAAAATTGTAATTCTTACAAAAACATTTTCAGATGAGTCAGACAATGCAAACCAGCGCTGGATATTAATCTACACAGATTTCTCTCCTGAAAACCTGATTTCCAGATATTCACTAAGGCTGGAGCATTAGCATTAGCGGCTAACTGCTAATGCCGACTAACTGCCGCCCAACAGTGCTACACTGAGGAACGGTAAACCAGGGCGATATTAGCTAGCGATTCTTTAGCTAATAATGCTAATTTCCCATTGCTAATGCTAATACTGCTGGTGAACTAAACTGAATCTCCTGTGTAACGCTGTTCTTTAGCAGAGTGGCTTTACTGCTTCTTACAATCTGAACGGTAATGTTCCTACATAAGACGCACTGTCGATTTTTGGGAACATTTAAGTATTTTAATTCACGCATTTAAAAAAATACGGTAATCACAAAATAGAGTCTGAATTTGAATCTGAACAGCTTTGGAGACTTACAATACTATAGACTCTATTACTAATTAGATCAGAATAAAGGTCAAGCTTAGCTCGTTCCTGATCAGAAGAGCATTGAAGTCTTTACTTTACTATAGACTCCATTTCTGGAGAGAACACAACTGGGATAATAACAGAACTGGTGTCTTACTTTACTATAGACTCCGTTAAGGCTGGAATGAGACTGAAGTTGTACTTTTTGCCATAGACTCCATTTCTGCTTGTAACATCACTGGAGCCTCATACTTTGCTATGTACTACATAAGGGTACAGTTTTAATACAGGCTCCACTGTGGCTCCAGTAAGCCTGGCTGGGGGACACAGGGGACACGTAGGCCAAACAAACCCTATCACACGGCAAACTAAGCGTATCAAACAGGAGCTGGAGGTGTGCTAAACGTGTCAAACCTGCTTGATTAATCTCAGGGCAGCATGAAGGGTATAAAACCAGCACCATAAAGGAGCTTGTCGGGAGGGACTCCTCCTGCCGCTCTCCAGCCGCCCGTGGATGCCTTAATATCAGGATAAATTGGATGCCAGACACAATAAATTCCATTTTATTAATTCCCAAAATGCTAGTTTCTCCAGTGTGGAGCGCGAGACCTACATTTCAGAGTTGCCATGGCAGCCAGTGCTCCTTTAATCCTTGTGTTTCGGAGGAAGGAGATGCACCATATCAGTGAATCCCTTTTCAAACAACATGCATGCACATATATATATATATATATATATATATATATAAACACAAACATAACACACAAACAACCCCCCTTCACATCGCCACACTAAACATAATCTCCAACCTCACATCAACTCAGGCGCTCTCTCGCGTGAATGTGCATAAACCAAAGGCATCTTGATCCTCCCATTGCTGACTTCTCACATTTTGACATATACACACACACACACATATGAGAGTACAAAGCAGGAACAAAAAGTGTTGCCTTCCGCAAAAAAAAAATGTCTTCCCTCCTGGGAAAAAAAGGGAAAAAAATGCCTTACCATAAAAGCGCTGAATTACTGATTGCCGTATGCAAATGCAGACCTCCTCACATGGACAAAAAACCTGCTGATTATCTGCCCTCTAAACCGCAATTCCCAGCGGTCATGTTCGGACACAGGTCACTTTGAGATCTGATGACTAGACTATACTATGTGACGCCTCACCTTCACACTCGCTAAAGAAAATTAACATCAGGGTCATAACAGATCTTTGCTGAGCTGTAGCGCTTGTGGCTTTTATTGAGTACACTAAGTAAACATCCACATAGCAGGCTAGAAAAAGTAAGTAAACCTGTTCATTTACCTTTTATGACCTTTAACCTTTATCACCTTTAAGAAACACCTCCAGTCAACTTCACACTTGCTAAACAGCCTTTAATAATAATAATAATACATTTTATTTATATAGCGCTTTTCAAGATGCTCAAAGACGATGAATGTTAGGATTGTAGCAGACTTTCGCTCAGCTGTATTGTTGGTCTTTTATTGAGCTAGAAAATGTGAGTGAACCTGTGAATTTCCCCTTTAGGAGCAATCATCTTTGACAAACGTTTCTTATTGCTCTTAGAGCCCACTTTTCCTTTAAAAATATTTTTTTAATATTTCTGGAGTGTCCTGCATGCCTAGCCACCCCTAGGTCACATCATAGCATCTCAGTAGGGTTAAGGTAAAGAATAGACCACTCAAAAAAAAAGTTTAACTACTTAATTTACTTGTGTGCTTCGGGTCATTGTCTTGTTGTGTTACCCAGCATGTCTTCAGCATACTGAGAAAACACGAAAAAGGCTAGAAAAAGTAAGTAAACCTGGGTTTGTCTTTTTCATGTGGACTCACCTAAACCAAAAAAAGCTTCTGTAGCTGCAAACTAAGCTGAAATAGAAATTTTAAACCAGCGGTCACAGAATGCTACCCTTAAATTTTCCTATGTAAGGTGTGCTTTGACAAATTTAACATGATTATTTTTTTTCCGTAAATGTCCAGATCCAGATCCAGAACTATGATGCTCCCTCCACCATGTTTCACAGTCGGTATAATGCTTTACTGTTGGTAATAGGTTTATAGGTCTTTCGAATTTCCTTCCCAGAATCATCATGAGATATCCTGTTGGTCTTGAGATGGCAAACATTTAGTTTTTTTGGGAAATTAGTCAAATTCACTCAAATTCCAAATGAATTACTTCTGATTTGTTGTATAAAAATATTAAACAGACAAGGGTGTCCAAATGTTTGAGTGGTCCTCCACATGCCGGTGGTCCAATCCTCGCGAGCTGTGGTAATGGAGTGAATTAGGCAGAGGAATAGCCACTCCAAACGTGTTATCTGTGCCTATCAGAGCAGACTAAGCCTGGGGATGAGGCCGGGCGAGCTGATAAAGCAGCTCATTCCAAATCCACAGTAAAGCGGTGGGGATCGATGCGGCCCACGGCCCGAAAACACCCCGGGTCAGATAAACCAATGGCGGATAAAGAGCCGGAGCAGGGCCTGCAGAAAAATCACACTGAGCCTGTAAGCACAGGCATATATGAGTGCTGAAAAGAAGAGTTTTTCGTTTGTTGCACACTGATGAAACGCATAGCACTTCAGCAACTACTTCTGCAGCCCAGCCTTAGGCTGGTCTTCTACTAGTGAAATTAACATCACTTAAGTAATGATTTTAATGACTTCATGTTAAGTTGCACCTAAGCTTAAGTTGCTTTCCACAGTGGTTAGATCCATCACTGGAAACCAACCACCATAGGACCAGAGCTGACCACATTATTTGGGTGGTGAAATGTTCTCAGCGCAGCAGTGGTGCTGTGGGTACTGCTACAGGTTGGGAATCAATCGTCCCAAAAACCTGCACTGAATAATTAAACAACAAATCAACAGCTTTCGTCATCAATTTAGTGGATAAATAATAGGTCATAATGGAATAATCTTATGGTTGTATCCCATGTGTGAACTTATTGGATAAAAGACAGCTTTATTTTTTTTTGAGCATCAATTCACAAAATACCCCTTAAAGAATTCCCATTTTAAACAGACTACAAGACCTTGAGGTAGCTGGACCTCAGGGGTGATCATCATAGATTGAACACAGCAATAATGTACTAAAGAACCCCGGAAGAACCCTCTACTTTAAAGAGTTTAGTGGACCTCAAATGTAGGACTTTAGGCAACAGTTTTTGCATAAATTTACTAAAGAAGCCTCAAAAGTACAGTCTGTTTCAGATCTACTGTATAAGGTAGCTGGACCTCATGGATGAAAAACAGGTGATTTTAGCACCTTAAAAGCAATTAAAAAAAAAGACTCTTGAAGAATCCCATTTTAAAGAGAAGTACCAGACCTACAGGTAGGTGGACCTCATGGGTGAACATCAAAGTTACAACGCAGCGATAATGCACTAAAGAACCAGTGATGAACCTCCTATTTAAAATAGGTCAGTATTAAGAATTAAGATGGACCTTAAGGGTACAAGGCACTTAAGTTTTCTGCACAACTGCACTAAAGAAACCTGAACAGCAGAGATAGTTGCAGATCTACTGTATGGATCTAAGGTAGGTGGACCTCACAGGTGGACCATGTATGAGCATCATGTGTACATCATAGGTAGTGGTTTATTTCAGCACAAATTTTCAGCTATAAATAAATGGTATAGAGCATGTAGAGATAAAGCCAAAGCACTTACGGATATTATTGGTGTTTTCCTGGACCACGTCCGTCTTGAGCAGATTATCAGCTAGCACAAAGGCACCCTGCTCCACGGTGTCCAGCAGCATGGTGGCGGAACGGAGCTGCTCGCCGGCCGACAGCTCTCTCCACGCCGACTGCGCCTGAGGCTGCAGCAAGTTATTCACCGTCTCCACCATCGCCTGAGGGCCAAAAACAATGTTCAACACAGGCCAACGCATAACTGCACACAAACACAAGCACCATGAGCATTGCTGTTAGCGAAAGAACAGGTTAGCATGTGGCTAATGATGCTAGCATACCAGCATACACAATTTGCAGGAGTGTTTTTGTTATTTGCTTAATTGTTTGTTTTCAGCAGGACCTGAGGAAAAGGAAGACGCGGTCATTGTCTGGTCAAATGCTCCTTTCTAGTCACTGCACATTCATAAAGCAAGACAGCCAACAAGAACCAATTATTTACATAAAGTATATACACATCCAAATGTTTTGAACTGAAATCATTGCTGACACAGAGGTGAAAATGCACACATACATAGCTTGTCTAAAGCCTAAAGAATAGAAAAGGACTCTCTACAGCAGATAAACATGAACCAATTAGCGCCATGTCTGATGCCAGGTGTGGGCTAGAGGGGCATAAAGACCCCTTTTTTGGAATGAATAAATAAGTTTTGGACTAAAGTGGGAGGTGATAATTTAATAGCTTGATCTCACTAATGTTAATGTTGCTGAAAGCAATCAAATCCTCTCAGTAACCAAAAAAATCATCTCAGTAACCAAAACAATCCTCTCAGTAACCAAAAAAATCCTCTCAGTAACCAAAAAACAGGATAAACTATTTTTACACTTGATTTTGGAAAACACAAAAACACAATGACTGAACTTCACTTTGAGGGCAGTAAGGGCATTAAGACCCAAACGGGCAGGTGCTCAAGCACCCTCCTCCCCCTCCCTAGCCCCTTTAAAGCATGTGCCTGGTATTCACATTTATTATAAAGGTTTGAATTTGGATGTTTTTATTTAATTAAAACCACATAAAAAGAGAAAAATAAGCCCCTTTAAAGTCAATTTTTGATTTTTTTTTATTTGCAAGCACCATCTATTCCCAAACTGTCACACTATCCAAGACAACAATGTCTAAAAAAGGCCATTTTTTTTAGAAGACATACCATAATTGTCATCACAGTCAGCTCCAACCCTAATTTGCCTCTACCGAGTAGACCTGAATCTGCATATTCAAATGAGGGGCCGGTGGCTGAACAATGTAGCCTGTTGTTGGACACAGAAGTACCAGCTCTCAGCAGATTGATTCATTGCCTATTAATAATGTTTAACCTCTATTACTGAAACCTGCCCAGCACCTCCCGCCTCCAATAAGACACACACCATGGAGCTGAGAGCAGGAATCCAGTCCAATTAAAGATTTAAAAACCCACCGGCAAAAATGTATGAGAGAGAATGCTAATATGAGGAGGGAATACTAATGGATAACAGATATTCTTTACCTTCGCTCAGACCGCATAGAATATGTGCATATATAGATACAGCTCCCATTAAAATCAATCGTCTGCAGTATATTTCTGATGGTAGGTGCTGTACACTGACATCAGCTGCAGTAAAAGCTACCTGTAGCTCCTGTGAGGATATCTGAGGATTACCAGAATATACACTATAGTATACACTACCTACAACCTTCTCTCTGAAGCCCTCAGAGAGCTCTTTGGATCTTGCTGTGGTAATACTTCAACACACACACACACACACACACACACACACACACACACACACATATATATATATATATAAAACCTTCAGTATATGTAAGTCTTGAAAGTGTCTGAATACGTAGAATTAGGTTGAAAATAGAGAACACAGCTTGAACATGAAATGCAGGATACAGGAAAGAATTAATATGGAAAGAAAGTCTGTATATATGTAGAATAAATCTTGAGAACTTGGAATATAAATTGGAATATAAAAAAAGCTAAATTAGAATATAAGCAAAGAAACTTGAAAATGTGTAATGAAAATCTGAAACTTGAGACTACTAAATGTAATGTGAAATATATAGAATTAAACCTGAAATGAATCTTGAGAGCACAGGTTAAAATTCAGAATATATGGACTGAAATTTGAGAATACAGAATGTAATGTGGAATATTTGAAATGAAACCTCGGAATACAGACTGTAAATATGGAATATCTGGAATACTGAATGTAATGTGGAATATCTGGAACTAAATTTGAGAATACAAAATGTAATGTGGAATACCTAGATTGAAATCTAAAAATATGGAATGAAATACAAAATATCTGGAATTAAACCTAAAAATTTGGAATGAAATACGGAATATATGGAATGAAATTTAAGAATATGGAATGAAACTTAAAATTACAGAATATAAAAAAACAATATATGGAATTAATCTATCCCTCAGTGGAAAAAGGACCACCATAAGCCCACCAGGTATTTTTTGGCAACCGATCGGTTCCACAGCAGTGGTGGCATAATGGGAGTGTGTGTGTGTGTGTGGTGCTAGTATGACTGTATCAGGCACAGTAACAGTGCTGAGCAACAACAGATGGGCTACACTGCACCTGTACTGTAGGCGTTTCTGATAACTGGGCTGGTAATTGCATTTAGTAAAGTATCTAAAAAGTCCAGAAGGTCTAAACTGATGTTTTTAATCAAGAAATTGGTCCTATTCACACGGCCACTTTATAATTATGTTGGTCATTAATCCAGAGCTAGTTTTTGATGAGCTCTACTCATTTCACCCTTTTAAACAAGGGTCAGACTGTGCCGGAAAACCCCTGTAAATGTTCCAGCATATTTCTGTGTTTCTATATTAATTAAACAAGTTCATGGCAAAAGGTTATAGCTAGTTCGCTTGTTCATGCTCTTAAACATCTTAAATATCCATCAGACAGGGTCAAACAGTCCTATAACTGATGTGGAACTGCGTATAACTCTTCAATAATATTCTAAGGTAAAAGTGTGCATTTGTCCCATCCTAAATAATGGGAGTGTTTAATTGACTTTATCTGCTTGGCTTTAATCCTGCTTGGTTTTGGATTTATTAACCTTCTCTTTTCAGTAATGTCTACGGCAGATATATAAATGATAACGAGTGGTCTGATACACTGGGCTCTCAGAGGCTACTTTTGGGTAGTGTACCTCTTGGTGAGAGATCAGTGACTAATAGACATGCCTTTTTGAAGACATGTTGCTCAGTTGACAGACATCTTTAATTTGTAGTGTTTTCATGATCAGGAAACCTGAAATCACCGTATCATCTTTAGCGACTAGAAGCCTTTCAACTGAACAGTTTTCAACCAATAAACGTATTATTCACTTTAATATTGCAATTGCTTACTTATATCATCATCATTACATTCACACATACAATATTCATTTGATTTTCCAGCTGAACTCCAGTTTTTGCCAGTAAAATGCAACAGTATAAGGTCTGTTATGTTGCTAAAACAGAAAAAGTAGACTAAACAGCAGAACAGAAGGCCAGTAGTTAAAATTCCGCTCACGCTCGCACAGGAAATGGGTCAAAAATCTAGGGGAAATTTGGATTTTCCAGACTACCCTTAATAAGAACCGCTCCAATCTATAAGGCTGCGAGAACTCTCTTTAAAAGAAAGATAAGCTTTAGAGAACTGACAGCTCTCACTGGCATGTTTAAGGCAACTTCCAAGAGACATTCCTAATTTTTACCCACTTCAAAGGAGGCTTCAGGAGCTCCGCAGCCGGGGCTAAAGTTTACGGCTAGCTGGATTTTCAGGCTTGATTCTAAATGCAAGTCATTGAGCTTTTGAGAGCCCATCATCAGGCAGACGTCCGTGAGAAGAAAAGGGGCCGCTCTAAAGCTGGACGCTGGCGGGGCTGCGTTTGAAGCCCCTGGCTATGCTGCGTTTTGATCAATGGGTTATGAAAGAGAGCATGAGTTTGTTCAGCAGTAATAGAGGGACACCTCAGGCGAGGAGGATGAGACTGTGCAAGCCATCCATCTGTCCGTCTGTCCGTCTGTCCATCTCTTCGTCTCTTTGCCTCTTCGCCAACCTTTCTGCGACCTGATCAAGCAACAACGTGTGAACCTGGCCTCATCAGAGCCAGAGGGACATGGGGAAAATGGCCTGTGTCAATGATTATAGGGGAATTACAGGTTTCGGCAATAGATAATTGGAGAATGCTTTGGGGTCATGCATCATTTGATTTATAATGCATGTGTGATGTTGGGGCAGCCAAACAACTGCAATAATTATTTGGGATTAATCTAATTATTTTGCACAGTTAATTGCAATAAACCAGATTTACAGGTTACCATTTGTTTACTTATTTAATTCTGTTAAAAAAAGCAGTGCACTTTGTAAACTTGCATGTCTAAAGTCACAGAACAGGAACTAGTATAATGTCCCATAATGTATTCATGGGCCTTCAGTATTGTGGATGTCACTTCTGCAAGAGTTGACCGTGTTTTCTCATGAAAAGGACAATTTTAGCCAGATGTCACCAATCACAATCATTACCACCCACTGCATTGTGCACTGTGGATGGTTATGTCTTTTGTGAAGCATTCCCAGGACTCACTGTGGACCCAAGAATGTTAAAGGCCTGCATAATATCAGAAATGGAATGTCTCATCTATTTTGCACCCAACAATAGACCTCGCTAAGCCATGTTGACATAGGCTGAGGTTTGATGTGTGATCAGGCAGGTCTTGTAGGATGTTCCCATAATGGCCCCAAAGGCTAATTTATGTGATTAATAGAGGTCCCATAATTTAAGAGACTTAAAGGATCTGCTGCTAACATTTTGTCTTTGTGCCAGATAACACGGAGCACATTCAGAGGTGTTGTGGAGCTCATACCCTCAATAGGTCAGATCTGTTTTGGTGTTATGACTGATGTCACGTTTCTTTTTTACGATCACACGTCACTTCTAGGGGTTAAAGAGACCACCTCCAAAAACCTCAACAGCACCGCTGAGAGCAGTGATATGATCCCCTGCTAGTAGAATGTTGAGCCCAGTATCGTTTCCTTGGTGCAAGTTGTTCCCCCATTAGCCCCCTGAGTCCATCTAGACGCTAAGCTCTTTTACCTAGGCTGCTGGGGGATTGCTGTGTGGTTTAGGCTTGCCTGAGGAGGGCTGTGCTGCTATAAGGGATTACACGCCTGATCCTGTATGTCCCACGGCCAACACAAGCAGATTACCGCCTCAAAATCAGCCGGCTGCCGAGGTGCTACAGCAGCGGCCGCGATTGACCGCTAGCAGCTCAACGGTCAGACAACTTGACTGCAGCTGAAGATGAGCTGAGTTCAATAACAGCTGATAGTCACTGCCATGATGCCCTTGAGTGAAGTCCTTAAAGGGGTAATATTAAAAATATATAATTTTTTACCTTCCTTGACTTTTCACTGGAGCTACGAAGTTAACAAACATATCTAACACATAATGTAAGCTAATGCCCTTTCACTCAAGGTAGTTTGCCTAAGGGCATGATATGAACATGCAACATTCCTGAGAATACTAGGCCTTCACGTCAATCAAGACGTTTTCAGATATTCACATGTGCCAGGAAGGTGCCAATAATGCGCATTTATTTATGATTTCTTTCTTTAAAAAATTGCTACAAATAGTCATAGAACCGCTGTTTGTAAACTGATTATGAAGTGTTACCTCAGGAGATGTCTTGGGAAAGCCTACACCTGTATAAGGTGTGAGGAGTTATCTTGTGAGTAGGGCTAAACACTGGCCAGTGAAGGCAATATAAATTTTGGAAGTTCAAGCTAAGATTAATTATAGGTGCCAGATTAATGGAACAAATGGACAGCACAATGGGTGGTAGTGATTGTGACCGGTGGCTTCTGGCTAGAATGGTCCGTGAAGACATATCCATATCTATTCCTGTATACTAGTTCCTGTTCCATGGCATTCGGTATATTGGTCTTTGGTAGTCTGGGTTTTAAGATGAAGCCAGAACTAGTTATATACCCACCAGTTTGAAAGGCCTGACTGGCACTGGTGAATGTTTAAACCCCAACCTGACTCAAACTCAAGATAGAGAGAGTCTGTGAGAGCGAAAGAACAAGAAACATTGTTAAAATAAGCCCACATTTGCTCTGGAAACTCAATATTTTTAAAGATCCCATTGGGTTTGGTCCAGTGGAAGGCCTTTAGCGGTTCAGTAGCTCCTGCCCTGGGTTATTGTTTCCAATGTTGTTTGTTGGTTCAATACCCTCAACCACTAAGCTGTCACTGTTGGGGCCTTGAGCAAGGCTCTTAACGCTCTTGACTCCAGAGGCACTGAAGCATGGATGACCGTGTGCTCTGATCCTGGCTTTCCAAGCAGAGATATGCAAGGAGAAGAACGGCATTGTGCTGTTTGTACTGTGTAAGTGTTTAAATATATTGACAATAAAAGCATTAAGGGAGTGCTGCCACCGTATTTGCTTTCAGGATCTGAAAGAATCAAAGAGCCTGTAGGCACTAGTTTCTCCTCCCTGTTTACCAACTGCCACTCAAACTCTCAGAAGGGAGGCTGGTTGACCGCTTAGAGCTCTTGTGAGAGCTAAACAAAAAAACAACGGGAAAATGGCACTGGCCAATAAAATATAGTGACATGTTTACAGCAAGGTTAAGTTGAGTCAGTGTGATATAGCAGCAGAGTTAAAGGTTAGAGTAAACTAGAGTTTTAGCTGATACAGTAGCTAATGGAAGTCCAATGCTTGTCTTACAGTTCTAGGTGATGCTTCCCAGACAAGGATTAAGCCAAATTCTGGACCTCAACTGTAAAAGTTAAGACTAGGCCTAACTATATTTTTGTATTTGTTTGTATTTACTTCAAGTTTTTCCAGAGTGTTCATCTGTAAAGTCCAATTTGAATGTACTATTCAATCAATCTAATAATACAGTTGTTATGTTTTATAAGAAACTAGCCAATGGGCACTCAGGAAATCATTAAGAACTCTAAATACCGTCTTAAAATACAAACTTATTCCTTTGGTAAAGGAAAGATTCAGACACTAGGTCACAGTGAAAATGTCAACCCTTGTTCATAGACTCGTAACTCCGGATGTGACTCATGAAAAATCTTGTGTTCACTCGAAAGTTCAGACAAATTCAGAAAGTGTTTTTAAACCGTGTTTTTGCGCTGTACTACCTCAAAGATATTCATAGAAAATTTGCTGGTGTGTTCGTGTGTTCATCCACCTCCACCTAACTGCTATGATTATCAACAATTTCCAAACCACTATAGCTGAACCTTTCGGAACTCCACAAACTCACTAAAATCATAATAATTCATGCATGAAATCTGCATTAAATGATCTGTACAGAACACGGTACAGTGTGCTCATGGTAAGGTGAATTATTGAGCAAATTGATGGGATCACCATTTCTTTCCAAAGTTATGTGCATGTACTTAACATCCCATGCTTCACAGTGTCAAGTGTGTAGCAGCAATACATCATTGAAAGTCACAATCAACATCAGTCAAAGTGAACAGCGCAGTGGGTGGTAATGATTGTGACTGGAGGTATCTGTCTAAAACTGTCCTGTCCATGCAACAGACAATGGACTGCCAGAAATTACATTCACATTAAACGCAAGTCTTTAGATTTAGAAGACATTGCAAAAGTCACTGGACACAGTATTGTTTTCTGTTCCAAAACAGGCAGCATGTCATTCTATATTTACAGAGAAATGCTGTAAGCATTTCAATCCAGCGCTCAAGTAACATGGTGTGACTTAAGCTAATTTAGTTCAACACATTTTATTTAAATATTTCCTTTCCAAATGTGAACATAAACTACCTGTACTGTACCTGCCTGCAAATCAGGCAAATCGACCTCTGGATCTCTGGGCATTACAGCAACTCAAAATGACCCAAATACAGTGGCTTAGCGTTCACAGACACGCATCCAATCATTACAATCGGCTTTTAGCTTTAGCTTTTTTTGGGGGGGCATTCTTGGGGGAGAATACAACAGTAATGACGACTCACTGGCTCGGACTCAGGTAATTTGTCAGTAATGACCACCCGAGCTGGCTGGCTTTGGATGAGGCCGGCCGCCCGACATTTAACCCTGCAAAGCTGGACGGCCTGCGAGCTGCTTATCATCATAAACAGCATTGATTAGAATAATATGTGGGTCAATTTGCGTCAAATCTGAACGAGTCAGTCCAAAAAGGCTGGTAAGCGGTTCAGCCTCGCTCGGGAACATACGGCCGCTCGATTTTTTGATCGGGCTCGGATCCTCTTCAGCTTGTTTTGACGGGCGATATGTAAAACTACACGTGTCAACACGGCGAATCTGGCAAAGCCACACAAACGAAACTCGGATAAAGGCAGCTCATCTTCCACAAAGCGCATTAGCAAATCAAAAAGCGTCGATCCGCGCCACACTGAGCATTCGCCACGCCGCCAAATTACGGAGCAGGTTGTCGGAGCCTGGAGCGCTCGTTTCTGATCAAACAGACGAGAATGAGTTTGTGATTCACTTCACCCTAAAGACAAAAGTGAAAAAAAGGCTGAGCATAACAAATATTCAAAACGAGGGAAAATATATTTGTTACTGCTGTAAATAACGTTCCCGACAAATTCACATGCCACTCCTGAGCTGGAAATGAAGCGAAACGAGTACAAAGCTTTCTCCTAGCATTCAAATGTCTCGCATGCAAATGGCACGAACAAATAAAAAGTCAATGATCTGAGGAAGAGAAGCATTTGCATTGCAAATTGGGTCATCTCTCAATAATCAGGGATTTTTCCAGATATGATATTAGCAATAGACAGAAAAGCAGATAGATTTTTTCCAGGCAAATGGCTTTTTTTTTGGATAGCATTTAAATGGATTTGAAGTCAGCGTGAATCAGAAAAAAAAAGAAAAACTAAATTTTAGACTAATAAGCATTTGCAGTGTATCAATCAAAACATTCTTGTTAATTGATATACAGTATCCTGTGTACAGAATATGTCCACATGTTTGTAGATACCTGTTTCTCCAAAAACAAAAATATAATCAGTTTTTCTTTTACTGCGAGTAACAACAGCCTCTACTCTTCTGCATAGACTGTACAGTAGATTCTGGAAGTGTGCTGTTAACATTCAATGGTATTCAGATATAAAAGCATGAGTGAAGTCAGATACTAATAACATACATTGTGTTACAGAGTTGCACATCGCTTTCCATGGACAATTCTATCCAGGCGATGCCACTGCACTGGTAATACCTTCTGTGTTTGTTTGTTTTTTTATATATATATTTTTTTTTACAGAAGGCATGTGACACTGTGGATCGTAAAATTCTGAATTACAGCAAAACAAGATAACACCTCAAAACTTCTGCAGGTGTGGGCGTTCCCAAGCCACTCCCATACTGTACTCTTTAGAAGAGATTTGACGGCATTCTGCAATGAGAGCTTTAGTGAGATCAGGTACTGATAATGGATAATGGATAGTTCTAGATCAAAAAGTTATAAACCTTATTTGGCTGTAATTTAACAGCATAATAAGATAAATATTGTCTAAATTGGTATAACGTATACTTTTTTTTATTTAAAAAAAAGCTTAACAGGGGATCTTTAAGGCACAGTACTAAAGTTATTAAACATAAGTAAATTAAAAATATTAATATATTAAGAGGGCCTGAAAACTTCTCACAGAAATGCATTTAAAAAGGTTCTAATTGAGCCTCAGAGGTAAACTGTAGGACATGGTCTCTCTAATAGTGAAATTGGTGTTTAGTGTGGATCGCTCTATAAACTTAATTCTATAAACTTTGTGTTTTATGGTCTGTGAGCTTCTTTTCTCTCTGAACACTCGACTCTCTGCTACGCCCTCGTCCTCTAGCGCTGACAGCTGCTGCAGCCCCGTCGGCTCGGACACACTCCAGTACATGTTAAGTGGTGTGTTGCCATGCTGGGGTGCGCGGTGACTGAGCGTCATTGTTTGGGTGTTTGCGGCCATGGCGACAAACTCGCCCCCTCGGGGTTTAAGTTCAATTGCTGGCATAGACGAAATGACCTTGAAGAAGGGAGTGAAAAGAAGAAGAGGGGGAAAGAGGAAAGAAAACTTTTGTCTGACTTTGGTTGTGCATCAAACATACATACACACAGTAACACACACGAATACACACATAGTTAAAAGCTCTGTTGGGATGAAAAGAGCCATGAGGGATGCATTAGAGCATCTCAGAGACTAATGGAAGAAACAAGCCTTGAAACTGACTGTGTGTGTGTGTGTGTGTGTGTGTGAGTGTGTGTGTTTGTTTATCCACATTCTGGTCTTGTTGGTTCCACTTCATACATACTGATAAGGTGCAGGTGCTTTCACAATATGTCCAAAACTTTGTGGACCCCTGTCCTAATTAATACAGTATCCAGCTATTTTTTTTTTTTTTTAAGTTTTAACCATCGCTGAGTATAAAGCACTAGAGCATTGGCCCCACTGTGGAGCATTGGAACTGTGTTCTCCTGAATGATGGAGAACACCCATCTCCATCCAATACTTCTACTTCTGAACATGTAAAGAGTGTATCTAAGCACTGTGATCTATACAGAGGAAAAAACAAAGCCAATATATGAGGGAGGCCTTCTGGACGGTCATCCAGCGTGTCTGTCCGGGTAATATTGGACCTAATGAGGGAGAGAGCTGGAACACAACCATAATATCCTACATCAACAAAATGGATGCCTCCAATTCAGGTCTCTAAACACACACACACACAACACACACACACACACACACACACACACACACACAAACACACACACACACACACACACACACACACACACACATAAAAAGACACACACAGTGTTAATGAGACGTAGCCGGACACAGAGATTATGGGTCTGAAGCCGCAGGGGGAGAGGACTCCATCGTCCATCCATACCAGCGTCTTACTGCATCACAAACACAGTCCCTCTCATTCCAACTGTGGTTCCAAAATGTAAGGTCCTAAAAGTTAATCAAATGCACTGAATATACCCCTCCACTAACAACCGTGTAACTCTGCCCTCATCAGATAAACATCACTCTATAAGATACACATTCTGATGTTCTTTGTTCTGTTGATATATTGTTCTTTGTTTTACTTCTTCTGTTCTTTTGCTTCCCCTGCTTGTTTGCTTCTTTCTTTTTAACTATTTTTTTTCTTTGTTCATTACTTTACTTTAAATTACTTAATTTTACCTCTTACTGTAACTTTCTATTGTTTATGCTTCTTTTTGATTCCTTTCTTTGTGTCTTTCTACCTCCATTGCTTGCTTCTTTACGTTGTTGTTCGTCCATTTTTCTTCTTTGTCCCCCCTCCCTCTTTCATTCATTCCTCTTCCCAAACTGATCCAAATTACACTGAAACATATAATAGTATACCGAGCTGTTGCTGATTCTGTGAATTTCTTTGGTTAATATTTTTCTTTGTTTTTATACTTTATCCTGGGGATTGAAGTTAATGAACTTAATGACTGAAACAGTAGAAATGAAGAGCCCGGTGTAATCACGTTAGGGCAGTAGAGAGTATTGAACTGCACATTTACATCTGTATAAAAGTGTGTGAGTGTGTGTGTGTACATATTAATGAAATATTCTATATTAAAGTATTGCGTGAGGCAATGCCTATGGGTGTACACATCCCCGGGTATTACAGCGGAGTGTGTGTGTGTGTGTGTTGCTCGTGCTCGACTGCAGTATATACACATCTGCAGCGGATGTGAAATATAGATGGTGTAGAACATCAATAATGCATTCATCACAGCAGCACACGCACACACACGCACGCACACACACACACACACACACACACAGTCTGGCCTGTTTGACTCCTGCTGCTATCCCTCGCTCTTCCCATCATGTACTTATTGACTGCAGGCCTGCGTACACACACAGCACTGTGCTCTACACACACTGATCCACTGACCAGTTAACGTCCAGCTCAAACTCCAGCAAACTCACCACTGCTTTGTTTTTCTGAGCTTTCACCACAGAGCAGACTTTTTTATATCAAATGCAAATAATAATAAAAAAAAACATCTATTAATCTACACAGTGCTTAATATTATGTGCTTAAAGTACTTTGTTGGAGGAACCATCATCAACCAGAACCACCAAAAAGCAGGTAATATTAGGGTGGTGGGTCATTACCAGCACTGCAGTGACACTGGCATGGTGGGGATGTTAGTAGTGTGTGTCAGACACAGCAGTGCTGCTGGAGTTTTTAAACACCTCAGTGTCACTGCTGGACTAAGAACAGTCCACCAAGCATAAATATCCAGCCAATCCAAACAGTCTCCTGTGATTATTGGGGAAGGAATAGAGGATGACCAACACAAACTTTTCTACAATTTTTCTACAGGGTGGAGCAGCTAGATAGGACTGTCTATTAGAGTGGAGGATAGTGTTTAAAACACAGTGCTTAACCACTTAACATTGAGGCATTTTCTGCCTGATGTTACATCCCTATGGCTTTAAGATTTCTTTTTAATCATTACATAAACATTTTCTTTTTTGAAAAGAAACGTTAGTCAAAATCATAATTGTAATAGAAAATGTTTTAAAAAATCAAGTAAACCTGTAACTGTTGAAATATATGAACAAACACTATAAAACTGGCACTTTCCTAAAGTTAATTTTAAACCAGTGATTTCTCTAACACAAATCAAGCCTTTAATGTCCTTCAAACATTTCCTTTTATTACAGTTTTCTAATTTTTATGTCTATTTTTAAATGTAAGAATTCGGGTTGATTGCTCTTTTTCTGAAATTATTAGCTGGAGTAGAGAGCGGAAAGGCAGGCAGCTTCTGCAAGTGAGGAATCTCAAATGCTCTCAAAGTTTTCAGAATATACAGACCAAGGCCTATAAAGGTAGTAAAACCACTCCAGATGATCCAGAACGCAGCAGCACGTCTGGTCTTCAACCAGCCAAAACGGGCACATGTCACCCCGCTGCTCATTGAGCTCCATTGGCTACCAGTTGATGCTCGCATCAAATTCAAAGCTCTTACTATCGCCTACAAGGTGATGACAGAACAGGCTCCTTGCTACCTGCACTCGCTCCTGAAGGCTTACGCTACCTCCCGGCCGCTGCGCTCCTCCAATGAACGTCGCCTCGCTTTGCCAAACATTCACACAAAGCAATCCAGACTGTTCTCATACAGAGTTCCCCAATGGTGGAACAAACTACCTTCCACTACCAGATCATTAGAATCTCTCGCTATCTTTAAGAGACTCCTGAAGACAGAGCTCTTCAAAGAGCACTTACTCTCTTAACACCTCTAACACACTAACTACTTCTAACCTCATTTCCTTCTTCCCCTCCTTCACTCCTCTATCCTATTATTCCCCTTTGACCTCCTTTTATCCCTATCCAAAGATGTTTTACCTTTAAACTTATTTTACATTGTACTTGACTATTGTAAGTCGCTTTGGACAAAAGCGTCTGCCAAATGTAATGTAATGTAATGTAATGTAATGTAAAGGGGTTAAAAACTCCAGCAGCACTGCTGTGTCTGATCCACTTATACCAATGCAACACACATATTAAAAAATAAAATTAAATAAATCTGAAAAAAAAACATATAGAATATACTCTATTTATACTGTCTGCAATTAAATAAAAGTGTAGAAGTAAATGTAAGAAACAGTGTTTCTTTATCATTTGCACTGTTCATTCTGTCCCAGCCTTATCTGTTCAAGAATACAGTAAGTAGAAAAACAGTAATTGTGTTTCATTATGGTAAGAAAGGTACTAATATTAAAATAATGAAAAAAATAAATAAATAAAATAAAAATAATGCACATATTTTTTAACACAAATTTTGTTAATGATCATGTTCTATTGCTGGTGTAAACTGCAAGAAGGTCGTATATTGATCCACTATAGGTTATGTTGAGGGCTCGGTGCTAGATATGCTTTCACACTTTGCTTGAGCCTAATGAATAAACATATTTCAAATATTCACACTTTTTTTTTCCACATTTCTAACCAGAGCATGCTCTTCGCCTTTTTCTCAAAACAATAAATCGTTAAACGCTATCACATTATTCCATGAAGAACAGGAAATATAATTCACTTTATATTCGCCCACAAGACAGAGAACACATGGAAAGAGCATTGACACACACACACAGTCATCTCTCAAACAGCACAGGCAGCAAGACAGCTTTTCATCTGTTGTGTCTTAATACACAACTGGCACACACACTCACACACACACTTCTCCAGTCACTGCCTCAGCTCTTGCCTACAGCGAAAGGCATCTAAATAGGGACAGAATTAATTACTGCGTTAGCATGTTAATTTGAATTCTTTTTAACTCTTAGAACTTAGGAGTTATCGCCACATAGCAAACGCATGATGTCCTTTTGCTGGAACTATTTATAGCTCGTAGCTCATAGACTGAAATTCTGTGGAAAGTTAGAATTCTACCATTTTAAGCCATTCCACATTTACATTATATGTAGGAGTATGTAGGAGAGGTGATATTTTATTTTATGCAAGGTGATTTTAATTTAATGTAAAAATAGAGTACTAAGTACAGTACAAAATACTACATACTTCATCAAGGAAAAAAATACTACTTTTTTTTTATTGTTGGCCTTGAATTAAGTGCAGAAGTGTGTTTACACACTTATAGTTGGTTTGCTCTTGTGTGAATCAGTTAATGTTAGAGTTTGTGGACTTTTTGTTGTTTGGTTTGTTTTCACATACGGACAAATCCAAGTGTGCCAAATTAATATTAACGTTAATATAAGGCCTATAATAGCCATACTTCATTTATGCTATATTTAAAACTTAAATTTAAAATCAAGATGGCAACATAGGGAAGTGAGTTTTATGTTTTCTAAAGAATCGCTACACTAAAAGAGTACTAATGTAATAACTCCAGACATCCAAGAGCTAATTCAGAATGAATGCTTCTGATCGTCCCAAATGACAATAAAACTACTAAATATGCATTATGAACCAGTAAACCTGGCCTGAAATCAGCAACTGGAGGAGTTTTAAGCCCGTTCAATGACAAAAACAAGGGTCATACTTCGAGGCCTCAACAGAATGGAATAATAAGTGAAGACACCGCGGTCTCGGATTTTAGCATGCACGACATTCAGTGGCTGTGCTCTAGACACTGGACTATTATGAGCAATTTGCAGAGGCAGAGGTTATGTTTCAGTTCAAGGCCTCAAAGGACGACGGCTTGACCTGAGCACAAACACAAACAAGACACAACATGACCCCGGGATAAATGAAGGGCAGACTGTGGTGTGCTACACATGCACAAATACACTGTACACTGAGTTAAAGGAGCAGTCCGGTGTTATTCAACCTCTTATCTACCTGCCATGTCTGTAACACACTATGAAGTACCATATATTACTATTTCAACATGAGGCTCTATGTGTGGAATATAATAACTACAAAAAATAAAACCTTTCAGATTTCAGAAGTCAATGGCCAGTTGTTGAATATTGCAAATAAACATTTTAAATATTTGATCTGAATAACAGGGACATTTAAACATAGGATAATACAGACATCAGGTACTTACGTTGCATTCTGTTTCAACTCAAATCTCAGAGTTCTGAGTAGTGCTTGATGATATGGCCAAAATTTGTATCACAATATACATCTTTGAAAAAATTAAAAGATCACTTGAGTTTCTGAATCAGTTTCTCTGATTTTGCTATTTATAGGTAAATGTTTGAGTAAAATGAGCATTGTTGTTTTATTCTATAACCTATGGACAACATTTCTCCCAAATTCCAAATAAAAATATTGTCATTTAGAGCATTTTATTTGCAGAAAATGAGAAATGACTGAAAAAACAAAAAGATGCTGAGCTTTCAGAACTCAAATAATGCAAAGAAAACAAGTTCATATTCATAAAGTTTTAAAAGTTTAGAAATCAATATTTGGTGGAATAACCCTGGCATTTAATCACAGTTTACATGCATCTTGGCATGTTCTCCTCCACCAGTCTTACACACTGCTTTTGGATAACTTTATGCCACTCCTGGTGCAAAAAATTCAAGCAGTTCAGTTTGGTTTGATGGCTGTGATTATCCATCTTGCTCTTGATTATATTCCAGAGATTTTCAATTTAAATGCTAATCTGGGACAATGCTAGCAATGTTAGCATGGAACATCAGTCAAGGATTGTCTAAAATAAATTAAAATAGTGTTAAATTGTCTGGATGAACAATGTGGTGAATGAAAAACACAAGATTTGAATAATACAGAACCATCAAAGTTTTCATTTGATAATGGTCGGATAATGTAGTAATGTGGTTTTATAATACTGTATCATTACACAATACTGTATATCTATGTTGTATTAATTATGTGCATGAAAAATGTGCAGTATGGTTTGACTATTTTGTGTTTTTTTATACAGTTATACAGTTTTGTTTTGTAATATCACAACATTTTAATTAACAGTGTATTCTTGTCATTTTAATGATTTTCATGGGAATACATCAAAGTGTGAACTTGTAATGTTTTAGTTGGTATTTTTTTTTATGTATTTTATATTTTATTTTATTTCCATCAGGAGCTGTCCATTGACTTCATCTGTAAGCAGAATCTGTGGCAACTGTTTATCTATTCTTTACAGATATTATTTATAGATATTAATTCTTACACATAGGGAGCCATGTTAAAATTAAAGCCAGCAACACATTACAGATTGAAAACACAGAAATAAATTTTATGAATTTCAGACTGCACCTTTAAAGTGTGTACATTAAATGAATGGGGATGTTGTGAAGGTAAGAGATTAAAGAGAGAGGACGGAAATACCTGGACGAAAAATCGACAGGAGCGTTCCCTTTTCTGCAGCTGCAAAGCCCAGATAAATTCATTAGAGCAGATATAAGAGAAAAACACACACACATACACAGACTCTAAACACATATAAATATACTATAGCAATATTTTCATCCTGATCTATAATTCAAATTCAAAATTCAAACGTAGGATAGAAATTAATTCAGTGAAAATGAAAGTTTCAAGGTTATACAATATACAGTGCTGTGAAGAGATCGAATAGCACACAGTAAGAGTATTAAAGAGAAGGTGAAAAAATATGCAATATGGAGTGAGAGAAATGTATAAAGAACAGAGAGAGTAACAGAGAGAGAGAGAGATAGTGATTAATTTCTAAATCTTTTTTAAAAGTTTGCAACCACCGAGGCTGAACAAAGAATTTTCAGTGTTTTTGTGTCAATGGGCAAAACAGGTTTTTGAAATTGTGCATAGCTGTTGTCAGCCAGTAATAATGTGCCAGTATAATAAATCGTAAATGATCTGCGTTCACAGTAATGCCTGCATGTAAACCACAAATTAATTGCCAAAGTTTAACAATAGTTGTGAAATATAGTTTAACCGCTGTTGCTACTTTTACAGTGATAATTCCCCAATTCTGTTCTTATTTATTAAAAAGCCATGTGACTAGAGACATGAGGACTGATTGGCTGTTTTTGAGTATCAGTGCATTTTAGCCCGACATGCAATCGGACGATATTTGTTTAAATTAGCTAAACCATGGACCATGGACGAGTAACAGCCGGGACAACCAGTGGCACGTTAGCAAGAAACGTCAGAGCCAGTCGATTAGCTTGTCGGTGGTCTAAAGGGAAACTGGCTTCCGCTTGAGCGATCGTTTTCTGCTTGGTCCTAATGTCTGATCCGTCTTTATTTAATATAGCGTGACTTTGGTTTTTAACTGTAAAAACTGCAGGGGAGCAAAACTGGCTTTTGAAAAATTACGTCCATGAATTAGACTATATGCTGAGTTCCACAAGGTTCAATATTCAATATTATTGTTATTATTTAACCGATTACAGTCAGAGTCTGAGGAGTTAATCCACCACTAAAGGACATGTTTTACACATGCCTTTCTGGACAAGCTGAAAGATAAAAAAAAAAATCACTGAAAGTTAAGAAAGCATATGAACTGAGCTGAAACTTTTTTTGCACACAATGTTAGATAGTGAGCTCAAAGTAGCGAATATAGATGTTATTCTACCAATTACAAAGAAAAATGATATTTGATCTATTACTTTATGACAAAAAAACTGCATATTGCCGCTTAAAGGATTACATAAGCAAGATAAAACATGATAGTACCTGAACCGTGAGTTTTCACCCTCATTACACCCCTATTGCTAAAAAAAAACAAAAACATCTAGGCCATTTTTTTCAAAAATAAATACACGTGTGCCAAAATACTGACTGGCAGCAGCAAAACGATGTATTATTTTGTCTCATTGTATCATAATACTATAGTCAGTGCACTACCATAGACTAGCTGGCCACAGAAAATAGAAAATAGCCTCAGAAACGGAGAATCAGGCCCATGTCAGTGAAAACACAGCTCCCTTCAGCAATGCTGCTTAGTCACAGGTTGTGTTCTCCATTGGCAGGATTGGTGCTTTCGATTAAAACAAACCCTGATTGCTCTTTTTGTGCTGTTTGTTAGAACAAGTGACAAGGCTGCCATGACAACCCTGGAGTGGACCAAACAAGTGGACTGAGACCCCCTGAGCTCGGTCCACTTCCAAATGAACTCTGGTGCAGTTGGCTGGAACTACTGAACATGTCTAAACAGACTAAATACAGGCTCAATATTTGTCTTTTCTCTGCAAACTGGCTTTGTTATGAGCAAAAATATATTAATTTCTGATGTGAATGTTTGATGTGTCACTTTAAATTCCCAAGTTCTGGTACAATCAGTTCTGAAACTGATGGCATTATATAATATAATATTGTCAGGTGCGGGTGCAGGGAGGACGCGGAGGCGGACAAACAAAAAGGGATTTATTAACGAAAACAATTACAAAATACACATGGATTTACTGAAAACAGGACTGAGGAAACTGGGGAAAACATGGAGCACTGACAGACGATAAACGTACAAGGATCGACACCGGGGAAATGGAACACGGACCTTAAATAGAGGTGCACACACACAGGGAACAGGAAACACCTGGGACGAAGGGGCGGAGCTACAAATGAACACAGGTGAGTGGAAAAACACTGGGAATGAAACACAGACCTGAGAATAACACAGACATAAGAAGCAGACAGACTAAAGACCTGACAAATATACATAATATATATATTGCATATTTTATTGCTTTGTGATATTATAAGTGCTTTAGAAAGCAAATGTAAAAACCGAGCATGGAAATTCAAAAGCAAAACCTGTTTAAAGTTAAAAATATATATATATATATATAATATCATTGTTCTTTTTTATTTTAACAAACCACATTAACTTGTACATTTTTTTATAATTGAATCTGGTCTATTTTGTATAAAGTCCAACATTTAAAGTGTGAACACAATCTAAGTCTAGAAAAAATTGTAATGTTTACAGAACAAGAACTGCACATATGCCAACAATGATGTTGTGCACCAGGATTTGCATGGCAATGGTCTCACTTGTTTTAACTAAGCACATTAAACAATATACTTTTACCACATTGAATGTGGTTTGTTTAAATCTAATTTAATTTGCCAAATGTGAACACAACGTTAGTTTGGAAAATATATTCAAACACTGTACATAGACCGAAAAGTATGGTGTGCCTCAGGGTTTACATATTAGTGTTCTCACTTGTTGTAACCAACCACAATAACCATACACTTAATAATAACCCAAAATTTAAATCTGGTTTGGATTAATTAAATTAATTAAAATAAAATACAGAATACAGTTAGGAATATACAAGCTTATTTTAGGCACACACTTTATGATAAAAAACTGATCAGAGACACTGATGAAGCCACTGAAGCACCCTGGAAGTATATAATCATGCAATTTTTATTTCCCTTTTTAAAAGGCCTGTATAATACTTTTTTTCTACATAAAACAGTTTGATATTACGATCCTATTGTTAAGTCACTGTTTAAAAAACAATGTTTACATAAATTTACCTATTTATAAAATATTGAGATTTTCCAATTAAGCCCACTAAACTAAATTGAACAGACTCAAACTAGATTCTGATTGACAGAAAGAACCCACCCCTCTACTCTGTGCTTGGGGACCACTCATCAGCAGGAGGAAATTTATTGAACAAGGTAGCATACTAGTGCACTAAACCTTGTTCGTCCACTCCAGCAGCCCCCCACAGCTGAGCTACAGCCTTTGAAGCACACGTGTAGCACATGAATTATGGAGATCCTGAGAGGAACCAGCCTCGTCTTCCTCGCAGGACCAAAAATAAACAGCGCTAACACTTTTGGTGGCCCTGTCGCTAGCTGTGACAGCATGCTAACGCCTGAGCCTAAACGGCTGCGACGGCCGCCATCTTCAGAGTGTAGAGCTTCTCCTCCCCGTTAGCTCCCCTGTTAGCGTCGCCGGTTAAGAGCTCTCGAGTTTCTTTCATCTGTAAAGTGCCTGAGATCTCTCCGCTCGCAGCCTCGCTCGTGCTGTGTCTGAAGGCTAAGCCCATTGTGCTGCTATCAAAGGAATCTTTCAGAGCGCGAGCACAGAACGAACCCGGGGGCTAACGCGATGGCCCGACATGTCGCTTTCACCAGCAGAGAGGGATTAAGCTACATGGGGAAAGGAGTGCAGAGATTGAATTGACCTTGGGGGAGGAGGGGGGGATGGTGAAAGACAAAAAAAGAGATAGAGAGAGATAGAGACTGTTTCTGTTGAAATAAACAACACAGCTAAAGTGCTGCAGGTTACTGTTTAAACGTATTGAATTAATAAGCGAATTTTAATGTATTTATTTTTTTCTTCGGTTTCGTCACTGCTAACTATTAACTAGCTAGATCTTCCCATACCAAATCATACTACCAGTGTTATTAAAGAAAGGACAGCATGTGTTTTTTTTCTGGGATGATTTGTTTTTATTACCAAATTTGCACCTGCTCTGCCAGTTTCTAGGGTCACTCACTGGCTTTACACTCTTTTGTAAGCCATGGGAGGGTGCATCTCTGAAGGTCTGGGTTATTAGTGTAGAAAATATGCTCTGCTTCACCATGTTTAGGCCTGTGTTGGAAACATTAACTAAAAGCTAAATGCTAAGTGCTAATATTAACGAATGTAGAAAACAAGGATGCTCTAATTGCATTCGTTTCCGTTGAAGAGGAATGAAGCTACAATTGTGTCCAGTGGTTCAGACAGATATACCTACTCATTTGGACGGCCCATTCCCTTCTCCCAGACCTAGAGTATTTTCAGACTGCCTTTAATAAGTGTAGGCCTAAAGCAGGTTTTTCCATAAGACAGTTATCCAGTAATTGGACTGTTTCAACATTAAAAGGGAAGATTACATATTTTATTAGGAAACTAGTAATAGCTTAACTGATTCTACTGCTTCTATTACTATTACTTGACCTACTTCAAGTACTACTTCTACTACCACTACTACTACTACTATTATTATTACTGCTAATGCTACTTCTATTACTATTACTCTGTATAATTTAAGTACCACTTTTACTTCTACTACTATTATTATTGCTGCTAATGCTACTACTTTTTTTACCCCTACTACTGCTACAATCACTACAGCTTCTACTAATAGTGCTACTACTACATCTACCATTTCAACTACTACTACTACTACTACTACTACTACTACCAGTACTACTACTACTTCCACAATGTTTACTTCTTCTCCTGCTACTACAATTACTACTACTACTACCAGTACTACTACTACTTCCACAATGTTTACTTCTTCTCCTGCTACTACAACTACTACTACTTTGGCCAAAATGAGCCACAATAAATTAATTAAAATAGCACCTTATCAACTGTTAAGCTTGGGGGTGGATGGGTCTTGATTTAGGCTTGTACTGCAGCAAGTGTTTCTAATAGTGTTATTTCCTAGTCCTGTAAACTTCCTTCTTAAAGGTATGAGCCTTTTTATGTCATAGACAGTATGTACAGTTATCTGCTGTGTCATGCACTTTACTCGAAGGCTAGTTGCTTACTCCAAATCTGTCAGATTCATTCAAACTCAAAGTCTACAGAAAAAGCAAGGCTAATCTGCAGAGATACCAGTCCTGCATCATTGATCTGTGCCGTTCTCATTAGTTGAGATGCTTTTGTCTCGATCACTACAGGGGCCGTTTATGATTGAAGCAGCTGCTGTACGCTTTAGCTATAACGACATGGGGGTCAATAAGAGGCCGCCTGCCCGCGCGTGTAGCTCGATGTGCGCACGGTCGTCCTGCCTGTCAGTTCTCTCCCCCTTCAGGAGGCGGCCGAACCCCAGCCCATCTGGAAGTGAGACAGAAGCAGGTGTGTCTCTATTCCGCCAAGACGACGGGCGGAGAGCCGCTCGCAGCCTGACATTTTCAGATCCTGCCGTGTGTTTGCTTTTTCCACTCTCTGTGTTTTTCTAGCGGCGGAACGTGCCGGAAACATGTCGCCGTGTTCAAACAGTGCTGTCAGATCTCAAAAGAAGCCGGCTCTCGCTCTACAATTCTCAAAATCCCCCATCTCCTCACACACTGCTGAGATTTAAAATGCTGGTCAAAAGTTTGGATTGACTATTTGTAAAAGTGTGGGACCTTCAGGGTCTTTTAGGAAACATTCCTGGAAAGAAAATTGATCTGTAATTTAATTTAATTTATTTGAACTCTTCCAGTATTGCAGACATTGGTCTCATTTAATTATCAAATGTATTAAATTCCGGTGTCCATGAAAGGGAATCTAATTAGAACTTAAACATTAAACAGTCTAAATAAAAGTTTTTTAGAATGACACATATACTACTTTACTAATACTTTTATGTTGCCATTTATTCTTACAACATTTAAACAACCCTTTGGGCCAGAGGATACCAAGAAATTGTTTTGGTGTTATATTTTGTCCAATTCTTTCTGCAAACACATCCTAAAGTGTTAAAGTCTTAAAGTCTTCACATTTTCCATTAAAAAATTACCCACACATTCTCTATAAAGGGGCAGATCAGGACTGCATACAGGCAGGCCAGTCCAGTACCTGCATCATCTTCTTCCACAGCCATACCATTATAATGGGTGCAGCATGTGGTTTTGCATTATCTTGTTGAAAATGCATTCACATCCCTAAAAAAGTGCCGCTTTGATACTTGCCCTTTACGCAATTACATTTTCTTTTCTTTCTATAGGATCCATTATTTTTTTCCCCAAAAATATTTAAATAATTTCCTCACACAATATTTGGCAAACTGCTTGTCAAAAGGTTAGTTTTTCGTGAATACTGCTTTTGCACCAAATCAGGATTAAAATCATCTGATGACAACGTCTGTTTGAAATTTTATTTATTATTATTCAGTCTTGTTTCGTTTTTTACCTCAATTCTATAATGTGTTGCAGACCTGACATCCAGGAATGGGTGTATATTATCAAATGAAGTAAGGTTGACCAGATAAAACATGAAATTCATCCTGTCTGCCATCAAATAAAAGTCATAGTGCATGTAAAGAAACACTGAATTTCTTAGCTGCGTTTTCCTTAATTCTACTTCCATATCTATCACTACTACTATTAGTTAGCATTTTTTGACAAAATGTAAGAGATCAGAGATTTGATCATTACACATGGTACCTTTTCAGCATTAGGTAGATCACCTTTCACTAATACTGTCAGAGCTTAATATGATCAGTAATTTAAAGCTTAATATGAAGTGAAACCTGGTGCATGAAGCTGTAGACGACGCACAGCAGCAGGTTATGCGCAGTAAAGTTACTGCAGGGGCTGTAAACACTGACAGACGAGTGCATTTCAGTGAATTTCCCCAGCAGTGTTTCGGCCTTGGTATAGTTCATCCCAATCCTGACCTCAGCACAGCTGGACCACATGCAGGGGGTCATTCAGCTACTGTACACACACCATTAAAACACACATCATTAAAACTACACCCACTGTTCACTGTCACTGCCTCTCTAACCCCCTCACGCACTCTCTCTCACTCTTTATCTACTTCTTTACTTTATTCTGACAGCACCACCACCTGCCTCTCTCTGTCTTCCTTACGCTTCTCCATATCTCTCTCTCACCCAGCTCTTTTTCTCTTTCAGTTTGTTTTATTGTTTTTTGTCACTCCATATCTTCATCTCTTTCTGACTTTCTATCAATTACTTTCTTTCTCCATAGTGAAGATAAAGTCTGCAACAGGCAACACACACCAACATAGCGACATAGAGAGAGAGAGAGAGAGAGAGAGAGATAGATAGAGAGAGAGAGAGAGAGAAAGAGAAAGAGAGAACCCTAAGGAAAGAAGACAGAGAGAGAAATCAACAGTTTAAGAGCATTAAAGAGAGTGATGTAGAGAGCGGCAAAGACACAGACAAAGAAAAAGAGAGCAAGAGAAAATTGAGCAAGAAAGCAAGAAATAGGAATAAAAAGAGAAAGTGAGAAAGTGGTAGAAAGAGAGAGTATTAACGTGAGAGTGAGCATGAGAGAGAGAGAAAGAGAGAGTTTTAAGAGAGACAGGATGAAGGAAAGTCAATAGGAGAAAGGGTGAAAGAGAATTAAAAGAGGGTGAGCAGAAGTCAAAGGGAGAGAAGAAGAAAGAAAAAGGTAAAGATAACAGAAGAGGGAGAGAGTGTGAAAGAGGGAGAACAAGAGAGAGAATAAGACAAGAAGACAAGGAGAGATAGGGTAACATTAAAATGAGGCAAAAAGAGAAAGTAAGAAAGCGGTAGAGAAATTAGTGAGAGTGAGAGCAAGAGCATCAGACAGAGAATTAATCAGGGAAAGCGGGAGCAAAGTAAAGAGAGTGAGAGAGAGGTACAGTATTTGTTGAGTGAAAATAATGATGGTTGGGAATGGACAGTGTGAATATGATATAAGCCCGGCAGTTACTGGCCTTCACCTCATCTGAACATTTTCAGCCTTATTCCATACAAGCTGTTCTCTGAACCTGTCAAACAGCCTTAGCACAGTGTGTGATCACTTCTAACCGGCAGGCTCTCTGGGCTAAAGCCTTTTGGAAAGGATCCAGGGCGTCCAGCAGATTGCTGGGATGCTAAATCAAACACAACTGGACTGGGCAGCTGGCTTGCAAAATTGAAACCCTGTGTAAAACTCATTTATAAAGCAGCAGTTGAGTGCAGTATGGAGTTTACTGCAGCTTTACTGCTCTATATTATACTAGCAGAGTGCTGTAGTACCTTATTGAGGCTGCGGGCGGCACTGTCCTTGCCCCCGGGGGTCAGATTCCGGAGCTGGACGTCCAGCAGCTCCACCAGCTGACCCAGCGCTCGGACTGTGTAGGTGATGTCCCCAGCGTGGACGTTGCTTTTAGTCTGCTCTGAAAGCTCCCGGGAGATGATGGCTGCTGGCTCTCCAGCTTTTATCTGTAAGGAAAAATGAGTGAGTGTATAAATAAATAATTATAAAGCCCACTATATCTTAATTTTTATAATATCTGAACACATATTTTAATGAATGCAGCATTTAGCTACTTTATATTCCAACCTTTGCTTACAGAGATTTGTAAATGCAACCACAAACATACAGCACCTGTCGAGTCCCTTTAGAGCGAAGTATTGCCAAAAAATACTCTTTTTATGTGAAACAGATAGACATGAACCTATTGGCACCATGCCTAATATCAATGCATGCTGGAATGATTTAGGATGAGTTGGTAATCCCAATATGATGGTGACTACATTATGGTGGTTTAACATGGAATACAAATCTAATGACTAAATGGCATCTATGGATGTCAATCAATACATACTTTACGGTTAGTTCTACTTATTAGTCCGAACCAATCCTCAACCAAAGCCACAAATTGAGAATTTTAGATAAGGCTGACCCACTGGAAATCAGAACATGACTTGAAATTATGTTCAGGTGGACTTCACAGTCCATCTCATAAAGTCCTAACCAATGAGGAACTTAATAAGGAAAAAGTGAAAAGCAAGAAAGAAAGATGGATGGACCTTCAGCCCTAATCCTGAAGTCCTGATCAACAGAAAATAGTTATTTAGAACCTCTTTAAGACCATATTAATAAATTATAGAAGATATAAGACCTGCAGTCCGAGATCTACAGAAAAAAGCCATGGAAGCGTCCCAGTTCAGATTACAAATGGTCCATGCCAGTCTAATAGAGTCTGGCATAGACTGTAGGCTACTTTGGACTGGACAGCACAAACACTGCACTATCAAGGCCATATAAAAGGCCTTATAATGGAGTTAGGAAGACAATCCAAGGAGCAAGAGCTTCTAGACAACATTCCTTCTGCAGGGAGTCTAAAAGCCTGGCAGTTAAAGCCTAAAGCTGGTGATGAAATGTTGTTTTTTGGGGACTTTTTTGTTTCTGTTTTCCACAGGCTGCGGATCTAAAAGCCTTCACCAAGCCTTCCTGTGCTCCAGGGCTTTGGAGAACGGGTTTCCATCTCAGACGGGTTCATCAATTCCTGTTGTGGCTGTGCCATATGTCTGATAAGTCAGGACATAAAAATAAATAAACAGATAAATAAGGAAATAAATTATTATATAAATATACCATACACAACCCAATCGTAACAGAGCGGCTCCGGTGAACGGCTGCACTTCCTTTCTTTTCTTTTCTTTTTTTCTAGAGAGTGTTTCTTTTATTCGAGGGAAGGATTTAATTAAAAAGCTCCTCCAGTGAAGGAACAAATGTGTTTATTTGCTAATGAGAGTCGCGTAGCCGGCGAGGAATAACCGAAGCTTTGTAGTAGTCTGTCCTCACTGCTAGAACTTAAATTACTGAGCATATCTCTCCCAGCCAGCTCCCATAATCACACACACACATGCGCACACACAAATGCACACGCGCTCGCATGTGTGGTGCCGTCGTCTGGTTTCAGAATGCAGCGGTGCTCCCGTTGAGCCAGAAATGCTCCAATTCAGACTGAGGAGAAAAACAGCACTTGTTAGGTGCTTGGCGGGAGCAAAGGCGCCACATCTAGATGCAGAGGATGCCTTATCAAATCAATGGCTCAGGCTTGAGTGTGTGCGATTGTGTATATGTGTGTGTGTGCGTGCGTGTGTGTAGGTGTGTGACAGAGTCTGCATTTAGACACTTCTCTTATATCTTCGTGCTGCAGGAGAGATCAGCGCTGTTGATGCAGTTTGGGAGGAGATTGGTTTTGGGTTTACAGTTTTTCAAGTTTCATTAATTTAGAACCATCCAGCCAGAAACTTTTATTCTATGGAACACAAGATAAAGGCCTAAATAAAGGCCTAAATAAAGAATATTTCAGTGCATGGCTTTTAGCACAAATCTAGCTGTAGTACTGGAAGGTGGCCAATACACAGCTTTGGTTCTAGACTGTCTGTCAGTCCAGTATGAATCTGCATTGTGGGTGTAGTGTTTACAGCCTGATAGCTGACTGAAATCACTTTGAAATGGTTTCAATTCAGTATGAATTTGCAGGTTGATTAGGTTTACAATTTGACAGCAGAGTGTGTAGTTTTTAAAGTCTATCAATAATCAGTACTCGGCGATTCTAATCCAGTATGAATCTGCCCTGCAGTTAGTGACTGCACTAACTGCGGAGTGATTTAATCCAGTATGAATATGCAGGTTCTGTACATTTACAGTCTGAAAGTAATAAGTGTGTAGTCATTTTAATCCAGTATACATTTACAGATTGCTCAATGGCCTTCATCCAGTATGAATATGCATATGTGTATGTAGGTTTCACACACTGAAAGTTATAGCACTGCAAAATGCAAAAGTATTCAAACATTTCATTGGTACTGTATGTGCCTACATTTGTGTGTGTGTGTGTGTGTGTGTGTGCATGTGTAATTGCGAGTGCATTGATTTACTTGGCCATCACTTGCAATCATCCGCTCCATGTTTATTAGCTAAGCCAATTACACAGACTTAATTACCTTCTAAAACACTGGACACCACCAGCACAGAGTGCACTCATCTACCTATTCCAGCTCTCCTATCTCTATCTCTCTCTCACACACACACATACTCCATCTCTGCAGACTTACACTGACAGGTTGATCCTCATTTGAAAGTCTAAGTTGCCGTGGCTACGAGTGCATCACTCGCTTATAAATTCGTCTAACAAAGAATAATAATATGTGCGCTCAGATTTAATTCCCAGACCATAAATCATTCGAGCTGGCTTAATGAACTATACGTAGACCCCCAAATCCCACCATAATCAGCTCAGACACTTGTACGAAACCTCTGTTTTAAACAAGTGTGTGTTTTTTTTCATTCTTCTCTATTTATCTGGGGGGAGCAATTTTTTCCTTTTTTATTTCTAGAAAAACAAATAAGGTACAAATAGAGGCAAGCGTAGGCTATCTTTGGGGGATACTTTAAATGAAAAACTGTAGCAGCAATCAAAATCACTCTTTCTGCCTCACTCACAGACACTAAACACACACACACACACACACACACCACATTTGTGTTTTCCTCAATGTGTAACAATATGTGGATAATAGGCCTATTTGAGGTTTGAGGTTTTGGTACTTGCACAATGTCATGAGTGTTATTGCTCTCAGGTCTCGTGGTGCTTTGTGGCTGTGTGTGACTGTGTGTGTGGGTGTGTGTGTGTGTATGTGTGTGAGAGAGAGAAAAAAAAAAGAGTGAGAGAGCTCCCCTATGCATTGTTTAATTGAGGCTATTCTCTTGCTGACTCTACAGAACATATATATTCAGATTAAAAGGTTTACATCTCCACACTGTTCACTTTATGCTTATGTGTGTGCGCATTATTTTTGTATACATTTCATGCATCACTAGAACACTGTATACCTTTACTGACCTAAAAGCAAAATAAAACGTTTTTATTAATTATGCTCAAGTCTGACAAAAAGCCACAGGAGTTTTAGGATTCTGTTCTGTGGAGTGATGGAACAAACCAGAATATTTCAGGTCTGTGGATCAGCAGAAGAATATTCTGTAAAGGACACTACAGTGTCTACAGTGGAGCAATGTGGTGACTATGTGATGAATGCTTTGCTTCCTATGGAACTGGAAACCTGCAGTGTGTGGAGGACAACATAAATTCAAACATTTAGTATCAAAAAGTCCATCCAGACTTGGTTTCAGAAGAAGTCCTGGAAGTCCTGATGGCAACTGTTGCATGACATTAACGTGTATTAACTCTATATAACTCTATATGCTATACTGTGCACTTATATATATATATATATATATATGTAGACTTATTATATGTACAAAATCTGTAGACACCTTATCGTATTTCTTCTAAAAGGAGGAAAGTTTATCCATCTTTTGCTACAATTTCAGCCTCTGCTCTTCTGCCAAGCCACTGCTGTGATTGTGTTCATAAGAGATGAATGGAGTAATTGGCTATGTATTGGTACTGATTGATTTTTTGTCTGGTGCTGGCTGACAAAATGTGCTCTAATATTATGATCCATATTTTGCAAACTAGCTGCAGCTCTGTGTAAGGTCACTACTAGATGGCAGTACAGACATTGTGCATGCTGTAAAACCCCTTTAAAAGTAAGAATTCTAGATTTGAATGCTAAATAGCTCCATCCTTGCAGGCTAAAAAGCATTTATGAAAAAGTTAATCGCCTTTTCAAGGAAGCAGCGTTAAAAATAGTAACACCTCTAACTGGATTCTCCTCTCAAGAGTACATAACTACTAGACCAGTAGCTCAAAGAGTGTTTACCTTCTGGTTGATGATGTTAACCCAGGCTGAAGTGCAGTTGCTGAGATCAGGTCCCTGCAGATCCCACAATCCTTCAGGTCCCATACAGGCGAATGAAGCTGTGCCTAATGGAAAAATAAATACTTTAGATAAAGCTTAGTTGTTTGCGTTTTTAAATGCATTTACACAAAAATACCCTGAGAGTGCAGCAGTATAAAACTCTGGTTCATCTTGGCTTTGTTAAAGTACCTTTTACTATATATGAGGGTGTGCAATGGGATGCTTATTTAGTCTTATACACATACATAAACATGCAGACACAGCTTATCCTTGCTGCAGCTCCACTACAGTTTCCAGAGGGAATTAGCTGCTAGGTTAGTTAGCTTGATTTTCAAATCAACTTGCAGCTTTTTCAGCGCTAAACTCTGTACGTACAAACAATTTCAACGTTCTCGGGGCCAATTAAAGGCTGTTATCAGATAATACTTCTCATTTGATCATCTAAAGGCTTGAAAAGCTGGTTGAAACGCAGAAACAATGCATACAAAGAGGCGATTAGCGTGGGCTAACAGCTCTAAGTGGTTTCCTGCAGGACGGGATGAATGTGTACAGTTGGTCTAATTGCAGGCGGCCTGCAGAAAGTGTGAGCGCTCGTAATTGGGGCCAAGACTGCATCCCTTGGGTGTGTGTGTGTGTGTGTGTGTGTGTGTGTGTGTGTGTGTGTGTGTGAGTGTGTGGCCTTAGGTCAATCATTAAAGGTCAATTAAGGACCCTGAAGGGTTGCATTTTATTCTTAGCACTAATGAGAGCCACTCACACACTTCTGACATGAGGATATCTGAAGTTATATTTGTGCTCAGCTGCTATGAGGTTAACCATTTTGGCCTTCAATTAACCTTTGGATGGCTAAGAGTATTTACTGTTATTTTGTTGTCGCTGTCCGGAAAAAAACAATACATCTCACACCCACTGGCCATTGTGTATGTCTCTACAATGCACTCAAATGCATTTTACCCAGTTGACAGACTTTGAGAGGGGGACATCATTGAATTGAAAGAATTAGGGTGGATGACTTGACCCAGTCACCATCACCTTTTTTTTTTCCCAGTAGTGTCGTGAATGTTGTCTCAGAGAGAGTGCGTTAGTCATAGCAACATAAATAATCTGATGATTTTTTTTTTTTTTGTATATTTGGATCAAAATTGGCTTTGACGATCACACTAACTAACCACCAAACTGCCTGAGAAAAAAAAAAAAAAAAATATATATATATATATATATATATATATATATATATATATATATATATATATATATATATATATATATATATATATATAAATAAACAAGCTGGCCAAAGTCAGCAAAGACAGCAGATATGAAAAAAGTAGGATAAAGTAAAAGGGATAGAAGGAGAGAGCGAGAGAGGGCTACAAACTACGACAGCATTAAACTGATATAAAGTTTGATTGACATTTCATTTCCCTCTACAGAGCTGCTCTCACTCGATCATTTCACCTGATAAAAAGTGAAGGAGACAGAGGAAGGAGGGTGAAAGTGAAGAGAGAGCATAGGACGATACTGAAAAAAAAGAGAGAGAGAAAGACAGACAAAGAGAGAGAGAGAGAGAGAGAGAGAGAGAGAGAGAGATGTGAGGAGGAAAAAAAAAAAAGACAGGACAGGGCCAGAGAAAGTGAGAGCAGAGAGAGTGAGTGAAGGAGAGAGAGGGCAGAGTAGAGGTGAGAGAAGAAATAGAAAAGGGAAGGAAACAGATGGTGAAAGGTAGCGAGGGAGGATAAACAGAGCACTGCGGAGGAAGAGAAGAGAAAGGAGAAAAGATGAAGAGGAATAAGTGAGGGAGGAAGCGAGAGAGAGAGAGAGATAAAGAGAGACAATGAGAGAGAGAGAGAGAGAGAGAGTGCACATTGATAGGAAGATATGTAGTATAGCTAGCTACAGAAAAATAACTATGGCTGTTAATATTGCCATTCTCACCTTAAATGTTAGACTAATGACCAGTAACATGTTCCAAACTGTTACACCACTGACGAATGACCTGCTTTAAACAGTTACAGCACTGACACACTTTAACATGTTTCTGACTGACTGACTGGCTTCCACACTTTGCGGGATTACACCACTGTGTGAGAGGGAGAGCTTTTCATAGTGCTTGGTGTATTGTTGGATTGTTCAGTAAGTAGATGGCTTTGTTTGATTATAGAGCAGCTCCAGCTCCTCGTTATCTCAGAGTCGTGTACTCCTGCTCAGTGCCAATTCTCCACATATCAGGTGACAAGAGAACAGAGCCTTCTCCCTCTAACACACCTCATCACATCACACACCAGCTCTCCAGACTGAGGAACAGAAAATCACTTCCACAGAAACAGCGAAACTTTTCTACAGTGTTAAAGGGGCCTAATGTGGTGAGACTTTAGACTGATTTTTAGTGGTGCTGATAGCAATGAGCGTCTCTATGATAAAATTATAGTCAAGAAGGCATGCTTGTTGGCTACATGCCTCAGACAAAATTTCTACCTTGGCATTAGCACGCTGGCTATGGGTCTTGTCCAACATCGCTACCTCTGTGTTAGCATGTTGGCTACCAGCCTTGTCCAACATTAGTACTAGCCTTACTAAAACATTAGGATACTGGCTATTGGTCTCACCCCACATTGCTGCCAGCCTTGATCTACATCATTACTAAAGCATTAGCATGGCCTGGGAACCAATCAATGGATCCCATAGTCATTAAGCTATTCCACTGGGATCTGGGATCTCTAGCCCCAAGTACAATAAAGCTAACTGTCATGAGAAACCTGTTCTCAGGCTGATTGTAAGATTTTCATGTTGAACACTATATTCTGTACTCAGAATTTTTTTGGAGATACAATGTCTTCATATGAAGCAGTGATATGGCTTATTCACTATTTTCCCAGTTCTTTAATACATAGGCACTGTGCTGCTGTGTTTAGCATTCAGTCGCACCATATCTGTCGCTTGATGCGCCACATTTTATTCAGTACACAGGCCTGTGATGTTCCTTTCAAGGTGTTTGACATCAATTGCATAATGCAATATTGCTACCTACTGGGCTGGCATGCTCACATGAGCATTTGTAAAGTGCATTGTGTTCTTGCAGCGGAGAGATTTTCAAAACTGTGTTGGTGTGGAAAAGCAAAAAAAAAGGGAAAAGGCATTCTAAGCCTAAGGGACATGCTACAGCAAATTTCTCAAATTGTTATAGGGAATTTGAACTTTTTTTGATTGAAGTGTGTATTTTCTTTTTATTCTTTGGTTTAGAGCTCACAATACACATTTACTGCTGCCGTTGGTCCATTTGGATAGTAAACGATAGTTTAGATTTTTACTTGAAATGTTATTAGATGTCCTACACATACACATCACTGAGCTGTTAGTATCACTTTTTAACAACTAGGGGTGGACCCCTGGCTCTAGGCTTCTCTGATCATTACCCTAAGAGTTAGGGCAAGAACCAAAGGAATAAAGCTCTCACCAAGAGGCCTCCATACTAAAACCAGACTATCGCTGAACCCCACACATAATCTAGATTTGTCTGTAAAGATGATACAGCTTCAGATTGTATAAGTCCAGATTTCTTGTTTACGACACCAATGCAAATAAAGGTGATGGTGACTGGCTGACAGATAGCATACATGGTGGCCAATTCAGCCAAACTATCATCTTGCTTCTCTCAGTTTTACATCTTCAAGTGCATTGTCTATATAATGTCTAGCCATGAACGATCTCTCAACAAGAGGTACACAACCCAAAAGTCTGTCTCTGGGAGCCTTTTTATAGGCTTCTTGTGGCAAGACCCAGTATCTAATCACACTACTTACACCTCTAATCATCTACATAGCTACTGGAAGCAGTTATGTTTTGGTCAATGAGTATACATATGTAAACGGAGCTAAAGAATTAATAGATGTAAGGCAGGTACATGCAAATGTATAGATTTATGGGATGTTACAAAAACAAAACATTTAAAATAAATTCAGTTTTGTTTTATATGTATGTCTAGGTGTGAACAGCACATTTTGAAACTTGTTTAATTTCAGAAAAGTAAAGAAAACAGTAGTTTTCTATGATTATGGTCCCTTTAAACACGACACTCTCTGCATGTATGTGTTTGTGTGTGTGTGGGTGTGTATGTTCGCAGGTTCTTAACTCGTACTTTAAGTTCAGACTTGAGGTTTCAATCAAGAGAGAACGAGCAGTAAACACACAAAAGCCCAAGCCAAATTAGCTTCTTTGTTAGTCTCGATATAACCAACACACACACAAACACACACACATGCAAGGCTGACATATTGTTGAGTGTTAATTTGACGTTACCCCCACGCATCACCTCTGCGACAGGAGCCACAAAACCAGACAATCAGCACAAATAAACAATCAGCGAACACGGCCCCAGGTAAAACACCCTCGCCCTCCGAGTCTGACTACTGCTAATGGAAAAACGCACGCACAACAACAGACGAGACGCTACAAGTAAACATCCTCCACCAGTACACAACGGACTAAAGCAATGGGACACCTGCTCATTCATGGCTCCTTTTGAAACCAAGGGTAATAATAAAAAAAAAAAGTATATTCTGCTTTTGTTGGAGTAACTAGCTCTACTGTCTGTACAGAGAATGCTTTGTATTATATTCAGGAGCATTGCTGTGAGGATTTGATTGCATTCAGCTACAAGGGCATTAGTGAGGTCAGGATGTTTGTTAACCTTATTCCCGACTCCCTAACTAATCCCATCTAAACGTACTGGATAGAGAAACATCGATCCCAAAAAATACAACACATTCCACTGCTCCAAAAATCAATGCTAAGCCTCGCTTGAACTATAATATTTTATATCTTCTTGCCATGAGCACGCTGACCAATGTTCAGTCTCATGCACAAGATAACACCTCATAACTTACAAAGGTGTGGATGCCCCTAAGCTGTCCCCTGAAGAAACACTAATCACGTTACTTACTGCTATTCCTAAATCTTTCAATAGAAGCTTATGTCTAAACGCAATTTTCGATAATGTAATTGATAAAATAGATAGATATTTACTTAATATGACCATAATTTGTACCATAAAATAACAACACACTTCTGAGTCAACTGATGATTCAATATAAGCAATTAACCTGCACAGTATCAGACTTTACCTAAAGTTCCAGCAGGACACGGCTGCAGGGCGACCAGGCCTTGGCGTGTTTTGGGCCAGTTTAGCTCCGCCTCCACGGTGGGGTTGCAGAACTCCACAGCTATATTAGGCAGGAGGGAAGAGGGCGGCGGCCGTGTGCTCGCGTCTGGAACTACGCCCCCTGCAGGCTGTAACTCAACGGCGGTGGTGCGTGGGAAAACAGTGGTCAGGGGTGGAGCCTTTGTAGTTGTGGTCCTGGTCGTCATTGAGGTGCCAGTAGTAGTGGTAGTGGTGGTGGTGGACATGGAGACCGTGGTGGGACGGGTGGTGGTCCTGGTGGTCGTGGTGTCCATTAAGATGTGAACAGATGATGAAGACTCTGAGGAAGCAGAAGAGAGAGAGTGTGAGTCATTCTAAACACGACTACTTCTACTTCCACTTTCACCAGATTATTTACATAAACCCCATCTTATTTTTACTCATCTCCTTTATTTTCTCTGCCTTATGTCCTGAGCTGTTTAATGAAGGTGCAAGCCCAGGTGATAAGGGACAGACACAAAGAGAAAAAGATAGAGAGAGAGAAAGAGAGAAAGAGAGAGAGAGAGAGAGAGAGAGAGAGAGAGAGAGAGAGAGAGAAAAAAAAAAACTCAGTGTCAGTGTGGGAGCTGTGGGGCTGCTGTAGGATCAGCGCTTCAATTAGAGTTGGCAGATTTACACAACAGACTCAGCTCGGCCTCCAACCACTTCACTTAAACATTACACTCACACGCGCGCGCACATGCACACACGCACACACACACACACACACACACACACACAAAGAGAGACAAAGAGAGAGAGACAGACAGACAGCCGCAGGCTTTCTGAACGTAACAAATATTAGCAAATCAATAAGAGCGCTCAGCGCCGCCATAACAGCACTGGACTCCTGGCAATTATACTTTCTCTCACTCTTTCTGTCTCTTTTTCACTTCATTACTCTCTCTCTCTCTCGCTCTCCTTCTCTCTATCTTTCTCTGTCTATACACACTCATGCAAACATAATTAGACAATAGTAATCATGTAATTAGCCAATTGTATCTTAATTAGAATAATATCACTTAAGTGAAAGTTATAAATGTGTGATAATTTTCCTGGTCTAACTATTGAGCTATGTACATTTTTTTACAGAATCTGTACAATCTGTAATGCTTTTGAACTAATAAATAAATCACCTACAGTCACAATGCCATCATGCTATCATCTTAACTAACGTGAAACTATACAGTTATTAGGGACACAATTTAAAATGTATATAATAACAATTTTCTATGCGTTTTATAGCCAAACTGGGTATGCTGCCTCCACTGCTGAATAAAATCCTGAAGGAAACACTACTGACTGGAAATACACAGCTGAAATTTATTTAGTCAGCAGCACTTTATGAGGCTGTGCTCTATACGGCACCTCAGAGAGGGATAGAGACAGAGAGAGAGAGAGAGAGAGAGAGAGAGGAAGAAGAAGATACGAGGAGGAAGACAGGGGAGATAAACGAAAGAGAGGAGAGGTGAGAAGGAATCAAAACAAAGCAATAAAGCGAGCGAACAGGCCGGCCAGTGGCAATCAGCAGCAATTAGGAGAGTTTCACTGTAGCAGCAACTACATCTGACTGCAGCGTTTAGACCTGCCACACACACTCTCTCACACACAAACACACACCAAACACACAGAGGCGCAATTCACACCCAGGGTGGCTCATGGGAGAGAAAATAAAGCAATCATCAATCCAGGATTACAGGCTCAGAGTCCGTGTGCACCTGCAGAACCTGCACAAGCAGGCCTTCCTGCATCAGCTCCAGCAGAGCTTCTATAAGCTAATTAATCTTCATGATATCAGGCCACCTAATTACATGGGTACTTCACTGATCTGGACAAGTGATGAGAGAGTGTGATATTTATAACATCCAGCAGATATACCGAGCTAGTACTGTAACATCTCTAATCTAATCACCTAATATTACTATTTTACATTAAACACTAGAGCTGGAAGATAGATCATGTTTTGATATATATTCAAGATAAATACACTAAAAGAGCTGCAAAAGAACATCAAACTTAAAATGCATTACCTGTGTGCAGCAAAAGAGGGAGATCTTTATGCTGCAGTGACATAACGAGACTGGAGGTAGAGCGAGGCAGAGTAAGGCAGAGGTCCATAGTGAATACATACACCTAACTACTACTTAGTCTGGTAAGAATTAGTGTAAAACAAGAGCCAAAACAAACTTTAAGGAGCCTTTTCTTTCTAATTATGGCATTAATCACCATAAACAATATTCTACATCAAACATTGCCATTTTCTTTATAATGATGGCAGTATTCACCAACAAACACCAATATTCTCTATTAAAGAACAATATTCTCAATAAAACATTACATTTTCTTTCTAATCGTGGCATTACTTACCAACAATCACCAATACTTCCATTGAAAAACAATATTCCCCATCAAACACTAAATTTTCTTTCTAATCATGGCCTTACTTACCAACAATCACCAATATTCCCCACTGAACAACAATGTTCTTTATTGCGGAACAATAATCTCCATCAAACACTACATATCCTTTCAAGCCACGGCATTAGTCACAAACAAACATCACTTTTCTTCATTTAACACCAACACTGTCCATCAAACACTCCATTTTCTTTCAAATTGTGCTATTGCCCACCAAAAAAACATCACCATTCTCCTTTGAATACCAACATTTTTCATCAAACACTAAATTTTTTTTTCAAACTGTGGTATTGCTCATCTACATTCTCCATTTAACATTCTCCACCAACACCAATGTTCTGAGTGTTTGAAAGTGCTGTGTGTTCATATACGGTGGTTCACTGTGCTCTGGCCTTCAGTTGCACTGTGGAATCTGAAGCACTGGATGCTCTGCAGTGTTGACCTCAAGGTCCACTTCATTCAAACACTACAAACACAACCAATAAACACAAAGCACTTCTGTGAAGAAAGATAGAACCTACACTCACACTCACACACACTCTGGTAACCTGGAGCAATTACAGTCAGAAGATAAGGTGAAGAGCACTTCAGTCCTCACACAGCAAGACTGACAGAACGACACAATCAGGCAGATTGGACCATTTGAGAAAATACAGGAAATGTGGAATTTGCCAGTGACGTGGAGTGAGACAAGTGATAATAAACGTGTTTACTTGAGCGCTGAATGTGTGTATGAGAACGAGGAGCTCTACAGCTAACGAGAAAGAAGCCTGCGTGTGCGCGAGTGTGTGTAAAACTCCGGCACGCTGTAGCGCTTCCTACTAGACACGCCGTTCACACACTTGTCTCTGGAAAGTGCTAATTACAACACTTCCATCTGTCTGGTGACCATATGCAAGCATTAAAAGAACAGCTAGAGAGAGAGAGAGAGAGAGAGAGAGAGAGAGAGAAAGATAGAGAGAGAGAAAAAGAGAGAGAAAAAGAGAGAGAGAGAGAGAGAGAGAAAGAGAGAGAGAATGGGTCTCCAGAACTGTGTTGTGGAACACAGCCATATGCTTGGCAAAAGATTAGCAGAAGAAAATGGATTCTTAATGAGTAATCTACGGAAAATCTCTCATCCGAGAGACCAAACTTCTGCAAATTCACATCCCGCCTTTTCCAAACCATTATTATACACCATTAAAGCTCACGTTTTTCTTCTCACTATAATAACACTCCAAATCTGAGAGCAATTTGAAGATTTCAAAATAGCTTATGCTATATCCAGGGCCTGCCTGACCACTGTATATACTGCTCCAACCAATGGGAACAAGGACTATGTTCACAGATAAGTATAACCAAAAACTACATTACAAATAGTATTTCTGGAGCCCTCCCGCCACAAGAGTTGTGTGTCTCATGTCAATCAGAATGCGACTCCTTTAGGACATGAATAATGGAAAAGGGTTCCACTAAACTGATGGAACAGAAGTGAGGTAAATTTGTGATTGTTCTTTTGTAGGTTGTATTGTTAATGACAGGAATAGGAACCACAGCCATGGGATGATATTTACAAGAGTGCAGCAGTTATACCACCTTGAACGCTTTACAGTGCTGCAGTAAACATACACAAACCAAACTCTGAAAGAGAAAAGTGAAGAAGTACTGTTTTATACTGTCTAGTACTCGTGTAATCTGTCACAAATGCACCAAATACACACTGAGATGTGAAGTCATCACTTGCTGTGCTAGTTGAATTTGTTAAAGTTTCTGTTCCACATTAAATTCTGCATTATATTCACACAATTACAAAAACTTAACCTTAACTCCACCACAGGACCCACCTTACATGCTGTCGCTATAGTCACACAATCAGACTGGTTCTTATGCTTACTTATGTTTGTGCAATTAACAGTTTGGTCTAATTTTATAATGTATAAACATACAAAGGGAACCTAAAATTAGGATTTATATCCCAGCAGGGAAAAAAATAACCACTCAAGCTGGTTAAGGTGGCTGACCAACGTACAACAGCTCTTGATCAGAATAAGGTATGTTTTTCTTTGAGTTTACTTTGGTTTAGCTGGTCTACAAGCATAGGAAGGCCAAGTTGTTTGGCCAGCAGTTTAAACAACATGACCAGAATGACCAGAAAACTGATTTTCACTGATTTCCTTTCTCTTTCCTACTGGCTGATTACTTGTTTGGTAACTGTAATGGTTATTTCATAGCAAAATTATCTGGAATGCACATCTCTAAACAGCTTGTTCAGCTACTGTGGGTCAAACCTGAGCCGCTCAACATGTGGGCTAAATTAGGTTGATTACCTTCTGGCTAAAGTGCAGTTCTAGGACAGCTTACTTATGTTTGACATGAGGCCACAGACCTCAGCAGAAATGCAACAGTTTTAAACTTTGTTCTGCTATGATTACTAAACTCATAGTACCATATTAGCAAGATTTTAAAATATGTCTGGTCATGCTTTAGTCCAGCTTGGTGATAGTATTTAAGGTAGTTGACCAACTGGGTCATGTTGGTCACATGCTATTCAACAAGTGTGGTCATACTTGTCAGACATCATGGAAATGCAAACCATGCTGGTCCACCTACATGGTCTAGCTTGGTCAGATTAATGATGTTTAAAGACCAGCCAAACCATTAAAATAAGACATAAACTTACATATAGAACTATGCCAGTCAAACGTTAAGCTTGGTGATGCATGTCATGCTGGTTAACCTGTGTAGTCATGCTTGTCACACATACTGGTATTGGTGGTCATGCTGGTCAACGAACCTAGTGAAGTGAGTCCTGCTGGTCAACCAACAGGGTTGAGATTGGTCACACTGGTGGTTTACGGATTAATCAAGATTAAATGTGACTGATTAAAGTCCAGCTTTAGCCCAATAAACTCAAACAAATCACTAAGACCTTTAGAGCAGCTTTAGATCCAGTATCTTCCTAAACTCTTTGCTTTGAATCACGTCCAACAGAGCAGACTATTATATCATCATTATTTATTTGACATGTAATTGTGTGGAGGTTAATTAAAGAGTGTAAAGGATTAAGGAGCCCTCACAAAGCACAGTGTACTCACCTGTCCAGACACAACACCACTGATTATAGGCTATTAACCACAACGCAACGTAATGATGAGAACACCAGACGAGGTTAATGTCATGCCCTTTGGAAAGCTATCACTTTACCAGTGTTCTCATACATGGGTCTATATCCCGGCCGCATTATCTTCACTAAATATATGCGGAGTGTCATAACAACGCAGTACACATCTCCATAAAAGTCCAATTCTAATGATAATTGGATGAGTTATAATGGTAATTTTCCCCAGGACCTTAAACTCCATCATACACCTGCTGTCAGTGACTGATTAACTCATAATAACAAGAACGCACCACAAACGAAAGATTTACGAAAGCCCTGAGCCACTGGGACCAGAACACAGTTTTCTCTTCATCACTTTCTCTCGCTCTTCTCATTTCCATAGCCGGCTAACGTTTCAAAAAAACAACTCCTCCGATTATCAGGATTGACGGGGTACACCAATTATGCTGTATTGTTCTGCGACGGCGAGCAAAAGCTCCTTTCCAGTCGATTTAAAGTGTTCAGGCTGCCTTAATTACCCTCCCTTCTCCTCCTCTTCCAGCAGCGAGGAAATTAAGACACCTTTCCTTCATGGCTAGAAAATGGCCTCATTATTGTGAAGCTTGGACCCCTGTCATTGCCGTTTCAAGTAAGGACTGATCTAAATTTGAAGTCATGTCACCACAAACAAAAAATAATAATAATACAAAAACAAAACAAAACTGTGGGACTTTTCCATGAGTTTAAGCAACCATTAATTTAACATTTTAATACTAGCATGACGTTGGCTCAAACTCGTGTCAGGTATTAGAGCTATATAGTCCTAACCTCTAGTTATTCCACAATCAATGCAATGCCCTTCCATGCCGCTTGACATGTGGGATAAATTAGGTCAATTACCTTCTGCCTTGGGTGGATTCCATAACTGAACTCTCTTGCTAAGAAACACAGGTTTTCATACCTCAGTAAAAATGGCAAACTAAGATGGTAAGCTACGAAAAAACAATGCTAAACTGCTTAGAGGGCCAAACACACAGTGTTAGCATAGCACAAGAAATAACAGCACTTAGAAGCCATTCAAAATGTCATAAATGGGTCATAAACGCTAAAGTTTTTACAAAATACCTTCCAGAAATAATGTACAGGTTGTGTTGAAGGACAACCTTTTATTTTAGAAACGTAAAAAAAGGGAAAATTACAAGCATACCCTTTTGAGTAATGGGCCTATTTTTAAGGCTATGTGCGCAAGATGGCTACAATCTTTAAAGCTGCCATTTACTTGAGTAAATCAATCAATCAATTAATCAACCTTTATTTTCACTCAGTAAATACATTGAGAGTAACCCTCATTTTCAATGTAGCCGAGCTTACATAAAATGCAGTTTACTTGAGAAAAACAAAATGCTAATATGGTTAATACCAATGTAAATGTAACTAAGGAGCAGGCCTGAGCATACGCTTGATGTTTACTTGGGAAAACGCTAATGCTAACTTAAGGCCATCCTTTTTAGATCCAGCTTCTTGGAACAGGTTAAAATTCATGCTGGGCTCTGCTGGTTTATGTTGCCCAATCAGGGCATTAAGCCTGACCAGCTCAGACAGACAGGACCAACTAGTAAGCTAGATTACTTTAACCATCTTAGATCAGGACATCCAGCTATCCCAGTAAGCTTGAACAGATATGACCAGTTATAACCAGCCTGACCAACTACAATGAATGTCCAAAACCCTTAATTTCCAGGCCAGACTGTTAGGCCAGGCTGTTGTTGAAGCTGATTAAGCTGGGTGGCCATTTAACAATGGTTTGAAAAGGTTCACAGAAGTTTAGCCTGTAACGTTACAGAAATAATGTTCCTGGAATTGTTCTGCCACATAGTAATACTTTCCATCACAGTATTATTAGAACCATTAGAATTTCTCACATAACATTCCCAGACAGATGAATACTAACAATATGGATATTTTACCTAATACTCCCAAAACGAAATATTGAAACACTGACAGAAGCAATGTTACCAGCATGTTTAAAAAAATGTTAAATAAAACATTGTAAGAACATGCAGAACACTTGCAGATTGAACTTTGTCAGAATGTTAATTGTAACATTCATAAAACTATTCTACTAACCAAAAATGATTAACTGGCTTAGCTCTTGATCAGTATATGGTATGGTTTTGTTATATTTTGATGGTTTAGCTGTTCTACAAGCATGATCAACCTGACCAAGCTGGACGAACAGTATTACCAAGTCTGATCCTGCTCAGGATTATTAGCTTTTTTCAAATCATCCTAACCATCAAAAAATATTTTAGACCATGTATAACCAGCTACAAACAAAACCCTGTGTTAGTTAGGCCTCATCCTTGATCACATCATTTGTTAAACAAAACTTGGTGGTTTGGGGGCTGTTTTGAAAAAAAAAAAAAAAAAAAACATGACAACGCAAAAGAGCACCAAACTTTATGTTCCTGACATTTGTATAACAAAATGTGCCTCACATATATATAAGACTAATGAATATTTAGCTTTGTTTAGCTGCGGCTTGTTGCTCCCTGTAGGTGGTATTTATTTTGGGAGAATGAATATTAATGCTAAAGCTAGCACATCTTTATCGGTTTGTTTCAACGGCAGGTCCTAAATCTCTCACCTCCTGCCAGCCCTTCCAGCAGCGACTGTCATTATCAGTGAAGTGAATATAAAATACCAGAGATGAGCCCTTCAAAACACTTCACCTGCGGAAATTGAGCAGACCAGCGCTGAATAGCACTGCACATTTCCATTCGCTGTTAGCCATGTTAGCATTTCTGGGTGAAGTATTCTGCCAAGTTCTCCTGTGTGAAATTAGTTTGGAGGCCATTTGAAAGAATTATGACTGTGTAAAAGGGCAGCAAGCTGACAAAACTAGAATTATGTTCTGTTTCTAGCATTAACGCAGCCTGCCTGGCAGCAATGTATTTTGTTAGCAAACACGAATAGCGGATATTTAGCTTGTTAGCCGCGGCTTGTGGAGCCCTGTAGGTGGGATTGTGGGAGAGTGCAAACTAATGCTAAAGCTGCTGCCATCTCTATCTGTTTACTTCAGCTACAGGCCATAAATCTCCCACCTCAGGGCTAGCATTAGTGATTAGCATTAGCGGCTAGCCTCAGAGTGGCAGTGAATCAAGAGGAGCAGAGTGATGCTAATGTAGTGATCTAATGTGACATGATACAGCGGTAATGACCTGAGCCAGGCTGCTGTTTACGGCTTAATTGCTCAAGCTGCCTCCATTAGACAGCCCGGGGCAAAAGGAGAAGGTGTAAAGGAGAGAGGCGTGGGCATACATGTACACAAACACACACACACACACACACACACATATATACACACACACATACACATACACATATACATACACAAACCCACACACACACACACTTAAACACACTTACATATGACAAGCAGAACTCAAGTTAATGGCCATTATCTCACTGTTTCTTGCCCTTTCTTTTTTTACCACCCTTATTCACACCCTGTCATACATGCACATCTGCCCTGGGGCAAAGCCTGACGGGTGGATCTGGAAGCTCAGGGAGAAGGAGCTGTGCTATAATATTACAGCCCCTTAACACACAGACACATACACACACTCAGAACATTTTTAACAAGAACATCTGTACACCTACTATGCATCATTTAGTTACTTATTTATTTATTTACCTGCTGAAAGAAACTGCAAGGTCATCTAAAGCTGGTTGACCATCACCAAGCAGGACAAGCATATCCAAGACCAAAGCAGTCAACTAGCATGGCTAACACCACCAACATAACTAAGCTGGTTGACAAGCAAGACCAAACCAAATGAAATGCAGCATAAACTATGCTGGTCTAAACACTGTGTTATCCAGCTATCTTATAAATATGATAAAGAGAATGTTTTTACCTGAATAACCAAAAAAAAATAATAATAATCATTAAAGACACCAATGTTTAGGACCATCTGACACCATCTACCAGCGAAAGCTGCTTTAAGTTTTCAGGTACAACTATGTAGATATGCAGCCACATCTACAGTACAACTATGCAAATCAGATCCAGAGACTACATTTGGAGGAGGTTTGAAATGCAATTTAATTTGAATTTGTCGCTTAAATCATATTTCGACTGCTTCTTCTGCGTCACTTAACACGACAAACAGCGACCTCATCAAATCCAAAGTGACAGAAGTTGACCATGCTATCACAGCAACCCGTGCAGATACGTCTCTTATGTCCAGACACACAAATCCAATCTGATCACTCGTCCACAAAAAAAAACAGTGTGAACAGTCATCAACAGGTCTGATTTAAGTAATTAATCCGATTTATTTATGTGAACACAGCCTAACTATGAGTCTCTCAGTGTGTGTCTGAGTAGCCTGGCTTACTCTGCGCATTCTGATTGCTGAAGTAGCTGTCAACCACAGCAGCTTTCTGAGAGTGACTGTTAAGACACACACACACACAAAATACACATATACAACAAACACACAACAAACACACACACAGATGGCAGTGTGTACTTGACACATGGGGATGCCAGACAGTAGATATAGTGTGTGTGTGTGTGTGTGTGTGTGTGTCTTTTGATGCCAAACACATCATGGTGAGAGCCATGATCTACAGATGGCAGAGATTAAAAGGTCTCAAAACCAAAGAGACAGAAAGAGACAGAGAGAGAGAGAGAGAGAGAGAGAGAGAGATGACTTCATAATCATAATCAGTACTGTATTAATGTGTGTGAGTCAGAGCTGGGCTGAAGGTGAGGGTCTGATGGAATCTGATGTCACTGCCGTACAGTATTACAGTTGTCTGATTTGACTGAGGCTGAGGTAAAGTTATTAGACATGCTGAACATTTAACCGCAGTCAATATGTGTAATGCCTCTCAGAGCTGCACTATAGCAAATAATAGAGCAGGAACGTCCCTGTGGAAACAGCAGGGCACTTGTTCTCATACTGTAAGTGTGTGTGTGTGTGTGTCAGGGATTAGAAATGGTAAAGGGAATGGAAACTAAAGCTAAAAATGAATTGAAATATAATTGGAATGAAATTGGATCTGTTCTCTACAGAGCCAGACTACACTCTGTTAAGCTAGCTTCAAAGAATGCTCTGTGCAACTGCACAGAAACTGTGCAAGTCAATGCCTGCATATAAACATGTACGCACCGGTTCCATTTCTTTTCATTCTATACAAATTAAACCAAACTTCTTTACCATGTTGTCAAATTTGTAACAAGAATTTGTGCAATAGAGACCAGAGGCAGAGCCAGACTCACCTACTCACTTGGTAGGGCCACTACTTTGTCCGAGAACAAATGTCTCAGACTGCCATTACTGAATTTACAGTGTAGCCTAAGGAACCAGAAGCAATGTGGGTTTTTCTACTGGGTACTCAGTTTGTCCAGTAAAAGCTAAATTACCAAATACCAAGTCAAACTGCAGTACTGAATCGTTGCTCCGATTGCTTTGTTTACTACATAGATGAACTGTAGATAGATACTTCGGTCCAGTTTATCCCATAAGCTGATGAGAGAGAGAAAACATACAACTATGCTTTGCACTTGTTCTAGACCAGAAAATAAATGTTGAAAATTTTAAGTCTAGCTACACTAGCTATAACTGCCTATCTACTAATTGTATCATATTTGCCTTCACTTTTTTATGTTTTATGTTTTAAAGTATTTGTGTAAAATTATCATAATGTTGAACTGGAATGCCATTAATTCAATTAAAGCATCATTCCCAGCTCCAACATCAATCAATTGCATTATTACGACAGTATTATTATGGCACTTATTGTACATATAGTTTGCTGCCAACTGCATGTAAAAAAACTGGAGCTGGAACAAACATACAAAACAATTTCTCTACATCTTCTGACCACACTTTCAGGCACATCAACACTGATCTTTAATCTTTCTGATCCCAAGCATACACATATTCCATTATCTCACACTAAAAAGAGCTGAGAAAAGAGACGAGTAGAATAACCAGTGTAGAATAGTGCAGAACTAACTGGACAGGGTGGAAAGTTCACTTTCAGGGGTCAGTGAGAAAGTTTACACGGAGTGAGCAGATTCAGAGTTGACAGGAGCATGAGGTCAGCTCACAGCTAGCTCTCCCTCTCCCTCTCTCTCTCTCTCTCTCTCTCACACACACACACAAACACACACACACACACACACACACACACACACACACTTTCTCTCTTCTAAAATCTTATTTTACAGAACTGACACTGAGTATCTCTAAAACTGGCTTTAAATGCTGACACTTTCACAAAACTTTATATTGCTTGAAGCTGAAATAAAGCTACATTTCACACTAAAAGTCTCCTGCAAATTGTAATTCGTTGCCACACAGAAACCACTTTGTAACACCACAGCAACCACGCATCAATATCACAGAAAAAACATACCATAGTATTACTGTTGTTTGGTGACAATATGCTGTTGTCACCAAACAACAGCATAGCTTGAACCTAGGAGCCACTAAACATCTCTGCAATTAAGGGTCATATTAAGATGACTAGACAATAAAAGAGAGCAGAGGGGAGAAAGAAAGAAAAGCAACTGAGTATGAGACAGATTAAGAAAGAGAGTGAAAGAAGAGAGAGAGTGACATATGATGGCAAAAAAGGGGAAAAAAAGTAGTAACAGAGTGAGTGAGGGAAAGAAAGATGCATTGAAGGTAAATCAGATTAGAGATAAAAAAGGCAATAATTAAGGGTGAGAAACATGACGAGAGAAAAAAAGATAGAGAAAGAGAAAGTAACTGAGAGTGAAAGTGATTAAGAAGGAGAGAAAGTCTGAGAAAAAAAAAAGACAGATTGAAGGTCAGAGAGATGAACAGACAGAAAAAAACAGAGAAAGAGAGAGCAAGCAGTTGAGGGTGACAGGGATAAAAAGCACTTTTCAGATATCAATTAGCAACACCATAGCAACCACTTAACACCACGTCATCCCCAAAGCATTTACCTGTGATATCATAGTAACTGCCAAACAACGCAATACAGCATGAACCTAGCAGACACCTAGAATACCATATCAATACCAATGATAATGACTTAGCAAAAACGTTTCATCTTTTTTAACTGCATAGAAACAGCATAGCAACTGCCTGGATGTAGGGACCACTTAAGCTGCACAGCCACTCAGCATGTCCTTCAGAAAAGGCCATTTTCTAGTTACCAACTGCTGCTGGCTTAACGAGAGGTTATAAGGCATCAGAGCTGGTCCAGACTTTTCTGTAAAATGTGAACATTTTAAAAAGCTTATATAGTAGTTCAATGTATTCAAAATGATATTAAGGAGGAGTGTAATCACCCATCACATCCATACACTGTCTCTACAGACTGCTCCTCACAGAGTTACTGCTTTAAACTGAGTTTCATACCATGATAGATATTTATGCCAATATGAACACACTTGTTCATGCAGATGTAGAATTCAAGGTGGGATAACTATAATGGAAATGAAACAAGTTGGAGCACTTGAATTTTATTCCTTTACTATTTAAGATGAAACAGAAAAAATCTAATTAGCAGCTAGAAAACACTAATTATGTAACAGCTATACCCCACCCCTTAAGGTGGAATAAAAGAAAAAGAAACCAGTGTCGCTCTTTATTTACCCGTTTGCAGATTTGTGCCACCTTAAAGGTGCAGCAGTATAGCCCAGGTACCTTGTAACTGCTTCAATGTTTAAGGCTGAACGAAAATGTAATATAAGCTGGTGTTTGTGTAATTGTGTGTATACAGCGACAGCATTTAAGGCGGATGATTGTGTAAATATAGTAACAGCATTTAAGGTAGAATTAGTGTCATTGTGTGAATATAGTAGGAGCCTTTAAGGTGGAACTGAAATTGTGAAGAATTCAACTTAGCACTTGGAGGTAACTATCTCACTTTTTAAGGTGGAATGCAATAGTAAGGAACTTTGAGTGAATATAAGTATTTGTGGGAGATTAAAACAAGTACTACACAGTACAAAACTATCAGTATTTATTCACCTCACACATTTCTGCTGAGTTTGGTTGGTGTATGTTTACTGTGGTCCTGTGAAGTGTTCTTTCAATGGCTTTATGAATATGGTTCCTACACTGTTACTTATTAACAGTGCAACCTTGAGAAGAACGGTCACAAGTTTATCGGTCTTCTGTGGCATCAGTTCACTCTTGAGGACCCTTTCTCCGCTTTGCATGTCCTGAAGGACAGTTTCACTTCATCCTCTTCATGATGATTATAATGCATCCCTATACTCAGCTGTTACCTATATTTTCAGCTGACTCCAGACGACTCAGCTGGAGAGAAAAATAAAGAAAAGAAGAAAGAACAAGCGAGGAGCCAGAATGTGTGTGTGTGTGTGTGTGTGTGTGTGTGTGTGTGTGTGTGTGTGTGTGTGTGTGTATGTGTGTGTTTGTCAAAAGCGGATTTTCTCCACTGGCTGCCCAGGCAGCACTAAGAAGCCCTGTAGATGTTCCTGTTCAAACTGTGACACAAAAACAAAGAGGATGAAAAATGATGGCGCTCACGCTCATGTGGCTACGCAAATCAGGCATGAACACAAAAACACACACACACACATACACATACACAAACACCAAACAAAACAAGCCACAACTGGCAATTGGTGAATGCACAATTCACACCCAAAAAAATAAAATAAAACAAAAATAAAATACTGTGCATAAATTACCTCAGCCTCAATTAAAAGACAGCCCAGCCATTTCTGTTGGAATGTCGAGGGACAGGTCACTGTTTCTATGCTTAACTCTGTACACAACACCATTTTTCTACTGAAAATGAAAATGGAAAATATTTTTTCTCATGCACTCACAAACTCACAAGGTTGTTGTCAAGGACATGAATCTGCTCTGTGCAGAAACACATCACAGCTCTTTTATATATTCTTTTCTCTGCTAAATGAAAAGCCACAACTGGATGTGAACAGTATTAGATAAACAACTGATTTTAAAACAGAGTTGGTGCAGAGGTGATCATATCTGATCTCTTAGTTGTGTTGTAGTGTTATACATGGACTAGCAACCACCTTAGACACCGGATCAATTTTCTGCCAACAGCCTACCAACCACTAAGCAGCACTAAGCTTGCATCGCAATAACAACTGAGAACACCACCGCAACAATATAAAAAACATCAGGGTACCAGATATATTAAAATCTGAAATCCCATATCAACCACCTTGTACCAATATCAAATACTTGGTAACACCATAACAACTCTATAGCAGCTATAGCATCCTCTTAACTTATTTTGACTATACACTAAACTGCCAAAAGCATCCGATCACCCAGGCAAATCACTGAACTCAGGTTCCAAATCAGTTCCATGACCACAGGTATATAAAACTAAGCACATAGACACCTAGAGAAAGTGTCACTCTCAGGGGCTCAGATAATTCTAGTGTGGTTCTGTTATAGGATGCCACATGTGCAAAAAGTCCAGGCGTGAAACTTCCTCACTACTAAATATTCCACAGCCAACTGTCAGTGATATTATAGCACAGTGGAAGAGACTGGGAACTAAGGCAACTCGCTCTGTGAACTTTCTGTAGAGCCAATCATTACAGACTTTTAAAATCCCAGTTGTCATTGTGATGCAAGGTAGTTGATGTGGGACTGTAGGTGGTTGTTATGGTGCTGCTTAGTGATTGACAGGCCGTTGGGTTTTAATGGGCAAGCAGTTTTATCCAAGCCTTACATCACCAAACACAATTCAGACGAGAGGATACTGCAATGCAATGTGGTTAAGTTTTTTTTCATTTTCTTGATGAACAATATCAAAACCAGCATTCCACTCTGTCATTCACTGAGAAAAGGTGGATGAAGGATCAGTGCTTCTGTCTGGACATGATGAGAAGATTAGTGATTAAAGTCCACTACCCTACCAACACACACACACACACACACACAGTCCCACAGGTGTGTGTGAGCACAGCTGTGCTGGCAGTGTGTATTCAATGCTCGGTTGGCCTTCTCTGCATGCTCCAGTGAGAGAGCAGATCAGTCTCACACACACCTACAGGGCACAGGCTGCATCAGCCTGATACAGCTTTCACACACACATACACAAACACACGCACACAAACACAGTTAAGTCTATTTAGGATTCACAAGTTTTTATTGTGTCAAATATTTTGGTGATATTATTGTGTACGATATGATATAGCACACCCCTACTTAATAATTCATATTGGTTCAATATAATTATTTTTTTAATTTAATAACTGAATAATTATTCTAGATACCTGATGACCCACTATAGTAACTCAATGATTTATAGTAAGAACTGAACTAATCATAATGCACAAATAGTGAATAATCAATAGTGGTTAATTAACATCAAGTCTGATGATACGACTGATCTGCTGCATCACGCAGTGCAGGATGAGGAGAGAGGCGGATGGAGAGAGTGGGCGTGGAAGGAGCACGGTGGAGAGGAGGGTAAGTGGCCGCGTGGCGTGAGGATGAATAAGTGAATAACAGGGCTGCAGGATTAAGGGTTAAGGGAGAGTGTATTTTAGTGTAGCAGAGTGCAGGAGGTTTCATTTTCAGAGCGAGGACACTTGGCACAGCATGATGAGGTCACTTCCTGTGCTCAGCGTGGCTAATGTGTGTAATATCACCATTTTAAACACTTTCATTTAATAACAGCCCTCTCACTGCTGCCCCTCCATCCCGGCCAGAGAGAGAGAGAGAGAGAGAGAGAGAGAGGCAATTAGGCACGGACACTCACGCCCCGCTGTTCACAGAGGACGGGCAACCGTTCACACACACACACACACACACACACACACACACACACACACACACACAATCATCACTGAGCTTAATGTACAGGGGCAAAATACTGTAAAATGGATAGAGGGAGAAAGAGAAAGTGTGTGTGTGTGTGTGTGAGAGAGAGAGAGAGAGAGAGAGAGAGAGAGAGAGAGAGAGAGAGAGAGAGAGGAGAGTAGAAAGAGTGTAATTGAGGGAAAGATAGAGAAACGAGAGAAAAAAAGGAATGAAAGAGGAAGTGAGTAACAAAGTGAGAGAAAAAGAGAAAAACATGAGCGATGAAGGAGAAGGAATAGAAGAAAAGAGTAGAAAAAGAAAGAAAAAGACAGTAAGAGGTTGACACAGAGCCAGACAGAGAGAGAGAGAGAGAGAGAGAGTGAGAGAGAAAGAAAGAGAGAAGGTAAGATATTAAGAGAGAAAGATATAGAGATTGCAATTAAGAGTGAGAGACATGGTGAGAGAAAGAAAAGAGTGAAAGAAAGATAGACAGAGAAAGAGTGCAATTGAGGGTTTGTGAAAAGGGAGAAAGATGTAAAGATAGAAAAGAGGGGAGAGAAAGAGGGACAGGAAGGGAAAAAAGAAGCTGAGGGTGAGAGATTAAAAAAGAAAAAGTGAGAAACAGAAAAAGAGAGACAGATTAAGGGTGATAAAGAGGAGACAAGGCAGAGAACAGGGATGAGAGATAGTAATTAGTGAAAGATCAAGTGGGAGACAGTGGGAGAAAGAGGGAGAAAGCAAAATGGAATATTTAAGGGTGAAAAACAGGTGAGACAGAAAGAGAAAGAGAGAGAAAAGGTTTAAGAGAGAGATGAATATGAGAAATTAAGGAGAGGGGAGGTCCAGAAAGAGAAATATTATGAAAGAGAGACAGTAATTAAGGATGAGACAGGAGACAGATGACAATACAGAAAATGGAAGGTGGGACAGAAAGAGAGTGAGAGGGTTAATGAGGGAAGGAAAGAGAGAAATACAGAGAGGAGGAAACAGAGAGATAGATGGATTGTCATTCTGTCTCCAGAGCCGGCGGTCAAGTTCAGCTTTATTAAGGCAGAATCAATGAAAGTTCAGGAAACACAAAGCTGTTAAACCAACTAAAGGCAACTAAATGTCCAGCAACTCCTCCTGTCCTTTCACAATTTCTTCAGCAATATAGAAAATATAAGACAGACAGACAGACAGACAGACAGATAGATAGATAGATAGATTAAAAAATAGATAAATAAATAAATAAATAAATAAATAAACAAATAGCATTTGTGACAGCTCTGCTACAAAAGACCTACTCAGTGCCCCAGTGAAGCACAGCAAGCAATTAGAACTTCATGTTGTCTCCATTGCAATTACTGCTTAGAAACTAGCAATATTTCCTTCACAGCTGCCAGAGATGTTTATTAAAGTTCTTTCTCCATTCTCATTCTTTAAAAGTGCCAAAACGAATGTCGCACATAGAGAAACTGTTGCCTTCCTAATTACCACCAACCCACGCACAAATGCGTGCCATGAAAAAGCGACAGCATTCCAGTTATTGTTATGTTTTTTTCAAGCTAAAGAAGAATTTCCTGAGCGCTAACTTTGCTCTTTGCTCTCCCAATTACAGAGTCCATTCAGAATGAGGCAGCTCTAGAACATTCCCTTCCTCCACATGCTTAGTTTTCTACAAGCTACAGGCAAAGCTTTCACTAAACCACCAATTACCAGATTGGTATCCCTCCTCCTGCTGCCCACTCATTCAACACAGTGCTCCTCTGAAGTGAACTGGAGCTTTTCCTGACACCTAGAATCTCAGATCCTCCCGTTAGGTACAACACTTTACACAGTTTCTTTCAGACTGGTGGATGCAAGGAAATCCAATATAGCAGTAATTGCTATGGTTTTGAACATGCTTAGTCTTTAGAGAATACACACTGAAGGCTTTTAAAGAAGTAAACATGGGTGGGCTTTCACACTGTGGATCAATTCCTAGATTTGGTGTCTTGTGACTTTTCATAAGACCATGGTAAACATTGTACAAGACAAATGTGATTGCTACTGTAGTTTGGGCATTTTACACATGGCTAGTTTGTGCTGGACATCTGTAGTGAGTTGCATGGGTTAAAGACTCTTTCTGGCTAATGTGTACACAAGTTTTAGTCCCTAAACATCTCTAATTACAGTATTTTAATTTTATCATTATGGCTTTAGTTCTTCTAAATACCTTCCTTGCAAATCCTACACCAGATTGGTTCTTATATCCTTACGTCTCCTTTCTTCTCTCTCCCACGAGTTGTCCCCTGCTGCCTGCTAAACTGAGGTGCAAGTCCAATCTTGGGTGGGTGCCGGTGCCTGACTTCCCTTGATCAGGCCCCTTCCACTGTGTGAATTCACAAGTCTCAGACTCTTTCTTATGTACTGAGATTGTTTCTGGCCTGGCATTCCACTAACCTGGTGCTCACTGTGAACTGTCCTGAATCAATGCCTTGGAATAGTGCCTAGTTTAAGGTACCAGATTCCATATTTGTCTAATAGAAGTTGAGTCGCGTCATCAAGTATGTACCATGTATTTTACAACTGAAAACCACACATTTTATATCTGTCAGTCATCAGCACTTAAATCTTAAACCAGTAGTGCTTACCTGGTCGACTGTCCAGAGCTCCAAAATCCAGAGAGTACTTGACCACGTGATAGTTATTCCACACATACAGCAGGTTGTCCCTAGGATTGTAGTCCACGGCTGCGATGTACTGATAGGAGTTTGGGAAAGGGATGTCCAGAAATCCATCCTTGCCCAGCTCTGTGTTGTAGATGTAGTCAATCTTGTTGCCCGTGGCCTCGCTGTCATCATCCTCATAAACGCTCTTTACCACATAGAGAATCCCACAGATCATAAAGGCATTAGAAGCTGAGCGTTTGTCGTAGGCCGTATCCCAGGTTCCCTCCACCCGCAGAGTATAAGGGTTGAGCTGGCTGATCACAATGCGTCCGTTGTTGGATTCAGTAGCGTAAATCACCCAAAGACCATTTTCATCAACTGCAAGATCTATATCAGACTTTCCTCCCCAGCGGTACGGGGAGGTATCGTGATAGTTGGCGCTGGCAATGATCGCCTCACCGCTCTTGATGCGAGTCCGAAGATCAAACTTGACAATATTCCTAGTGCGCTCCTTGTTGAAGAAAAGTGCCCCATCGTAGACCACAAATCCCGTGCCGTCCACTCTGTGAGGAAGCTTGTAGGTGGTGGTGGGACGACCTGCCACAAAATCCTCCTTGCTGGAATACTCAGTAAGTGTATCCGTGCGATAAGGTGTCCAAGGCATGTAGTAGATCTTCTCTGAGGCTTGCAGAGGGTCCTTGCACCAGGCACCTGACTGATGGTCCGATTCGAAGAGATGCTCACTTTGGTACACTCCCCGCAAAAGGCCTGGGCACAGGAAAACTGTGGACACAGAGGAGACGGATAAGATGTGGTAGAAAACAACAATTTGCACTAGTGGTCACCAACTGCCTGTAAAAGACTAATCAAATATAAGCACTGCTTTATTTTAAGCAGATATGATTAACTAGGGTTAAATAAAAAAAATAAACAGATTTGTAAATCTTCAGGGGCCAAGTTGGTGACCACTTCCATTTCTACCAAATATGAAAGCAAACTAAAAAGGTCACTTGGGTACAATCCTCTCAAGATACTGTAGACAGGAGAGAAACATGAGGAGAAGGATGGAAACAATGAAAACAACAACTTACACCAACTTTGAGAAGAACATGGATGTGATATTACAGATATTACATGATAGGATTAAGTATTAAATGACCAGACCAGCATCTTGTACTACCTTTTCTGAGTCAGAGCAGAAGTAACTTGGACTTTTTCACTAGGTACACAGTTGTCAGGTAAGTGGAACATTTTAACAGTTCTTCTATCTGCTGAAATGAGACACTGAATATGGAAGATCAGTTTATTGGGTTGTTTTGTCATTAAAATATATGGAAATGGGCAGAGCTACACATCATACTGCAACCAGCAAGTGGAGGCACTAGACCTGTGGTTGTTTTACGTTTGAGAGGCACTGCACTGTTCATGTGTTAATGCCAATATGGCCAATGGTAGTGCATTAAATATGCACTGTAGCCAATGCATAGCCTACAAATAGTTGTGTACCCTCCCTAGAAATGTAACTACACATTGTGGCAATACAGAGTGACGTAGCCACTTCTGGGCCACAAACACCATGTTGGCTTGATGCACAACAATAATTCAGCCTTTGTACTCTACAGTCATTGGTTTTGCCTAAACGTCCTTCACTGTTAGCCCCGAAGCTTCAGTTATAAACTTGCAATGAGCACATGGCTTTTCAGATAGTCTAAAGTTTCTGAACATATATTTTTTCCATTACCTGAATAGGTCATAAACCAATACAATTTACCCAGTGGCCCATACCTAGTGTATGAGGTGCCCTTCTGTTTCCGCACCCCGTCTCCAATGCTGACGTGAAGGCAAAGTGCCTCATATTTACCCTAGCAAAGGTTGCGCTGTAAATTTTGATAAATAGGCCTGGGCGTCTTATTGGCAGTTGGTCAAGCCAGGCGGTGGCTTCGGAGACACAATAATTACTTTATATTTATTACTATCTGAACATATTCCCTCCCATCGCTAAGTCCAAGCAGATATGGTCAATTTGTGTCATTTTGATTTATAATGTCTGCTTGCTCAAAACTAATAACCGGCCAGCCCTCCGCTTCCACAATCTCTGAGGAATCGGGATGCATCTCAACCAAAGGGGCATTCACAATCGTAACTTTCTTTCCGTATTGCAGAATCAGACCCGGCTTTGGACTGTGGCGATCCATAAGGCTAAAAAGATTGCATTACAAACATCATCTAATTCCTATTAATTTCCTCTGCTTAGCTGATGTCATCTATTGATACCAAAGACAATGCGATCTACGGAGAAGGCAGTTAGCGGAGGTTGTTAATTAAATACTGCACTGCTCTGGAGTTGGGAGGAGTTCATATGTATGGCTGATGAATGTATCGGAGTTTCATTGCCACATTACTGATAATTACAGTTTCAGGAGTGCAGAAAAAGTTTCAAACTTTCCATCGTCTTAAATGAACCCTGCGTCTCTGTTTTAGACTGCTTAAATGAACACTTTTTCTGCTTTTCTTATTCTTTTTGTTCACAAAAAATGAAAGCTGACAGCTCCGTTTATGGCCTGTGGGCAACCTACAGCGACGGAAGATGTCAAAATCAAGAACAGATAAAGGCATTTCATAAAGGCAGTTTCACTGTGATTAGGTCAAAGGATAAAGTTTTTACCCCTTTTACCCATGAGAAAGTTTAGCATTAAGTAAAATCATGGCATGGATTTTAACTATTACTTGTCACAAGAGTCTTAATAGCAAAATAACACCTAAATTTAATGTATAATTAATAGGAAACCCTAAGATACGATTAATATTTAAAGTATTCAAATTTAAGTAGTTAATATTATTCAGAATGAAAATGGTACTCATGTAGACATTGTAAATATGCCATATAATTAGAACTACCTTAGACATTATTAGCGTGCCATTAGAGCTTGGCCTTTGTAGACACAATGTACATAATGAAAAAAACTATGCTTATATATTATAATGCATTCATAAGGCATTATAAACACAGTGATAAATAGTAAACCGCTTTTGTTTATTTGCATTAAGCTTAGATTTCCAAAATAGCCGTGTTAGCAGCACTCAGCGCTAGTAAATGCCGCCCAACAGCGCTACACCGAGGAACCCTGAGTGTTCCAGTTACACAGGATACTATTAGCTAGCGGTTCGTCCCACATCTCTTGTTTTAACATGGTAAAGCACGCAGACTACACTCTGATATACTCACAGTTTACACTGTGAGTATATCAGAGCTTACAGTACTAATATAGGCATTTTAAACATAGTGTTTACAGTAGTATAGGACTAAAGTATGTATTATAAACATTGTGTTTTCATTTTTCAGTATATGCATTAAAGCTCACCTTCCGTCGTTTTTTCTTTCATTTTAAAATGTCTAGTTGTGGTCTCTAGTATGAATGAATGACATGTGAGCCGTTTTTGTAAAAAAAAAGTGCTCAGGTGTCTCTGTATAGCTCTTTTTTAATGGACTGTTTTAGGGGTGTGTCCAAAATGACCGGATTCCAGCTTTGCTCATGAATATTCATACATGCAAACAGCATGCAAATATCTCTCCTCTGATTGGCTAGGAGCACTGCGACGCCCCTCCACCGCTCTGCCGCTCACTGCCTCCCACCTCCTAACTGATGAGCGGTGATGTTGCGTCGCTTCAGCTCCGCCTCTGGGAGTTTCTCGAGCCAAGGTGGGCTGGTCTGTGAGTTTCTGCCTACGTAGGCAGAAAGATAATTCAAAATTCACCCGTTTTTCGGAGGGGGGGAGGGGGGATTTCTTTGCTTAGCTCCTGCAGACAATGGGGGCTGCAAAACAGTTTAATGTGCAGGTGTACACATTCAACTCGGAGAGACCTACTGTATTCCACAAAAAACAAGAAAAATCGGATTTTCGCGGAAGGTGAGCTTTAAAAACATTATTTAAGAAGTTCTTCTGGATTATATCCACACTGTTCAGCTTACACAAGTGTAAAATGTGTTTTAACACGATTTAACAGCTTTAACTATATTCCAAGCTGTTTCAATGATGGCCACAGTGTCCACTATACACACACAGACACACACAGCTTAACCATCCAAAAGACTGCTGCTTTAAAGAGAGCAAGATTAAATGCGCCACTACAGCTCATTCTTTGAGGCGTGAGCTTTTACACAGGAAGGATATGGAGGAGCAGAAGCATTAGCGGCCGCTAATCTCCGTGGCATTACACACACAGTGCTCACGGCCTTCAAAGCCAAGACTCTCACACTGCAGCCCTGCAGACCTACTGCACCTGATGTTTGTGTGTGTGTGTGCCAAGACACACGGTTCAGCTCAGTTCACTATCAGTCTGGATCTGGCGTTAGAGCAGGTGAAGCTGGACACTCTGCAAAGCTGAGGTGTGAGAACTTTGACCTGGAGAAGATCAGCGGCTACCAGAACCCGTCATCAGAAGAAGCTGCAGTATCACCTACACTCAGAGAGGACCTACAAAGACCACGACAGACCCACTCTAGAAGAAGAAGATAAGGGGGAGGAGGATGAAGAAACAACACTTTGTGAGAAACACCTTGTGCTTTGACCCTGCGATTGCCATCCAAGATCTGATGTCCCGAATGGTCAGAAAGCGACCACTGATGAAGGATTAGATGGCGGCTCACTGTGCTTCAACATTCGAGCTGCAGCTTCTAACTAGCACACCAGCAAGGTGGAGCTACAAAGTGTTTCTAATAAAGTGGCCAGTGAGTGTGTTATGAATGAATGAGAGTGTATGTAATAAAAAGGTATATAAGCTTGCTGTTATGGTTTCTGCTTGCTGTCTTCGGCCCGATGGCTACACATATCATCATTATTTCGTCATTTAAAATGCTGACAGCTCACTGGCTGCTCTATTGACTAGTGTGTGTAAGATGCAGCCCACTGCATTGAGCTGCACTGTACAGAAATATAAAAGATACAAACCAAAGTGTTTCATACATATACGTTTACTTGTATTTTATGTCAAAACTTTATCTGGTAATATACACCCATACCTGCATTTCAGGCCTAAAACACAATCCAAAAAAAAGTTGGGACGCTAACCAACACAAAAACAAAAGTATTCCAGGTGTTTTTTTTTTTTTGTCTTTCTGCATAAATGTCTTAAAGAAGTGCAAACATACAGGGTCACTGTTGCATTTTTTACTTCAACATTTCCCAAACACTTTTTCTGCCGCCATGCTAGTGCAGAATGTGGTTTGGAATTGTATGGCCCAAAAAAAAAGCTCTAATTGAGATATTCTGCTCACAATTAATGCTCATGCTCAAGTATACTTCTGTGCATATTTTCCTCCCATCTAAATCCTAACCATATATTGCTACAATCCCAACTTTTTTTAAATGCATGGAATGCATGGATTTATGTATAATAATACATGAAACAAATGTGCCTTATATGTTTCGCAGCTGTTAAAAAATCAATGAGCTGAAAGCAGATGTTTACATGCAGTTAGAACATGTTGTAAATCTCTGTTGTAGAGTGTATGAGTTTAAGTGTGTACCTAGCAGCAAAGTAGGGGAATAAAATCAGTAACAGCTGTGATGATGAGGATGGGCAAGGATGGATCAAGCAAGGTCACCACAAACACACCAACCACTGCCACCAAACACACATTCATAAAGAGAGTACAAAACATTTACAAGCACTTTATTCATACCCCTCAATTTGGACTTCATATACGTTTGTTTCAGCTTTTCCTGCTTATAAAAGTGCTTATAAAGGTTTTGTACAGTATTTATAAATGTGCAATAAACAGAGTATAAGGGCATATTTAGAATTGGCAATGGAATTTGTTGATAATGACACCATGAAGGAAAAAAGAGAGGACATTTCACTTTACCTTTCTGTTCCACTTCTAGATTAGGCATGAGAGAGTAAAAAAAAGAAAGAGAGAGAGAACAAGGACAATAAATTAATGATCCAACAAACTGATCAAGTGTCTCTTTCCCTGGCGCATACTGAACATTATTAGATAAAACCATTCATTATACAATCACCAGTTCCTCTGATGTCATAATTACACCGTCCGCAGCCTGTGGAGAGAAACCGAGAGGGAAAATCTACACTCGGGTGAGGAACGAACAGGAAAAAAGAATATGGGAGATATAGAAGACCCATTTTTTTGAGGAACAACAAATAAAATGCAATACAGATTTAAATAATCCAGTAATCCACACCAGAATGCAGCAAAACCTTCAAGTGGCATTTTTTAGCATGATAATGCTTGACTGTTTTTCTAAGGGCTGTCAACATGCATTTTTCAGCAGGATAATGCTCCCACACAAACATCAAGGGTTTCACAAGAATGTTTTAGTCAGATTTAGTCACTTTCTTGGTCAGTTCGGTAGCCAGATTTATCACTTTTTAAAAACGTATAGAACCATTTGGGATGTCAGCTTCAACAATCTACGACTGTGCAGGATCTACAGGTTCAGCTGCAACAATGTGATGTCTTAGGGAACCTATGTGTGCCGTGCCCAACTGCCCGAGGTGCGGCTTAACAGGAAACTATAGCCTCTTTTAGCTGTACAGTTTCTCCAATAAATATATACTTTCTGTGATATTATTTTGTCAGTGAGTTTAGATCAGAAATCAGACCGTGTGTGTGTCAGTGTATGTATTAAGGTGGTCACATGTCCACCCCCCAATACCCTGACCCATCACTGTCCCCCCAAGTGTGTGTGTATATATATATATATATATATATATATATATATATATATATATATATATAGTGTGTGTGTGAGTGTTCACTGTCCTTGTAATCCTTTATTTAATAAGTCAGGATTAACCCCAGTTACAGCCAGCTTACACCCCATATCCTCCAGTACTGGTGAACAGAGAGAGGGAGAGAGAGAGAGAGGGAGAAAGAGAGAGAGACTCTTTGAAATCAAGATGCACTGCACTGATACAATGCCAAAAGTCATGGAACAGCTTGGGAACACCTATACCTGAATGAGTTGTAAGGTGTTATCTTGTCAGTAAGACTGACTAAACACCGGCCAGCTTGTTCATGGCAAGTGGAGTTAGAGCAAGTCCTAATGTCGGGTGTTGCATTTACCACTCTCGATCCACAGTGCCATGTGTGTACCAGAAATACTGTGCATCATAGATGGTATTACCACCCACAGTGGACAGTGCAGTGAGTGGTAACGACCGTGACTGGATTGTATCCTGCAAGTCAGTGCAGTGTCCTTAAGCTTTCATGGGACATGGCAAAAGTCATGGGACAAAAACATGCATCATGGCCATGAAACATCTTGATAAAAATAGCGCAATTATTATTGCATTAAATTATTATATTATATTCTATATATTAAATTACTATTGTATTATTTTTTTCTGGTTAATAGTGTATGTCTCTCTCTCTTCTAAGTCTTCTAAGCGGTAAAGCCCTGAGTCCTGCCCGCAGGTTTCCACAGCGACCATCAGCACTGATCACCAATGTCCAACACATAAACTCTGCCAGAACGGAATCAGACAATTGAGTGGGAAGAACACTTTGTCACAAACCATAGAGCAGGACCGTGATTAAAGAGCTGAGAAAGAGAGACTGAAAGAGAGAGAGATATAGTTGGGTGAGTAAAACATAAAAAAAAAAAATCTCATATAATTATAAGCAGTATAAGTATATATGTAGCTATAAATATATACATACACTGAACATAGATAAATACACAAACACACATATAATAAAAAGTTTATCCTGCTTTTGATGGAATAACTGTCTCTCTACTGTCCTTGGAAGGCTTTTGGAGCTTTGCTGTGAGGATCTGATTACATTCAGTAAAAAGAGCAGTGTTAGTGAGGTGAGGGTTTTAAATAATTGTCAAATCATTCCACTTTCTCCCCAACTCCTCATCTCATCTCAAAAGTACTGGATAGAGCACACGCATTACAGAGAAGCAGTTCCATTGGTCAATAGTTGAAGCTAGGGGGGGCTTTATACCCTTATTACCCATGACTGAAATTAGGTATTGTGTTATTAGGTTCATTTTTATCAAATAGCTCCAGGTAGTCTCATTATATTGTCGGTACGTCTCTACAGAGACTCGAAAAGCTGTGAGTGTGCATTTACACATCTTTGCCAGCAGATTAATATTGTTCTCATTACAGACACACTAACAAAGCTACTGTGAATCACATAAGATACAGAGAGAGAAAGAGAGAGAGAGAGAGAGAGAGAGAGAGAGAGAGAGAGAGAGAATATGATATGAAACTTTCTGTGAGGGTAATAAGATTTGGAAAGGCTGTCATTGAAGGAGACACTTATAGATTTGAAGAAAGAGGGGGAGATTTAAGGGGGGCAGGGAAGGAGAGCATTAAACGAGAGCAGAAAGCAGCTGCTACAGAAATATCAGGTCTGATGTAAAACTTCGTTCACTTTGAATAAGCATCATATGAGCTTATTCAGGAGCACTAAATTCCTCTTTTTTTAAATACCTGAGTCAAATCTCTGCAACTCCTAAATACAGTCAGAGAAATGAATAAATAAGGGGTATTATGCTGTGTTTACACCTATAATTGGTTTGCTCTGGTTTGAATCAGTTTAACAACTTTGTAAACTTGGAGTTTTCCCTCTTGGTTCGTTTTGTTTTTCTTTTACACAGGGAAAATCCAAGTGCACCAAAATATGTCACAACAAACCATGTGACAACACTTTATAGCCCAGTGTTGGGGGTTTACACTCCTCAGGTCGATGCCCAGCACTAGACATGTTGGCATTAGGCTGCTCCAGAGCATCTATTCTATTGGCAGTGCTTTTGTATTGAGATTATATGCAGCTGAACTTCCCTCACTGTGGAAGACTGAGTTAGTGCTACAGTGACAGAGTGCCAGTTGAGAACACCCAAGAAAAACACACACAAACGACCTTTCCGAAATAACCAGACCACAGGCTGGGAGGAAAAGAGACAGAGATAGCGAAAGTGGAGCAAAGGGTAGAAAGACGAACATTTAAGAGAAAGAGAAAAAGAAAGAGAATAAGAGAGAGAGAAAGAAATTCAGTAAATATGTTACAGGTCAGTGTTACACCACTGACCTGTAACATATTCCACACTGTTACACTACGGACCAGTACTGTTACATCAACCATAACCCCACAATACTGATTATTAATATTATCATTTACTCTTTTCTGTAACAGCCTTGACCAATCACACAATTTACACTGTTATATCACATTCTTGTAACACACTATTATTACCTACTCATCTGTAACATGACCACTGTTGTTCTGCCACTGATGCATAACATAATGCATACGGTTACAGTACTGACCTGTACTACTGACCTTTAACACAGCTAGTTGTCTTTGTTACAACACTCACCTGTAACACATTCTATACAGTTATATATTTCACCTAAAGCACACTACACATTGTGACATCACTGACATGTAACATCAACAATAGACGTAAAAGAATTCATACTGGTACAGCAACGACCTGTAACACCCTCCACTGATCCAGAACACAATGTCATTACTACACTTAATATAAAGTATTTTATAAATTGGCAAAGTTGCTATTCATGATTAATGGCAATAAAGTTAATTGGTATATAGAAAAACTGAATTAAGAGAGAGAATGAGAGAGAGAGAGAGAGAGAGAGGTGGAGCTGAATGGTTAAAGGCCGTGTAGCTGCTGAAGCTGTGAGTAGGCACTTCCGCTCTTAATTAATGAGTCAAATTATACACACTGCTCCGAATAGCATGAGCCTGAGGAGAGGGGTTGCGCGCGCGCGCACACACACACACACACACACACACACACACACACACACACACACACACACACACACACACACCTATCTCTTCATCTCCCCCTGCCTGTCACCCCTCCTCTTCTCCCCTACATCTTATTTTTTTTCGCTCCATCTTTTCTCTACTGTTCTTCTTTCTCTGTCTCTCTCTCCCTCTCTCTCTCTTTCTCTCTCTCTCTCTTTCTCTCTCTCACTTGCTTTCACTCTACTGTATTATAACCTTGAGGCTATAGAGAGAATTGTGTGTGTGTGTGTGAATGTGAGAAGGACAGCGAGGGACTTTCTGTGACAGGTGTAACAGATTGGAGCTTGGACAACCAGTCCCACTAGGAAGAATCACACACTAACACACACACACACACACACAGGAAGAAACATGGTGTAACTAGAGCAGAAATAATTCAATATCCTTTTTTTAAACATATTCCTGATACACTGTGTTTGTGTATTTGTGTGTGTGTGTGTGTGTGTGTGTGTGTGTGATGAATTCAGTAACCGGTGATTCAAAGGAAAGCATCCATCAAGTGGCTTTAGACTCTGATAACCAATCACTGTAACACACAGCAGTAATCACACCCTTTCTGAGCACTTTGACAGCCTCTCTCTCTGTCTCACACACACACTTTAATAATACGCTTCTTAAAAAAAAAAAAAGAAAAAAAAAAAAGAATGCAATCTCCAAAGCTGGTTTGAGTGATCCATTCTTAATGCACGCAGTGTTACTGATACAAAGCACCACAAGCTATAACTGTATTTAATAGCACCCCTTGTGGAAAATTATAAGCTTGCTTTTATGTGACAGTTTGGTTCACATCGAGTTTCATATCTATAACACATAAAGTCCCTCATTACACAGAGTGCTGAAACAGAACACCCAGACAAATACTCTTTTAACCCTTAAAGAACTACCAAAAGTGAACACACCTGGACTCAACTTTCTGTTCATACATTGGTATTGCATTAAACAGTACTGTAATCAAGCATTATAATCAGTTGTGAAATGTATTGAGTAACATTGTTTGCTGATGCATTATAAATACTGAAAAACAACATAGAAAAAAAGGGAAAAATATCACCAGCTGGCTGCTGGTGAACATGGTTTTAAATGTAGTCAGGTTGTCACTGCTGGGAAGGAATCTGATCAGTGTGGAGATTCCTGAGCACCCCTTTAACGGAAGTGAAGAGTGAAATTCTATGTTATCTGGCTAACGACTAGCCAGCGGCTGATCATACGCTCAACCTCAGATTACTATCACCACATGCCTGAAGCCCCTGAACACTCGGAAGAAGAGAATTCCCAAAGGATTTTATAAGTTATTATAAGTTCAAAACGTATAATATAACCTAATATGTAAACATTTGGTGAAGTTGTTTTTAAACAATATTCATGATTCATGATCAGGATATATATATATAAAATTAAAGGTTTTTGTCTGTATTCTGGCCTTACGTCACACCAGCCTGGTTTTTGATTGCCTTTTTTTCCCTCCCATTCACATGTATTTAGATATTTTTAAATACATATTTTGATTGCATTTTGAATGCCTGTTTACATGCATCACATTGTTTTGGCAGCTCCAGCCACACCTGCTGTTTCTTTCTCTACTGCTTTAGTGCTGCCTATCCAGCAAACACATGGTGTTTGGTGTGGTTAGTGGTGTTTGTTAGCTCTGTTATTCACAGTATGGTCTGAAAGCTGCTCTGTGGAGAGTGGTCTTACCCGATTACTGGGGTTAAAATTAATCAAACCCTTTCCTCCACAAGCTTTAGCTCCACATTTTACAAATATGAATAAAACTCAAGACTGGCCAGGTCGAGAGGACCCAGAGCCAGATATTATCCTGACTGGTTGCTGACGATGCTGAGTGTCTGCAGCTGTGCTTCAACCCCAGAATTAAATCTAGTGGCTAAACGTGAAACTTTAGGTTCCTGTGGTGAGTGAGCCACACAGTGCTTCCGTAAACCTCAATTCCTGATTTTTAACTGATCGCCTTTCAAGATCTGCTAATTAGAGAAATATCAATACATAGCCGATCTATCTTACCATCTGTAGTATAAGATTGAACAGATTATATATAGACATTATATATAGACATATGCTTGTAAAGGTGTCATAAGTACTCATATTCATTACTCTGTAGGTAGAAGTATAGATACTAGGGATTAAAATACTTCTGTAGCAGTTGAAGTATCAAGTCAAGGGATTTACTAAATTCAAAGTGTAAAAGTACTGGTTTCAAAACTCCTTACAGTTTAAAAGCATTGATGAGTGTATGTTTATATTTTTCATCCAACCACAATCCAATCATATTCATTCTATCCAGATAGATAGAATTATGTGGGTTTTTTGAATGATGAGTAGCCAGAATAAAAAACAAGCTGAGATGAAATAGGAGAAATTAGGCTATTTTAAAAGTGTAAGGAGTAGAAAGTTTAGATAAGTGTGAAAATGTAAGGAGTAGAAATAAAAAGTTGTCTGAAAAATAATTACTTCCGTAAAGAATTGGACAGCTCACCAATAAGCAGATTCATGGCCAGGTATGGTCTGTCCCCTCATTATTTTATGACTAATTAAACATAAAAAGTCTGGATATCTGGGTATTTGTTAAAAAAATTGCTTTTTGTCTTTTAAGCACCTGTCTTCATTAAAACCCTAAAAAACAAAGCTTTTCAAAACTTTGCTGTGTGGACAGGGAATATGCAGCTATAAAAAGATGCTGGTGTCACAACACATGCATGTTTCTGGATTAATCTCAAACTACATACAGTATGCCACAAAATTACAACATCTACTCGCTAATGTTTCGGAAATGTTTTTTAGACACTTTTTTTTAACAAGCTATTCAGGGAAGATAATGAGCAAAAACTTTAGCAAAATTTGTCTTTTTCACTCTTTAAAAACCACAAAGTAAGCTAATCGGAAGTGAGTCAACCAGACACAGGCAGCACAGCAACTCACAACAGTCCTTGACAACATTTGTCCCCAAGATTTGTCCTCAAAAAGAAAGAGCTCACAATAAGAAAAAACAATGAAGCAAAAAAGGTTCCAGCTATCTACATTGGATAGATTTTTAAACAAAGCTAAACTTGCATACGCAGACATTTCAGCAGCCCATTAGATCCAACATTCCTCCCAAATATTCACATTTTCTGATATATGAACAACTGAAAATACTGTTTTATTAAAAGTATATAATGATCATTATCTTGAGTTGATGAGTTTCTTTGATTTTACCAAATTGAAAACATTTGGAATATAATCAAAAGGAAGATGGGTGATCACAAGCCTTCAAACCAAGCTGAACTGCTTGAATTTTTGTACTAGGGGTGGAATAAAGTTATCCAAAAGCAGTACGTAAGACTGGTGGAGGAGAACATGCCAAGATGCATGAAAACTGTGATTAAAAACCAGGGTTATTCCACCAAATAAAGATTTCTGAACTTTTAAAACTTTGAGTATGAACTTGTTTTCTTGGCATTATTTGAGGTCTTGCTCTGCATCTTTTTTCTTATTTCAGCCATGTTTTATTTTCTGCAAATACATGCTCTACATGACAATATTTGTATTTGGAATTTGGGAGAAATGTTGTCCGTAGTTTATAGAATACAACATAAATGTTAATTTTAATCAAACTGAAGTGGTCTCTACTTCTTTTCCAGTGCTGTATATATGAAAAATTAACAGAAGTATTTGGATTCAGCCTCTGCTTGGCCAACCCCCTTAGCAGCTTTCTGGCTCAGCTCTAAAACTAATTCCCGTTGCAGGTGATCCTTGAAATCTCCATTATCTAACCAACACCTGACCGCGTGTTTAATCCTGCCAGGGTCCGATTCGCTGTCCACCTGCACTTTATTCCAGCCAATCAGTGCATGTTAATTAGCATAGAGCAGACAGGAGGCTGGAGCTGGTCTTACTAATCGTGTTACCCTTGAAAGCCGGGACCAGAGCGGCGTCTGGGCTGAGACTGCCTGAGCGCGGGTAAATGACCCCTGGCCGACAGGCACGTCATCATGGTGACGCGTGGAGGGATGAACAATCGCTGTGATCAGTGGAGGAGCACAGGTGCTGCAAAACATCACAGGCTAATGTGACGAAAAGAGATCAGCATATGCATGGAAGATTGATTACACAAGCATGTGCACACACACACGAATGTGTACACACATATTCAACAAGAAAAGAAGAGAAAGGCTTCTGTGGATTGAAAAAGAAGCAAGTTTCATGGTTAGGTTTAATTTAAAGGACCTAACTGTAACAACTCATTAAAAAATCAGGATGTGTTACTAGATAAGAAGGAAAGTTTAAGTTTAAGCACTGGCATTCAGAGCAGAATTCTGCTTGTGTTGTAGCCTCTGATCCAAACCACTGCCCTTTCCTTATTCTTTGTCCTATTTCACAAACCCCAGGCTGCCAGGTATTAAACACAACAGCAGGCAAACAAAGCATACTGTAGCTTTGGCGTCCTTAAAAACTCTACGACCAGAGATGAGGATTATACATTAAAAGTAAAGTACACATTAGAAATGGATTTGATTGGAGGAGACTTAAAGCTTGGACCCCAGAAGGACTACAAAGAGAATTCTCCTGAACAGACCACCAAGCACTGAGCTTCAGCTAAGATTATCTAACCATAGATAGATAGATAGATCGATAGATAGATAGATAGATAGATCGATAGATCGATAGATAGATAGATAGATAGATAGATAGATAGATAGATAGATAGATAGATAGTTTACCATAACCACTAGTGCTCACATATATTCTTAGTGGTCCACGTGGAGCTGGTGGTATTTTAGAAAGATAAAGTGATCCAGTGCTAACTAATGGAATCAAGCTAGAGCATGCTAATGTGAACTACATTCAGTCACAATGGAGGGACAGATGGGCTACGGCTGTTTGCTACCTCAGCAGCAGCCAGAGTGTCAGAAACTCTCTATATTGAAGCTTATGAAGCTTTTGAGTTGTTTTCAAAGTATGTTTTAGGTCATTATCCATCTGCACAGAGAATCCCTTCCTCTCTGGGACTGTTCTTGAATTGATGCTGCGAATAATTGTTTTCCACCAATGGGAAAATTCTGCATGTCCTTCATGGTGTTTCAGACCTTTTTGTGTTCACAATTATTTTTTTTCAATGTACCATATTGTTTATTTGGCCACTCTTAAGGTCTTTACTAACTTTCTGATTGGTTTGTTTTTTCCTGACTCATGATGGCCTTCCATTACCTGAATGGACGGCAATTTGAAAGTTTCCCTGGAACACAGCCTTGAAATCTCCTTTGGGTCTTTTATGACTTTAAATAGTAATGAAATAATGAGGGAACAGACCATACCCGGTCATAAAACTGCTTATCAGTGGTTGCTTTAGAGCCTGTGAATTGAGAGGATTATGTATACATTTTTGTGTTATATAATAATACATATAGATGTCTATATGTTTATAATCTGTTCAATGCTATAGACTAAAGGTAGCTTGCTCATTACTGAAGTGTTTTGACTTTTAAAAGATAGAGAGACAGAGAGAGAGAGACAGAGAGAGAGAGAGAAAAAAAGAGAGAAAGAAGCAGGTGTGGCTGAAGCTGCCAAAACAATCAGCTCATACTCTATTATCCTCATAAAGCTGTTAATGCTGTGCAGGCCATTGGCTCTGCTATTACAACCTGAGCTGGACACAGGCACTGAGAACCCTGGGAGAATAATACCACTAGCTCAGTTAGCTAGATAGGTTGTAATGTTAGGAATCACCATCACAAGACACTCTTAAATAGTAAGAATAGACTTCAAATGGTGCTTAAAGTGAGGCTAAAAGGAGAACCACATATGGTTCTGTAAAGAACCATGTGCTTTATAGAAATCAAATATTTAAAATCAATTGTTTTTAGGCCTTACAAGTTTTTTCACACACATACTGAATAATAGCATAGCACACAGCACAGTTAACAGAAAATAAGGTATACATGTTTAGTTCAGATAAGCAATTTCAGTTAAATATCATATAGCAGACTTTTTATTTTATTTTATTTAGTTTTTTTTTTTTTTTTTTTTTTTTTAGAAATAACAGCCTCTAAATGCTTCCTATAGCTTTCAATGAGAGTCTGGCTGAAGGTATTTTGGATCGTTCTTCTTTACAAAACATTTCCAGTTCAGTCAGGCTTTCAAGCACGTACAGCCCACTTTAAATCACCCCACAGATTTTCAATAAAGTACAGGTCTTGGGACTGAGTGGAAAATTGTTTTAAGTTAATCCCAAAGGACAGTCAACAGAACTTACAATATGAACCTTAATTAGGTCGGCCAACTCCAGCTCAGTGTAGTACTCCAGCACAGTGTAGTACTCCAACAGAAATGGTTGAGCAAATAGATATTTTACTAGTACAATTAATCAAATTACAACATTCACAGCTAATTTAAAGCTACAGTGGGACCTTACCATCATCAACAGATCTATAGAAGAGTGCACCAATCGGTTTCTCTTACTCTTTCCTTCTAATTTCCCTGCATTTGCTTTCTGAGGCAATGCCAACATGAAAGGTAGAAGACGACAAAATAAAGAAGGAAAGAAAAAGGTACAACAAAGGCTCCCCAAAAGCAGCGTGTAATTATGCATCATTTCAGAATTAATTATACTGTATACATTGGGGTCAGCAGATTTTTCCAAGGAAACAGCAAGCAAAAACAGCTCTAATTGCTAAAGCCTGGGGAATGGAACGTAGCCAAGGAGGAAACAATACAAAGAGAGAGAGAGAGAGAGGATGGAGAAAGAGGCTCGAGAATGGAGTGCATTTTACATGGAGCTGGGGTTATTTTCCAGCTGACATCATGTACTGAACATTATCTGCACTGGAGTGAATGAATGAAAAGCTGTAAACATGCAGTCAGTAATTGTAGCGTATGTGCATGGAAATGTGTTCGTGCTCAGAAGGAGAAAGAAGGAGGAGAAGATGCTGGAAGATATTCAAAACAGGAAACAGAAACATCTTCCTAAAGCACAAAAACCCTTGGTGATTCATCAGTTACAACATTTATGTCCCCAGGTTAGGACTGCACGATATTGGAAAAATCTTACATTGTGATATATATATATATATATATATATATATATATATATATATATATATATATATATATATATATATATATATATATATATATATATTGTTTTAGATAGAAAAAAATAAATAAATACAGGGAGTCACTAGATTTTATAACCAGAAGTCAGTGGCCCAATTTTTTTTTTTGTATTTGTAAACCAAAATTATTTGGATGAAAATACACTGCCTGGCCAAAAAAAAAAAAAAAGTCTTCACCTGGACTTAACTAAGCAAATGTTCTGGGGTTGCTGTAGTTGGTAGACGAATAGATGGACAAATAGAAACATAAAAACATGTAAATGTTGGATGACTATTGGATTGGAGATTTTGGATGAAGCACCACCATCATTATTTCAGAGAACATAGTTCCATGCTATCCATTGCCCTGAAAAAGCTTCATCATACCCCTCTAGTCCAGGTTCTTGTTTATTAGACAAGCTTAGATTAGACAAGCTGTGTGTGTGCATTTAAACATCCGTGCCAGCAATGGGGGCAACTTAAAGAAGCGGTCAGCAAACAGTTGGATGTAATAAACAGGGTTGCCATCTCCCACACATCATAGATACACAGGAAGACATACAACTGCAGAGGAGATGAATGCTTATTTGTGTTGTGATGTTTTGTGTGTGTGTGTTTGTTTGTATGTCCTGGACAAGCTAATGCTTTAGACTGACAGTGCTTTAGTTCCCTTTCCTTCCCTCTGAATACAGATGGTGCAAGAGCAGCAGTGTGTGTGTGTGTGTGTGTGTGTTCTTGACATGGTAAATGCCTCTCAGACTCGGACACACACACTACCTGTATCTCAAACTCCCTTTCTCCCCCTATATCATTTTCTTTCCATCTCTCTTTCTCTCTCCCTCTTCTTCTTTTTGAGAAACTAAGGCAGCTGTTGCTCTTTTTTTCCTGACAGAGCACCTTTCAGACTGGAATACTGATGTTACAGCAAGGGGGGTGTATAGAGAGAGATAGAGAGAGTGAGAGGAAGAGAGCGAGAGAGAGAGAGAGAGAGAAAGAGAGAGAAAGAGAGAGAGGGAGAGAGAGGGAGCTCATCAATGTCTTAATAGAGGGCTTCTTATACCTGAGTGGAGACTTTGCTTTGGATGGCTGCTCACTTTATTACTGCCTGTCACCATATAGGGCTTCAAGAACATTCCGCCATGTCACTAGTGCACTTCCACTTTAATATTCCCTAATATATTTCCAAAATACTCCATATTTTTCTATCCCCCCCCCCATTCTTTTGTCTAAACTATTCCACTGTTTTATTCCTCCATTACACTTTCATAACATTCCATTCTTCTACTTCTACATTCCACTCTTGCACTTATTTAAAATGACATTATTCTGCTTCTAAAAGGTTCCTTTTCTTTAATTCTGCAACATTTTACCAATCAACATCTGTGCAATGTTATTTATAAAACCATCAAATACTCCACTTATTCAACATTCCACCATTTTAATTAACATACTCCATTATTACTATTCTATTATATTTTATTCTATTATAATTTCTACAACCTATGGTACAATGCATGTGACATTTCAATATTCCTCTTCCACTATGTTACATCTTTACTAATCTAAATTTAAAACAGTAAACAGTGTTTTTTACTGCACTGCTACTACTGATATTACATTTAAACCATTTCAATATCCCACTTCAACAACATTCCAGTTTTCCAGATCTGTACCATTCTAATACTCCACAACTGCACTTTTATTCCATTGTTCCACTTCTATAATGTTCTACTAATCTGCTGACACAGAAATTCACAGCTCCAGAGATTTAGCTTTCATTTATTTCACTTTTCCAACATTCCAGCATTTTAATAATGTGAAATTCCATAATTAGACTTTAATGATATTCCACTATTCCACTTTTAAATTTCAAAATTCTTTTCTTCAATAGTTTAATTCTATAACATGCCATATTTGTACTTTTGCTGTATTCAATGAATCCACATCTAACAGAACTGCTCTTTCACATGTAAAACATTCCAATACTCTTCCATAATATTCCACTATCCCCCATCTACAGGGTTCAGCTATTCCTTATTATACTTCAAGAAAGTATTTTACACATTCCAATATTATATACCAACATTCTGCGGTTCCGTTCCTACTAAAGTTCCATTACGTTTTCACTGTACTTTTCCACTGATTCGACTGAACCACAACCTCCTACTACTGCACTTATTCAACATGCCGGCATTTCATTATTACAGCATTCCACTTTTATGACACTCCATTATTCCGCTTCTACATTCCACAATTTCACTTCTGCAGCCTTCTGCTGTTACACTACTACATGCTGCAGCATTCCACTACTTTACATCTAAAACATCCCAATAATGCATTTCTACAGAATTCCACTACTTCACTGACACAGCATTCCGCAAATACTGCCCACAATTCCACTTCAACATCCCACTGTTCCGCTTCCACAACATCGCATTATCAGACATTAATCAAACCCCCACCCTTTCCCCTCACGGCACCTGCCTCAATTATCTGCTGAAAGAACACACGTCTGTCTCTTCCCACTGCCATCCCTCCACCTCTCTCCTCTAATCTCTCTCTCTCTCTTCTTCTCTCGCGCCCTCTCTATCTCTCTATCTGTCCATCCGTCTCTGCCTCTGTTTTGCCATCCATCCATCTGCCTTCACACAATCTCCAATCGCTCCTTACTGTCGTCCATTCTGATTGAGTGTGACAGCGTTGATGTGTACTGAGGTGGAGCCGTCAAATGAGCACCCACACTCACACTTACACAAATGTACACACACTTACAGGCTCACTCATACAAACACACACACACACACACACACAAACATACACACACACACTTTGATAGTTCATATCTCTGCAGGGAATTCCGAGGAGACTAAGCCGGATCGGACTGGAGAATTAGCGCCATCAAGCTCGTTAGAGTGTTTGCGGTGTCCTAATTGACGGCTTTATTAATTAGCTGTCGATGGGCAGATTAGTGGCTTTGAAATTTACACCCATCAAATGTTAGAGAGAGAGGAGAGATAACGGACAGGGACGCGTGTGGAGTGTGAGATTTCAATTATCTGATAGCTCCTTTCCAGGTATTCCAACAAATGAAATTCTGATATTTCTGGCTTAATCTTTAAAAGTCTGGATATCATAAAATAACCCTGTGCTATTCCAGCCAGACACTGCCAGTCATGATCATTACCAAACACTGCACTGTCCACCGTGGGTGGTAATGCCTTCTTTAACACATTCTTAGTGGATCAAGGAATGTCACAGTAAATGGCTGCTTTTTAGAAACTTCAGACATGAAAATGTTAATTCATTAGGCTTCAACACTCAGGTTAGTTTCATTCAAAAGACAAAAGTCCTGCCGCCTTGCCATGAGCACATTAACCAAAATTCAATCTCACACACAACTTATAACCCGCAGGTGTGGGTGTTCCTAAGTCACCCCATGTGGTAACACCCCATGATAGATTTACAGTACATATTTCCTTAACATCTATGCCAGTGTAAAGGACACACAGGTTACACTGTGACGGTTTAAAATGGGCATACTGTACAGGGTGAAGGTAAAGGGAACTTAAATGAGCTTTAAGGGAGTCTGGGGTTTAATAAACAGTGTGTGAGTGAGTGAGCTAATTTGAATGGAGAATCCAGTGTGTTCTAGAATAGGTCACCGCTGCGTTAAGGCCGCAGGGTCTGAAGGTAGAGAAGCATCACGTTCTGTATTCCAGCCAGAGAAATATACCTGCTGGCTGCAGATAACATTACAGCAAATCTATCACAGCCAGCCGCTATCGCTGCCTATCTGGCAACTTAGTCATTTTGACACACTATAGCACTTAGCTACTTTATCATATGGATCCGCTTAAGGGACCCTGGCCATTGTGGACTTTATATACACACACACACACACACACATACACACACACACAGTTGAAAATTTATGAGTTGAATATCAGTGAGAGAATTTTATCAGCTGAAATACGAGGACAGAAATAAATCAAACCAGAAGCTAAATCTTAACAAAAGGTAAAGGTATGTGTTTTGGTGTTTGTGAAGGAGAGCAAATTAAATATGAGTGTGTGTGTGTGTGTGTGTGTGTATTTGTGGGGTGTTTGCTTACGCACCTGCAAGAAAAAGTAATTTGTACATTTCCCAGTATAGTATATGTGCGGCAATATTTTTTGGGTGCATATGTGTATCTATAAGTGTGTGGGTGTTGTGGGTGTGTGTGTGCACAGTAAAAGATAAATGGATACGTACTGTATGGCACACACTCGTACTGAACCTCCAGGTATTTGTAGGTTCCAGGACAGGGGTCAGGAAAAGCATCCGGTCCAGCAACCACCGCACACTGAGTCCTGTTATTACATCTGAAAAACACAGACACACAGATTTAAATACAACATTCATTGAAGTTACTAAAGGATTCATTAAAGTTAATTAACAATTCATAGTAGATTCAGAATAATTCATAGTGGTTAGTGAATAATTCATAATCAATACTGAATAATTGATAGTGGTTACTAAATGATTTATAGCGACTTATACTTAAAAAGACTTATAGTCATTCATAGTGGTACCTAAATGATTCATAGTTCTTAATGAATGATGAAATAGTAGTTACTAAACAAGTCAAAGTGGTTACTGAATGATTCACAGAGGTTCCCGAATGATTCATAGATAGATAGATAGATACAGTGCCCTCCATAATTATTGGCACCCCTGGTTAAGATGTGTTCTTTAGCTTCTCATAAATTGAGTTTTGTTCAAAATAATATAGGACCACAATGGAAAAAAAGAGTAAAATACAACCTTTAACTCAAGTAAATTTATTCAGTAGGAAAAAAATCCCACATTAAGAAATAATTATTTAACATCAAATCATGTGTGCCACAATTATTAGCACCCCTGATGTTAATACTTTGTACAACCCCCTTTTGCCAACAAAACAGCACCTAATCTTCTCCTGTAATGTTTCACAAGATGGGAGAATACAGAAAGAGGGATCTTTGACCATTCCTCTTTGCACATTCTCTCTAAATCATCCAACGACCTGGGTCCTCTCCTCTGCACTCTCCTCTTCAGCTCACCCCACAGGTTTTCAATGGGGTTGAGGTCTGGGGACTGAGATGGCCATGGGAGGAGCTTGATTCTGTGTGCGGTGAACCATTTCTGTGTAGATTTGGCCACATGTTTAGGGTCATTATCTTGCTGAAAGACCCAGTGACGACCCATCTTCAGCTTTCGGGCAGAAGCCACCAGATTTTGTTTTAAAATGTCCTGGTATTTTAGAGCATTCATGATGCCATGCACCCTAACAAGGTTCCCAGGGCCTTTAGAAGAGAAACAGGCCCACAGCATCACTGATCCCCCGCCGTATTTCACAGTGGGCATGAGGTGCTTTTCTGCATACTCAGCTCTTGTGTTACGCCAGACCCACTTAGAGCATTTGTTGCCAAAAAGCTCTATCTTTGTTTCATCTGACCAAAGCACACGGTCCCAGTTGAAGTCATAGTACCGCTTAGCAAACTCCAAACGTTTGCGTTTATGATTGTGAGTGAGAAATGGTTTCTTCCTTGCATGCCTCCCAAACAGCTTGTTGGCATGTAGATAGCGCCTGATGGTTGTTTTGGAGACTTTGTGACCCCAAGAAGCTACCATTTGTTGCAATTCTGTAACAGTGAGCTTTGGAGAACTTTTTATTTCTCTTATCATCCTCCTCACTGTGCGTGGTGGCAAAATAAACTTGCGTCCTCGTCCAGGCTTGTTTACCACTGTTCCAGTTGTTTTAAACTTCTTAATAATTCCTCTGACAGTAGATATGGACAGGTGTAGGCGAGTAGCGATTTTCTTGTAGCCATTGCCTGACTTGTGAAGGTCAACACACATCTGCGTCACTTGAATGGTATGTTCCTTTGTCTTTCCCATGTTGAAGATAAATGGCCTCTGTGTCACGTCATATTTATACCCCAGGGAAACAGGAAGTTGTGAATTACTAATTAAATGTTCCTACATACTCTGATCAACTTCGTAAACTACTGTAGAAGTGACAGAAATACTTTTATTAAATTTATTTCCTAAGAATTGTTAGGGGTGCCAATAATTGTGGAACAGGTGATTTTATGAAGAATAATTATTTCTTAGTCAGGGATTTTATTTTCCCCTTAAAATTTACTTGAGTTAAAGGTTGGACTTTACTTTTTTTCCCATCGTGGTCCTATATTATTTTGAACAAAACTCAATTTATGAGAAGCTAAAGAACACATCTTAACCAGGGGTGCCAATAATTATGGAGGGCACTGTAGATAGATACTTTATTTATCCCGAAGGAAATTTAGGCATCCAGCAGCAACAACACAATACAATAAGAAACATACTCAGACAAATCAAAACACAGAAGAATAGAAAATATATAAGGCTATAAAAAAAAAACGGAGCAGTGCAGTAGATGTTGCTAATGGTCATAAATAATTAAATAATTAACAGAGTAAAGTGCAATGACATCGATTACGAAAGTGACTGATGTGACATAGAAATATAATATAATATAAATATGCATACGTTACAAGACAGTTCTAAAAAGAGAATGTGAAAATGTGAATACCCAATCATGAGTAAGGTATACTTTAATGTAAGCGAGGTTGGGGAAGTGTTAATATAAATAATTAAGTTGTTGAATAATGTCCAAGTGGTGTGCCTGGATTAAACTCGTCAGCAGCATCCCGTCCCCGATGGGAGGAGTTAAAGAGTCTGATGGCTCTCGGAATGAAGGATTTTCTGAGTCTGTCTGTTGTGCAGCTCTGTGACAGCAGTCTGCCACTGAACACACTCCTCTGCTTCATGATGGTGGTGTGAAGTGGGTGACTATCATTGTTCATGATAGAAAGCAGTTTATCCAAAGTCTAGAGGCTACTAAATGGTTTGTAGTACATACTGAATAATCTGAGTGTTTAAAAAAATAGGTAATGGAGATCCTGGACAATTCATAGGTGGGGAAAAAAATATATATATATTTCACAGTGGAAACACACATTTAATAGTGTACACTCATAGAAATAACTGTTACAAAAAAACAAACAAAAAAAAAATCATAGTGGCTGTTAAAATAATAAAAGACACTGAATTAACCATAGTAGACCATTCCACCCAGTTTCAGAACCACAATTAATAATGTTTTTAACGAAGAAAACAAAGAAAACAACAGTAACCCTTGATAAAAAGTGAGACACAGTCTCAGCCCTCATTATTGCAGCCATATCCGGATTTGTTCAAAGTCATAATAATGTCATTGCCTCAAATCCCATAATACGCACACACCCGGATCATTATCGGCGGATTGGACAGTTAGCATGTGGCTAATGAAGGGGAATAAATGGTATTTGAGCGTGTGCGTGTGTGAATGTCAGCAGTAAAAGCAGTGGTTTGGGAAGGGAAGATAGGATAGGAATTATCTGTGTAACAAGAGAGCCAGAGTTTGTTCTGGATATGAAAGTGTGACCAATCAGAGAAAGGACAGAGGCAGCCATGTACAAAATCCAACTAATAGCACCCCACTGCTTTCCTATTACTGATACCATCTCAACACACACACACAGTCAGCCAGTGATTAAAGTAGACACTTTTTGGACCATTAAAAATATATTAAAAAAAAAATAGATCCCATAGATTAAATATCATGTAGATTAAAACATGAAATTAATCCTGTTTTTTGTTTAGCACAGCAGATACTGAATAATTAATAGTTTTACTGAATAATCCATAGTGACAACCAAGGTATGTAGTTTACAACAAACCATATTAGTTACTGGCTGTATCGTAGTGAAAACTAAATAGTTCATAACATTTTCTGATTAATAGGATAATTGGATAACTCATGGTGGTCATAAATAATAAAAAAAATAATAGTGTTCACTGAATAATTCATGATACAAATGTAATCATTCAAAAGTTCATAGCTGTTTTACAGAGACAACAGAAAAAAACATAGTAGACAATAAATCATTTAATAGTAGACAATGAATATTTCATAGTCTATACTGAATAATTCATAGTGGAACTAAAATAGTCCATTGTAGTTAGTTATTTAAGTTAAAGCAGATACTGAATAATTTATAGTACTAAATAATAGTTAGCAGTTATTCACTGTGGTCACTAAACAAACAAGTAATTACTGACAACTAAGTCAAAAAGTTACTAAACATTCATTGTGGAAACTTACTGAATTATTTATTGTATACACTAAATTACCTATGAACATTAATAACTAGGCTAGTAAGAGAACAACTCATCATTGGATAATTCATAGTGTTAACTCAATATATAATTTAAAACATTTACTAAATAATTTATAGTAAATACTGAATAAAGTAGAGAATGTTGAACGTTTTGGATACTACAAATCTTAGTAGTTCAATAAATCAAAATGGATGTAGAAAATAAAAATCATAGTAGAACCTGAATAATTCTTAGTATAGCATCTACTGTTGAACCGGCGGAAGAGATGAAGAATGGCTGGAAACTCCACACTGAACCAGCTGTCTTATTCCATAAACACACAGAAATGATCTGCTGGATAAATGGGCTACAGGATATGGGCTCTGTAAGAGGGTTAAAGCAGATATTGATAAAGCACTGGAGCGTCATCAGCAGGGCATCGTACACCATCATAAAGCTGAACGGGCGCCAGCCGTAACTGCACGTCTGTCCCTCATCCATCAATTAGATCTGCTCTGCCTCGGCCCTGTCATTCATTCCAAGGTCGCACAAGGTCAAGGTGGCCCAGTTTGGAGACAGCGCTGTGCGATTAGAGTGTGCCTCCACGCTTTAATTGCCATTGATCAAGAGAGCGTAAGAGGTGATCAATGGGCTGTGGAGTGAATGAGGAAGAGAGTCAGGGTCTCACAGGAGACCAGCTTTTAATGAGATAAGAGACGCGGCCCGTAGCCTGCTGTGTTTTATGAGAGCGGTACAGGCTGTCAGAGAGAGAGAGAGAGAGAGAGAGAGGGAGAGCGAGAGCGAGAGACGCAACAGCTTGTAAGAAGACTCAAACATCAAAAAAGCAACCTTGATTAAAGGTTACACGATACACACAAGTATGCATCCCACCTTCCTAATATTAATATTGTGTAGCTCCTCCTTGTGCCATCAAAACAGTTCTGACTTGTTAAAGCTTGGACTCCACCAAACCTTTTGAAGGTGTTCTGTGGTATCTGGCACCAAGACTAGCATTAGCATTAGATCCTTTAAATCCTACAAAGTTATGAGGTGGAGCCTCAATGGATCACATCAGTGAGTCCTGGGTGTCCATTACCCAAAGTTCATCAGTTCACCTGTCCACCTTTTAACTGTTGTGGGTGCAATTCTGGTATGTACTGACTACTGCAGATCATGGATTCTGCCTGATGTTTCAATTTCCCCATTAACTGTATTTCTCTACCCATCACCAGTGTCTCTCTCTCTTTCTCTCTCTTTCTATCTCTATCTCTCTCTATCGCATACTCAACACTAGCATACTCAAGAATATTACTAAAATTTGCACAGACAGCATTCCATCTCAGGCCTACATCATAATAAAGTAAAGATCACATCAGACACGCAGACACTGTGTTTACAAATCACTTCTTACCTGTTTGACATACAAAATAAATAAAATCATGTTAAATGATGACATTTGATTTGTTCAGGCTTTAAGAGGATTTGCCCTGATGTGTTCTAAACTGGTCAACAGCCCCATGTTTCTTATGAACAACATCACCCGCCCCCTGCATGAATACTGAGGTAACCCTCCGAACCTAATCGAGCAGTCAGTAAAAGCCTCAGGGAGTATTTTACTGGATTAATGGTTCTAATACAGCAATGCGGATTACACACTAAATCCCAATCTCTGGATTTATCTTCAGATCCATGTCTGTCTGTCAGACTCTCGGCTGCTGTTATGGACTATGCTCTAGAAAACACCCTTAAATGGTTTTTGGTTTGGACACATACAGTACTAAAAGAATTTAACAATAACTGTTACGTTGGTGTGGTGTGAAAATATTTGGATAGTGGCTTCTGCTTTATTGCAGGCAGTCTGAACCCAAGATATTTCATTTTTATTTTGTCTGATTAATATACCATTCCCACATTTCAGACCTGCAACAAAAGTTAAAACTGTAACATTCCTTCTCAAAACACTTAAAAGGCATTTTGGCAACAGAAATAGCAAGTGGTAAAGTGTTAATTTCTCTACCTGGGACAGCTCAGTGCAATACTTATATTCTCTTCTTCCACAGCCCTTCCACATGTCTTTGTAATGTGTGCAGCATTGCATTGTCTTGTTCACAGATGTGTGAACAATTATAGTAAAATATGTAATTTTGAAGACAGCATGAGTTTTTAATGTTTTCCTGGCTTTTGGAGTTGTTGCTGTTAACAGTCTGGATGGACCTTTTGTTTTTTAAATGATGCCTTCTGGACCTGATGAACGTAAGGTATTATTATTTTTTTTTATTTTGCATTTTCCACACTGTCCCTACTTATGATCTGAAGTTGTAGCAGTTAAATGTTATTTGTCATGTTGTGTAATATTATGTTGCACAGCATCGCATCCCTCAGCAGTTTGACAAAATTCTCAGTGTTATTTCCTTTTTGTTTTTTCCTCCATTAAGGATCTCCCTATAATACCCAGCATGAATTATGCAAACACATCAGACAACCACTGGGTACTCCCTCCACAAAATCCACTGATGCTGAGGCTAAAAAATACAGAGGTGACATTTGTTATTTATTTGCAGTAATGTTCTGTTTAAGCCCCAAAACAGTTAAGATAATTCATAGGAAGTTTTTTCCTAGTCATTAAACTGGAAAATCTCACTTTAGAGAACACTATGGCAGCACTGTTGCAGATTTAACAACAGTTAAATCAGCGCATCGACAAGATCACAGTTTGATTAAACAAAAGTGCTTCAGAACAGTGAACAGAAAAAAAAATTAAATGAAGGGATTAATTCAATTGTAACAAATGTGTTTTTTTCTGTGGAATATTTTGATGTAATCCAACAGGCTAATGTAGAGTTCTCTACAAACACGAGTTTATCTACTGAGATTCCCTCTGGTACAATATATTGTACAATCTTAAGTGTATTATATTTTGACAATTGCATTACAACTGTAATGTGATTAATCTCCCAGCAGTAGGACATTGTTTTTTAAACCGTTAGTCCAGGAACTACTGATGGTGCAAATTTGGTGCCAGCTCCACTCTTAATACACTGGCTTAATACATAACATAAATATTTTTGATGGGAAATAATAAATGCTGTAGGGACAGTGAGTATCCACTGCACTATGGGAGACGGTTGCTCTCAGCTTGATCTGAACCAGTGATCTTGGCAGTGCTGGTCCAACATCCTACCACTGAACCAATGGTAACACAAGTTAAAACAGCCTTGAGCGAGTGATGTTTAATTAGAGCCAGTTTCCTGTTTCCCCCGTCAAAATGTGACTGAAACACAGCCAAGAGTGAGTCCTCGATAAATGGGTGGGTATTCTTCTCTCTAGAGGTCCTCTGGGCTCACCAACTGGGGGTTAAATTTTGATCATGCTGGGGGTTAATCTGATATAAGGCCTTTAGGCCTTTTCCTGAAGTACTAACCAATGGGCACACTAGCTTAGCTTTATCTACTTGTATAGCATGCTGTAAAACAATTCAGATTTTACATTTAAATACTTTTAAACGTTGGAAATTATACTACAGCACATAGATAGTTTAATGCTGTGCAAACAAGCATGTTAACTACTGTATATAAAATGAAAATGTAAAATAAATTACAGACCAAATTGTTTTAGGTCCTAGAAACCATTAACACATTTCTGAAGACCCAAAGGCCCAGAAGCTACCCCACTTTTTCCCTTTTCATGCAGTAAAGGCTCCACATGCCTGGTAAAAGTAACTATGATAGATGAGGTCCCTCATACAGTACCATTCCACAAACACTCTATTCTGCAGCCCGCTGACCAAACTCTGCATCACAAAGCAGAAATACAGACATTACACACTGACAGCAGCTACATAAATGATCATGAGTGATCACAGCCTCACACAATAGCACAGTTTGGAGTGTGTGAGGAGAAGAAAGCACCTCCAGAACAAAGAAAACACTGAATTCAGTTAATTCATCACAATAAGTGATGTTCAAACATCTTGACTGGTAACTTTAAGAATGCGAAAGGGAGCGCTCTGAACAAACACGTCTTAAAACACTGAATAGTGTGTGTGTGTGTGTGTGTGTACCTATACAGTCATACCTACTAGCTCTGCAAATGACTTCTGAGACATTCCAAATCTCTTATTAGAGTGTAAACAGAGAGAAGTTGTGTGAGTGCGTGTGTGTGTGTGTGTGTGTGTAGTGTACTGTAGTGTACGTGATGGACAGGTCAATATCCACCGTCTCGGTCACAAACCATTATGGTTTAGTGATTGCTGAGGTGCGATATGTGTGTGTGTGTGTGTGTGTGTGTGTTCATTCATTATGGTTCCCTGCAGAGAGACTGAGCATCCATCTTCTGCACTCAGTCCTGTCGCTGACTGCCAAAGCTCAAATCTCTGCCAGACACTCTCTCACTCTCTCAATCTCTCTCTCTCTCTCTCTCTCTCTCTCTCTCTCTCTCTCACACACATACACATACATCAGATCAATAAAAGGTTCATGTCATACATTTTTCCAGTATTTTATTATATTTTGCCATCTAAGATCCACACAGCAACTGGCCTCCAAGACAAGGTAGGCTAAATGGGTGGGGCTAAACTGCTGTGGGCGGAATAAATGGGTGGGACTAAACTGCTGTGGGCTAAATAAATGGGTGGGTCAAAACAGCTATAGGCTAAATAAATGGGTGGGGCTAAACTGCTGTAGGCTAAATAAATGGGTGGGGCTAAACTGCTGTAGGCTAAATAAATGGGTGGGGCTAAACTGCTGTAGGCTAAATAAATGGGTGGGTCTAAATTGCTGTGGTTGGAATAAATGATGGGTCAAAACAGCTATAGGCAAAATAAACAGGTGGGGCTATATTCAAGACTGTCAACAGTCATACTTCTCCACTGAAGCCTGCAAGACTACATTCTCTCAGGTTGGCCAATCAGAGCACTCCGCTGCAGCAAAACTCAAAGTCCTGATAAAAAGTGGCGCATTTCTGTGAGCAGTGGTTTGTAATTGTGAGCAGAGCTGCTTTTTGCGAGTCTGAAGCAGGTACTCATTAAACAAACATGGTTTGGTGTGCAGGGCATGGGAAGCGAGAGAGGGGGCGAGCGAGAGGGAAGATTTGATTTGATAATAAAAAGACGTGTCTCTTTGTTTGAAGGGGAGAGAGCGAGTGAAAGGAATGGTAATGTAGGGGACAGAGAGAGAGAGAAAGAGAGAGAGAGAGAGAGAGAGAGAGAGGGAGAGAGAGAGAGAGAGCGCGAGAGAGCGAGAGAGAGAGAGAGAGATGTTTTACATTTAAATAAGAGGCGCTGTCAAAGCCAGGTGCGCCAACCAGCATGATCAGATTGAGTCGCCTGCTTCGATAAAGCGCCCAAATATGGAGGCACACACACACACACACACACACACACACACACACACAAAAAGACTGATGCATACACTGGCAATAACATAAAGCAACCACTGTGCACTCAGCCAGTGAAGCTCCTACAGTGGTAGACTGGTGAAACAACAGATTCCCACACTTAAGCCTCATTTACACCCACTTTATATACAGAAATGAACATTATCTTTTCAAATTATATTACAATAAGTTTACACATTCTGTACTTCTACATGGATGTTTTGTGCTTGAACTATTAGATACACTGTCCACACCATTTCCAGAGGTACTAATCTATTTTGTCCCTATCCAGCAGATTTCAGGGAATCTGCACAAATACAGAAAAAGATGAATGCAGAGTACGGACATCAGACTCTGTCCATATTTAAATATCAGTGTTAAGCAGTAAAGAGCTTTAAGGCTAGACCATAGAGGGATGGGTTTTAAGACTTGTGTTATTTTTGGCTTGCTCAAAAGCGAGATGGACCTGGACAGTGTTCAGACTCACTCACAGGAAAGCACCTCACAACTTATACAGGTGTGGACATTCCCAAGTCTTGAGTATTGAGGCACTTGTTTATCCATCATTTTAAACAGGGCATTAAACAAATGATCTGTCCCTTTACTCGATTTTGGGGCATTGCTGTGAGGATTTGATTGCATTCAGAGACAAGAAGGTTTGTGTGGTCAGTGAGGCTGTTTGGATGGAAAAACACCATTTCAGAGAATAGTCTCTAAAGTCTTAATGTGGCCTCAGTGCTACAGTACTCTCAATGCTCAAGTTCAAGCCTGGCATTAGTATGGTTGCCAATAGGTTTATGGTTATCTGCTTCAGAGAGTCCTATTTTTTTTTGCCAATATTTCTTTACAGAGACTTCACAATCTGTGTATGCATGTGTGTGTGTGTGTGTGCAACAACCATGCACTGCCATAGACCCACATACACACACTCACACGGCAACACACATCGAGCAGGCTTATTAAGGGAGCTTTATGAAGCCACCCTGGTATAAATTACCATACGCTCAGTCGTCAAAGCAAGCCCAATTAAAGGAGAAACAGTGACAGAGACGCTACAGGATCCATGCGCTGGTCCCATGGGGAGCGCGTCAGAACAAACTGCCACTTTCCCTCTGGCATGGCGACATGGTGTACAACACGCTCACAAGAACACACACTAACTTACACACCATCACACACACACACACGTATACTCATTTCTCTACACTGTAGTATACAGTACTGCCACATGCTTCTGCAATAATAAGCTCATCATGTTGTGCCTGCCACCGCTGCCCAAGGTCCTGACAAATGATGAGGCTACACATGGAGTTAAAGTATGGGAATAACCCTCACACGTCTGGAGCTCTTACAGTAATGCTGTGACTATGCTGTGACACTGTCCACTATGTGTGGTAATGCCTGCTTTGACGTATTTCTAGTACACACACCACTGCAGATTGAAGAACGGTATCTGGTTATAATTCACATTGTCAGTGTTTAACCTCACTCACAAGATAACACCTCACAACTTTTACCGGTGTGGGCGTTCCCAAGCCATCACCTGATCAATTTATATACTACTAGTCATGTGTGTATAAAGAGTGATGTCATTCAAATGTTCCAAAATTTCCAACCAAAATTAATATTTGTCTAATGTTGGAGCTTGATGCCAAACCAATGCTGATTTGTAACGGATTTCCAACCTAAATTAAAGGTCTATCTAACGATAGAGCTCAATTTAAATCCATTTTTGGAATTGGATAGATCTGAATTTGATTTTTAGCCAAAATTTAATGTCTTTGAAAGAGTGACTTGATTGACTACCTTAATCCACAACCAATCATCCAACATCAGCACCATACGTCACTAATGTTTGCATGGCTGAATGCCATCAAATTTTTGCAGTAATGTCCCTCCATCTAATTTAAGCCTTCCCTGAAGAGCCATAGTGTTTATTGCTGCAAGCACTGTGTTGGGCGTGGGTGGTTGAGTGAAGGTGAAGCAAACTCGAGAACACCTTTATATGCTGGCATGTTGTACAGTACAGCGTTTTATCTGATGTCAGACTCAGTCTAGCCCACGTCTGGACCTGAACAACATGGAAAGAACTTACAGCGTTTACTAGTTGAGGCACTGGCAGCATCGCCGGTGATGTCACAGACCGGCTGGTAAGGTTTCAAAAGGAGTTGTTGAGGTGCTCACCAACTGTCCAAACACTCTTCAGGCCTTAATGGCTTTTTAATCTGTTTGTGTGTAAACGCTTCCGCCCACGGCCGTCCCCGCAGGGTGGGCTGCGAGGAGCCTGGTCAAAGGCCCTATCGATTCACTCAGAGAAGGAAGCTCGCAGGGGCCTGCTTAAGACTAAAAAAAAAAAAAAAACAGAAACATGATTTATGATTAGCGGCAGGAATTTCTCCATTCCTGCCAAAAAGCTGAAGTGTAAGCGGAGACGGCTGAGTTATTACAGAGGGAAAAGCGGCGTGATTTAGAGGCTGCAAACACAGAGAACGCTAAGCTACAACTGTACAGAAAAGCCAGCCAAAACCAGAGAAGCTTGTTTACATTAGCGAATGTGTATATTAGCGCTGTGCACTCGCGCGTGTGTGTCTCTGTGTGTTCATATATTTTAGTTTTATGGCTGAATGTGTTTAACAGGTCATAAAAAGTTCAGGGCGGCCGGGCCCAAATGAATGAGCGCTAACTTTCCTTTAAAGCACTCAGAACAGTAGATTATTCACCAGAATCTGCTGAGCTGAACCTAAACTCTCGCGCGCTTCACTGTAAAATATAGTAAAATAAAGTGGAAGCTGCGGAGAGACTGAGACAGAGAGAAAACATGAGAGAGTGAGAAAGGGTTAGAGCAAGACACAAAAAGCATGCGAGAGAGAAAGCTCAAGACATACTGAGAGAGAGCAAGAGACATTTGCAGAGAAAGAGAGAAAGAGAGAGCAAAAGCAAGAAACAAAAAAAAAAAACGAAAGAGTGTAAGACTGCAAGTGATACTGGAAAAGGGAATGTCAGAGAGAGTGAGAGCAAGAGCACAAGATAAAATGTGAAACAGAACCATTGGGAGATAGTGCGAGAAGACGCAAAAGACATAAGAATAGTAAGAAAAAGGACGCGAGAGTCAGAAGCAAGAGACAGAGAGTGTGCATGAGCAAAAAAGTGAGACAGTGCAATAGATAGTGACAGAAAGGATGTGAGAATAAGCGAGCGTAAGTGAGAATGCTGGAGAGTGAGAGACTGTAAGATAAAGAAAGATCTGTTTGTATTTTGATTACACAGTTGCCAAACAGATCAAATCATACATCATAATACTATTACTATTTTTACTATTTGGTATCACTGCGACGCAAATCCATCACTGACTTCACTTAAGAAGATTCTTTTTGTTATGAGCAACAACATACAGGTTCAATCTAATGACACTGATGCTACTATGTGTATGCTTATATAACACTGTATATATATATATATATATATATATATATATATATATATATATATATATATATATATATATATATATATATATATATATATATAAACTGTATGTGAAAGTATAAGCAATGCCCTTATTAGGGTGTGTGTGTTTACATGTGCAGCATAACAACCAGAAAACCAGAATAATCTCCACCATCCAGACCTCCACAAACACCATCATACACACACACCATCATACACACACACCATCACACACACACACAATCACACACACACACAATCACACACGCACTTTACTTTCAACATCTTAAACACACACAGGACTTTAAGCCCCACAATGCCATTTCCATTCAGTGTATCCATAGCAACCCAAATGTCCAACTCTACATGCCTGCACCCTCTCTCACTCTTCTCCCTCTATTTTTTTTCTTCCTCTTCCTTTTTTCATCCTCCTCTTTTCTTTCCATCCTTCATCATCATTGTTGTCATCACTTTCTTCTTCTCCTTAATCATCATCATCATTGCCATCCACCTATTCTTCTTCATCATCCTCCTCTTTCTTTTTTTTCATCTTCATCATCATCCACCTCTTCTTTTTCTTTTCCTGCATCATCCTACTCCTCTTCTTTTTCATTATAATCAGTCGTCTAATTCTTTTTCTTTCATTTCCGTCTCCATCATCATTCTCATCCACATCTTCTTTTTCTCCTTAATCATCCTCCACCTCTTCTTTTTCTTCTTCTCTTTCATCATCATCATCATCATCATATTTTCCTTCATCATGGTCATCTACCTCTTCCTCTTTTTCTCCATTATCCTCATCCTCTTCTTTTTCTTCTCCCTTATCACAATCATTGTGATAAAGAAATGCTACAACCAGTGACAGGCCGGTGGTCTCTGGCCATAGAAGTTTATAGCATTTTTCTGGTACACATTTCAAACCTTATATATATGTAATCAATGTTAGTATGCTGGCTATTGTTGAACTGTTTAGCCTTACTCACAAGAAAGCACATTACAAGTTATACAGGTATGGATGTTCCCAAGCTACATTTTCAATTTCATCTCTCTTTGTCTCTGTTTCTCTCTCTTAGCCTCTTAGAAACTGTATAAACCCACAACACAAACAGCTCAGGAACACACAGCAAATGAGAGAAAACATTTAGGAAATAATCGCCTGAAGGAGCTCGGATTAACGGCCAATAACGGGAGATCATTTCACTCCGAGGTAAAAATAAGAGAGAAAACACAGGCAGGAACGAGCCAAATCACACACAAATTGCCTGGCAAGATTAAATTAATCTCATGAGGGAAAAATATTAGATTTATTGCCTCGATTAAAGCTATTTACAATGACGACTCGTTAAAAGACCTTTTTTTTCATTGAAATGTTGAAAAGAATGTCCCAGAAATACTGCCTGAAGTCATAGAGCTCATTAGTGAACACTAATCAGGCCTCACAGTCACGAGATTCTTATCAAACTCAGACTACATCATCTATTATATATACATCCACACTGTGTGTTTTAGTGAACGCTTCAATATGTGGAGTAAAAACATAACACACAGTGATGAGGCAAAACAATATGACCACATGCTTAATATACTGTCTGTCGTCCATGCATCATCAAAACAGCTCTAACTGATTGAAAGATGGACATCATACGATCCTATTTCTGGACAGATGTCACTCTAGATAAAGACAATAAATCATGTCTTTCACCTTACTTGTCATTGCAACAATATGGCAGATTTTTCCAATCAGCTTTAACATTAACACCACTTGCCGAAAATTGTGTCATAAATCTGATTTTATACTGTAGCTTCAGGTATGGATTCTACAAAACTTCTAAAGGTGTCCTGTGGTATCTGGTACCAAGACTTTATCAGCAGATCCTATAAAACTGTACATTGTGAGGTAGGCCTAACGTGGATTTATCCTGTGAAATGTTTCTCATGGCACATGTCAGTCTAATTGTGTTTGATAATGACCCCTGCTGAAAAATCAGTTGAAGATTAGCTTGTTTGTATGGTATATATGCTGGTCTTTGATGGTCCAAATGGTTGAACAGCTCATTCAAAAAAAAAAAAAAAAAAAAAGAAATACTATAAAATGGTACACTAACTAGTTAACCAGCTCTTGATTAGCACAGTTTATGTTACATTTAATTCAGTTCATGCTGGTCAGATTCCCCAGCATGGTCAAGCTTGGTCACACTAGTGGTCTAGGTCTTTTTTTTTTTCAACAAGGACAAACGAGTAAGTATTAGCATTAAATGTTACAGGTTATTAGTTTGTGCTGCTGGGCAACAATATCAGTGTGAAAACAGTTAAATGAGAACACTGAGGAAATGCTCTTATATGCTCTGATTCTTATTCACTCTCGTTTTTTTTTTCTCTCTCTCTCTCTCATATTCCTCTCACTCTCCTCTCTTTCTCGCTCCCTCCCTGCGCTCCATTCATAGCCGTGTTGTGTCCGTAGCAGCCCGCTGTTCCTGATTGAATTAGAGTCATGAATAAGAATGCGTCTCTCTTAGAGCATCCAGCAGAGAGCTATTGACATGTCCAAGCCCAGCGCGCTCCGTTCTGCTCCAGCCTCGAGGGGGTCCAGCTAGCATCACAACAGCACACAGCGGGCTAAAGGCTAACTCGCAATCGCTAGCTCCGCCTCACAATCCCACATTTACATTTCTGAGGTAAATCTAAAGAGCAAACAGTCCCTAAAGGAGGCATGGAGCTAACTAGAAATGACACGGTGTGTGCACACTTCACAAATGATCTAAATATCTCACCGAAAATGACATTTGAAGCTCTAAACGCTCGGCGTAGGTGTTTATGCTAACACTTTACATAACAGCTAAATTAGTGAGTCAGATTGAAATATCACAAACAAGCCACTGCTTGATTACTCATTAATATCAGAGATTTTTAAAGGTTAGGCGATAAAAGGATATTTTATGAACTCTAATTAGTCTTTCTTATCTTGTTTTCCCTCAGAAATAAACAAAGCAGTCAGGCGTTTCGGAACATGCCAAGCTAGCAAATCACCTAACAAGGACACGGCCCATTTGTTCACACTTTTCCAGAACGACTTCCAAAAAGTGCAGATGGTGGAATATGATACAAAAGGTTGCCAGAAAATCTGCAAGGATTTATCACCTAAAAACAGTCAAAAAAGAAGCAGGTACACAGACATGTCAACAGAAAAGTCATAGGATGGCAATATGTAATTTAATCAGGGGATGACTTGGGAATTACGCACAAGAGGTTTTATCTTGTAAGTAAGGTATACACAAAAAGGAGAAGACTAATAAGACTAGATAGAATTACGCATGCAAACAAACAAATAAATCTGGCAGATAACACATCCCTATTCAGTGCAAGAGACTCCAGCATTCTTTAGCGTTCATGGGACTCAAACGTAACAGGACACAATAAACGCTATAAATAACTGTATTTTCTAGTCATGTGCCCAGTGATGTCTATATAGAACCTGCTTTTGTTGGAGTAACTGTCCAGTTCTACTGTCCAGGAAATACTTTCGACTAGATTTTGAAACATTAATGCAGCTGAATGCAATTAAGTTCGCAGCAATGATCCCCACCACTACATATCATCCTATACCTACCAACAAGAGGATTAGTTAGGTCAGTGTGTTTAAAGATCAGGATGTTTAATCATGTCCAACTCCCCAAATAATCATTCAATAAAGTATTGAATGAAGCACCATCACTCCAGAGAACACACTTTTACTGCTTTACTGTGGTCTCAATGATGCTAGGGGGCTACTTTAAACCCTTCCAGCCTAGCACATTCCTGGCATTAGGCATGGTGCCAACAGATTCCTATTTATCTGCTCCAGAGAGTGCGTTTGCTCGCAAGTCACCGCCTGATGAAGATGTACTGTATATATCCGAGTGCAAGCGCACCCAGCTGGCACATGTTACACAGCTGGATCTGAGCACTAACAGCATGCTAGCCTGCTCCTGAGTGCTGCTATACATGAGCACACACAAAAGCAAAGCGTGACCCAGAGAGAGACAGAGAGAAAGAGAGAGAGAGAGAGAGAGATTGAACCACATGGCTCTCCTGCTAGCTCTCTGAGGGGCCCATCTGGAGAAAAATACACATGGGGGACGAAAAAACAACAAAAAAAACTTCACAATGCTAAAACCTGAGACAGCTTGGCAGCTACAGACAAGAAGAACAGGTGAGAGCGAGGGATAGGCAGCGAGAAGATGGAGGAGGAGTGTTGGAAAGTGAGAGGAGAGAAAGAGAGAGAGGGAGATGTTCAGATTGGAAAGCTTCCCAGACAAACAGCTTGAGTCACTGTTTGACTGTGACGAGGGCACCTGGTGAGGGTACACACACACACACACACACACACACACACACAAATACCACAGTGACACACGCAGATCTTGTAAACACCAGCAGGTTCTTTCTGCCCCCAACTGTGGTGATTGTGACAGCGCCCCCCTGTGGAGGAGGTACGAGGGTGGGAGCTGCTGGGCCACAAACAGTGACGCACCGTCCACGCCAGCACTGGTGGGCCGGAGTCATGTGACGCCAGTGGTGAGAGCAGAGAAATTCTCAACCATTATAGGCGGACATATATACACACACATTAGTCATATATTTAGTACCACCTGCTTAATACTGACTAAGTCCTGAAACTTCCAGCTCACTCAGAGAAATGCACAGCAACAACGCTTGGACTCTGGCTGCTGATGACAAGCAGAATGACCTAGCATTCTAACCAGTGATCCTCAGATAAGAGTAGTGGTGCCCTAGTCTGCTGGACCACCCGGGGCCCACACGAAGCCCATTACTGTTAGTGGATCAGATTTTTTTAAATCAAAATCTGTGTTCACACAGCAAGTAAAACTTTGATCAGATTTTTTTTTTGTCATTTGCACTACAAATACGATGTGTGCCAATGTAAACGTAAGTAAATACACTGAATATGACATTTCAGTGTAACAAAAAAAAAAAAAAAAAAAAAAATCCACACTAGTGATACACTTAGAAGACAAACAATAACAATAACAATTAATAGAATGGAATTCAATTAGAACATTGTCACTACAACTGTCATTATAATTGGAGGAAAGTGCCAGTGTTTAAAATCTTAGCTATTTAATCAACTTTTCTGTATAAGTTACGCAATCCCTCGCTGATGTTGCCGTTTTACATGGTATGTGATGAAGAGATGGAACACAGTAATGTGTCTGTGTGTGTGTGTGTGTGTGTGTGAGATTCAGGCTGTTGCTGCAAGTTGGTACAGTGTGGTACAGACTTAATGAGCTCCAATTAGGGGGAGTTCTGCTTTTATAAATCATCCAAACTTAGCTTTACTCCAGTATCCTCCCAACTCTACTATCTTCCATTTACATTTAGACAGAGAGGAAGGGAGAGAGAGAGAAAAAGAGAGGGATAGAGAGAGAAAGAGAGAGAGGGAGAGAATCACAGAGAATGATAGATGCAGATGTATTGCATACACTACCCCCCTGTGCCAATAAGAACAAATTGAGCAGGACGATCTATAAAAGCTAGAGACCAAGAAAGAGAGAGAGAGAGAGAAACAGAAAGAGTTTGGTGTGTGTGTGTGTGTGAAAGAGAAAGTGTGTGAGGAAGAGCGTCATCTCCCTTTCACCACCTGCTCTGACTCAACGAGCTCTTTCATTCCTCAGCAACAACACACACACACACACACACACACACACACACACGTTTGTCACAGACGTAATACACTCAATTTTAAAAATGGTGCACACCAAAGCTATCAACAGTTTTTTTTTTCATTTGGTTCAAAATTGCATTAACACTCAAGGAAAATATTGTTAGATGAGTGTGTGTGTGTGTGTGTGTGTGTGTGTGTGTGTGTGTAAATTGTACTTAAGCTGCAGTAATAATAACAATAATGACATCTGTCTCTCTCTGGATCTCTCTCTCTCTGTCTCTCAACTGTTTTTTAAAACATTTGAAAAAAACTCCTAAAACCATTAACTCGACTGTGTGTTTTCAGGGTTGAAGCTTTATCTTCTAAACGTGTGTGATTTGACCCCAAGTTAACTGGAACAGGAACACAGTCAGTGCCTTGGTGATTGCAGTCGAGCTGACTAACTAGGTCTGAATAAGCTTAAAAAATGGCAGCGTAACTAGGCTAACTAGGATAACTAGTTAATTAGTTAGCTAACAGCCATTCTGGCACTCCAACACCATCACTCAACTACAGTCTCTCAGACATGATTATGCTCTTGGACTCAATATCAGAGTGTCTATGTCTGTGTCTGTGTCCGAGTACTGCTTTCTAAGGTGTGTGTGTACGTGTGTGTGTGTGTGTGTGTGTGTGTAATTGTTTCAATACTGGCAGGTCGGACTCGAGTCATGTTCAAACGCTGATCTGTGTGATTGATGCTGGAGAGAGTGTGTCCAGTTTGGAGGTCAGACGCTGTAACTCAGTATAATTACCTCAGATCAATGAGAGGCTAAATCTCATCACACACATACACACACACACACACACACACACACACACAGCTGGCACAAGAACACATTCCAGACACAAACTCCACACTCTGAAACAGACATATGTTGGAATGTGTGCGTGTATGTGTGTGTGTGCGTGTATGTGTGTGTGAGAGAGAGAGTGTGTGAGTGTATATAATCTATACACTCACAAATATATAATCACAATACTGTTATATATAACAAAACTATGCTACCTCTCAGCATCTGTATTACTGAAAAAAGAATACAATACTTCTACATAAACAAATACCAGAAATTATGAATTTATTGATGTCAGTTTAACAGAATTTGATGACCAATATTCTTCCCTGCAGGTTTACCTATTTATTTAATTAGCGCCACCATGTGGAGTAATAAAGCAACCTTAGCAAGATAAATTGGTGTCAGAGGAATTTTTTTTAGAGGAAATTTTAGAACTTTGTGTACAAAAACTGATCCAGAGTTGAGATTGGTCAGCATATTAAGACTCTTAGATAGACTGTGATAAGCATATTAGTAATTAAAAACTACTTTTATTGTCAGGCCAAATTTCACCTACACAGTTAGGAAACACTCACACATATGCGCTAATGCATGCTCCCTGAAATTACAAAGTGACAGCAAGAAAAAAAAAAGAAAAACCCGTGAGAATGTAAAACACTCTGTACTGCTCTCAGACTGACTACTCCTTCAAACAGCACAGCCTGTCGTGTGTGTGTGTGTGTGTGTGTGTTATCGTTTCATGCTGGAGGTGATGTATGGCTTTGATATCATGTGTAATTACTGCTACTGCAAGACCTGCCTGTGAGAGAGAGAGAGAGAGAGGGAGAAAGAGAGAGCAGAAAAAAGAGACAGAGAGTAAGAACGGAAAGCGAGGAAAGAAAAGATGAGGGGAAGCGAATGAGAAAGATAGTAAGAGAGAAACAAGAAAATGGGTGAGTGAGAAAGAAAGAGAAAAACAGAGATAAAGCAAGGAAAGAATAGAGAGAGAAAAGGTTAAGAGAAAGATAAGAGGACAAGAGAGAAAAAAAAGTGAAAGAAAGAATCATTTCTATAGAAATCTCTTGATTTCTATCATTCTCTTTAAGTGGCACACTCAAGCATGACAACACCAGCTGAGGGAGGAGACGAGTAAACGAAGTGATATTGTTTTTGAATCAGCGAATGAGTAAAAGAGTGAACGAGTGCAGGAGTGAATGAGTGCCAGAGACATTCCAAGGAATGACAGAACGTTCCTAAATAAAAGCACCATGAGCCTCTTCCACGACCCCAAAGCACTGATACGACCACAAACTGATTTTACTGCAGTCTGGAAACTATTCCCCATCTATCCATCGATAGGCAGCACACACACACACACACACACACACACACACACACACACACACACACACACTGAGTCCTCAGCTGTGAGGAATCATCCCATGACATTTCAAACAGCTGGAGGGAGACACAGGCCAAACTGGCCCAACAGCCCTTAATCATCATCCATCACCATCATCCTCATCTCCATCTCCATCATGATCTGGTGCTCATCATCTCACATGGTCACTGCACTCACTGACCAGACTCAGCCAGCAGAGGCAGGTCCTGACACAGTCAGTCCAATACCACAATACCAACAATACACTCACACTATTATATGAGCTTAATCAGGTTACACAGGTCTATAGGTGGATCAACTGAAACACTCACATGCAGATCTCACAGATTAGTGCAGCATGATCTAGAAAAATGGCAAAAGTCATGCGAGGTGATGTAAGTTCCTGCTCCATGACTTTCATTTATTTCCATCAGCATCTCACCTGATTCACCATCATTAAGCACTAGTTCACCAAACCAGGTGATGATATTGTGATATGGACTCTGCAGATGTTTTAATGAACCCAGTGTTACACAGATTGTAGTGCTAATAGTGGTGAAAATAACCAGGTGGCTACTTTTGAGTCAATGCTGAAGGTCAGTTGATGCCATGGTGTGTGTCACCATCCATTTAAATAAAAAGATTTGTCTGTTATTTTGTTTGATTGCTTTTCTTTTCTATTTTTACTGTGCAGAGCAGAGCCGTGTGTGTGTAGAATCTCAGTACTAAAGTTGTCCAGTTGGAGTGTAAAATCATTATCGACAGGTCGCGATTCTCAGAGTTGCTGAGGGCCTTCACTCCATATAAGCACCAGCCTTTGATATTAGCACCTCCAGTTAGCCATGTGATGTTGGCCTTGTGAGCATGTGGGTGTGTGGGTGTGTGGGTGTTTTGTACGTGCGCTGCCAGACGAGCCGAGACAACTTAAGCAAAGCCAGTGAATGGACAGGTGGCTCGGGGCCGGAAAAAAAGGACAGCACAATTCCCACGGGAGGAGAATTCCACGCTAGGAAGAGCACCGCTTCCGAACACAGTTATCGGATAGCATGGGAGGAGGAGGAGGGGTAAGTATGTGTGTGTGTGTGTTGAGATTCCGCTGCCCAGCATTCCATGTCACCTCCCGTTCACATCCCACTCATGTTTCACTGGAGCACAGCTAGCCAAGCTAACAAATTATCCCATATGGAAATGAAAAAGATTAGGAAAACCAACAGGATCCAGTTAAATAGATAAATGCCAATAAATAAATAAATGAATGAATGAAACTAGTTCACACAACTTCCCTCCCCTTTCTCCCAATGTACAATGTAGTCAGTTAGCAAAGATACCCACACACTCACCCCAGTCTCTTAAATGTGATATTTATTGCATTTCTTTTTTTTTTGCTGCATCGATGTGAGAATTCTGTGCTGATATCTGATATTACACATGTACACATCTACCAATGCCAATATACACATATATAAATTATAGACATCCCTGACATTACTTTATAACTTTAGAACTAATTAAATTAAATACAAATTGGTCCTTTTCCAGAATACAATATATTTGTCAGCAAGTATCAGGTATCAGTGTGAAATATTCGACCTATCTGATGTAATTGAATAAAAAAATAAACAGACGTCAAAAAGAATTCTGACTTTAATGTTGTACAGATATTGTTAAATTTGAGCTAAAAATGAAAATCAAGTAAGGATCTAACTAAACCCCAAACAGATGTTGATGTCAAAATTACTCATCCAGATGTTGCCCCAACCCTGGAAAGATGTAGCAGTTTAGATAATTGAAAATTGAGCTGTTGTCAAAACCCATTATTAAGCAGATGTTGAATATATAAGATAAATAAAATTTGTATGACGTCAAAATCCAGCATTTTAACTGAAAATGAAAATCAAGGTGCCTCAAGACTGCAGATGTTATGTATATGCTGAATTCTGCTTCGAAATGAAAGTCACATATAAACATTGCATTGATTTCAAGTTTTAAAGTTAAAGAGATTTTGAATTTCATCGGAAATTCCAACATTAGACAGACAATGGATTTTGGCTACATAACATCACAAATTAAAACGAAGAACGAATCAACATCTAACAGCACTGGCATTTTATGTTGTGTGGATGTTAACATTATGAAGTTTAGCAGACCTTTAGTTCGAGCACCATACCTTACACTTGGAAAACACAAGATTTCAATGGGGAAAAAATCGTGAATACTATTAATGTTATGGAATTAGTAATGTGTTAGGAACGGAAGGACGCCACATTGTTTGATGGACATGAAAATTTTCAACCTACAGAGGGTTGAGTTCAATTCTAAAACTCAAAATTCCAATGTCAGGGTATGCTCTTTATAAGATGATGGATGTGCTCCCATTTCTGGATCAGGGCATCACTGAGCCCCAGCAAAGTCCAAAGTCCAACCTGGCGGACTGAAACATACTGTCTCAGAGGTGTTCTAGCGCATTTTGTTCAGGTGAGCGGGGAGGCCAGTGAATGGTATCAATTCATTCATCCTCTAAGAGCTGCCTGTATGCTTTTTCATCATAAAGGTAGGGCATTGCTGTGCACCTGAAGGAACCCAGAACCCACTGCCCCACAGTAGGGTCTGACAATAGGTCCAAGGATTTCATATTGATACCTAATAGCAGTAATCAGCATTCAGCTACAGACTATCAGCATAAACTCTTTTTTTTTTAATACCAGGTGTCTAATATAATATAGATTATTTATGGCCACATAGCACAGCTTGTTTCCATTTGACGTAGTTTCCACTACAGCGGCTGAACATGAGGCTTCTGTGTTCGTTATGTAAAGCATGCTCTCAGCGCGAGATCAGCAGTAAACAGGATAGAAATAAACGGACCAGGGAAAAGAGGAAGGGAAAAAAAAGAAACAGAAAGAACAATGGTTTAAAGGATGTCAAAGCTGACATGCGTGTCTGTAGGCGAGTGTGTACGCGCCGCTTTATGAGTGTAAGTGTGTGTTTGTGTGTGTTTGTTTGAGCTCTGAAGCCAGATAATGTCTGACAGAGTATCCCTCTTCAGCTTTACACTGGTGTAAACCTCTACTTTAGAAGCCCCCTGGAGTTTCCTTCTGACACCTCTTTTCTTTCGCTCCCTCTTTCTTTCTGCGTGTGCGCGCGTGTGTGTGTATGTGCGCGTTTGATTCTGTTCTTGCCTTTCCTCTAATAGGCTTACAGAGTAAGAGGGATCCTAGCAACAGCTGTGGCAGGCGCTGGAGTCCAGAGGCGCGCTCTCGCTTTCATGCTAATGCTAATGAAGGCAACACCGCGGGATTTCCCCCCCAAAAAATATACCCCAATACATTCGTCTCAACTCCACTCTGCTACACTCACTGTACACACACACACACACACACACACACACACACACATGCGTGCTCTGGGCACAGTTTATTCACATGGAAATCTTTACTTGTGAAACATCCATCAGATTTGTCTTGGAATCCAATTCAGATTGTTGTTTTATTCTTTAGGAAACTATTCAAATCATCACTATAAACTCATATTAGAAAATGATTAAGTGATTAACAGAAACCCACACTTCGCTGTAATTCATTAGGACATCGATTCTTTAGGAGAAGCATAAAGCTCTCAAAATGATTCATCAAATCAAGGAATCTCAAATTTTGATTATGATCTTTTCTGAAGTTGTTCAGTTCCCCCACAAGCCAATTAAATTCTATTAGAAATCTTAAAAAAATTACTAAAGTAATTTATTTCAGAAATGATATGATACATCATAAAAACTCAAATTCAACCATGGATGAGTTTAACTACAGATATTAAGCATTCAGTGAATTTTGTAGTTCTAAATTTCATATTGGTACAGCTTGATTGGGTCTCCGAAATTATTCAGTGGATCAGGAAATCTCACATTTTGGGTCTGGAGCGGCTGGTTGTTAATGGTTTTAAACTAGCCTGACCCAGACTCCACCCACACCAACACACACACACACGTTGGGTCTGGAATGGCTGGTTGTTAATGCTGTTTGTTTGTTTGTTTGTTTTGGTGCATTGTTTTGTTGCTAAGCGTCAGGTTTGATTCTTTCAGAGGTCTTAAGCTGCAGAGCAGGCAGCAGTAGAGCAGTGAGCTACAAAAAGCCTCAATTATCAACCCACACACACACACACACACACACACACACACACTATTGACCCAGCATTCATTTTAGCAGTTTAAGTCAAATGTGACACAAAATGCACTCTGAAACACATTCAGGTGTGTGAGAGCTTAGTATGTCTGCATTAGATGATGTATGAGGGTGTGTGAAGGGGTACGCTTTACATGTGTGAGTATAAAGTGGGCATGAGTGTGTGGGAGACAGTGTGTAAGTAATATGTGAACGAAAGTTTGTGCTTGTGTGTGTGTGTGTGTGTGTGTGTGTACGGATAAAAGATTTGTGTGGGTGGCGTGTGAGACTGCAGTGTGCTGAGCATTAGAATGAGTGTGCATATCTAAAACAGTGTGTGTGAAAGAGAGAAAGAGAGAGAGAGAGAGAGAGAGAGAGAGAGAGAGAGAGAGAGAGATAGTAGGAGAAAATGATGAACTGAGAAGGTGATGGAGACAGATTGAATACACAAAAAGAAATACATAAAGAGAAAAAGATGATCGAGATACAGAGAAAAACAAAGATTGAAATAGAAGGACAGATAAAAAGAAAGAGAGGGAAAAGAATAAAAAAGAATAGAGAGAAAGAGCTTGAGAGCAAGATTGAGAAAGAAAGACAGGAAAAAGAAAGAGGGAAAGAAAGAGAGATAGAAAGAGAAAAAGAAAGAAAGAAAGAAAGATAGATAGATAGATAGATAGATAGATAGATAGATAGATAGATAGATAGATAGATAGATAGATAGATAGATAGATAGATAAACGTGAGGGAAAAGAATGATTAATAGATATTGAGAAAGGGATAAAGTGATAGACTGACAGAGAAAGACAGACAGTGTAAGTAAGACAGAATAACAAAAAGAGACAAAGAAAGACTAATATAGAAAGTGACTAAGAGAAAGAGAGAGAGTGTGATAGATATAATACTGAGAGAGATAAAGAAAGAGAAAGAGATGGAAAAGAAATAGAGTGAATGAAGAGATAAAGGATAAAAAATGGGGAGAGTAAGACAGAGAAAGAAAGACAGGAACATGAAAGAGCAACAGAGAAAGAGTGACACTAATTTTTAGAAAGAACGAGAGGAAGACAAAGACAGATTAATAGAGAAAGAAATAGATAGAGATAAAGTGAAAGAGGAATAGAAAGAGAAATAAAGAGAGAAAAACAGAGGTGATCTAGAAAGAGTGATAGAGAGAGATAGAGTGACAGAGAGAGATAAAAAGAGAGAGATAAAGAAGGGGGACTGAGAGATAGAAACTGACAGTGAGATAGCATGATAAATACATAAGTGCAGAGTGTGTGTGTGTGTGTGTGTGTGTGGTGTTTATAAATGCATGTGTGCTGGCAGCCTCCTGAGTTGTGCTCATTTTAAATCCAGGGATTTTTTGCAGCAGCGGCCAAAAGAAAAGCTTAAACGCTGAATAGGCTAATAAAAGCCTAGCGGAGGCTAATCTGCCGTGGCTAGTGCACAGTGGTCCTGAAACAGCTCGCAGTTCTAACACTGAGCTTTAAACCCAGGATCATTCAGCACTCTGAAAGGCATTAGGCAAACCACAAACGCCAGTTGGCAGTAAACAATACGCTCTGATATTTCGCTAGACAACACGCTGATTGTTAGCGGAACTGAGCGCACACACCGTCAGGCTGTCACAGCGACACGACATGCTAGTCACAGGAGCGCCAACTCAGCCTGGAGCTGTGGAAAAGTGCTGCTGCAGCAGCTCACAAAAAAAACAAACAAATGAAAACAACAATATACACATACATTGGACAATTTATTGGAAACTCTTTAGAGGCTGCAGGCTGTCTGATAAAACCTACCTTAGCTATACACTACATGTTCAAATATTTGTGGATGCCCCTTTTAGTAAATACAGCTTGTTATGTCCCTGTATTGAAACCATGTCTCTGCTACAGATGTGTAGCTCTGTGCAATGGTGGTGCTCCATCTAATGCTGGGGATGAATGAGGTGTGGTGGTAAACATCCAACATCCTGATCTCATAAATGCTGACCCTGACTACAACCAAATCCTCACAGCAATGCTAAAAAAAGAGAATCTAGAAGCAAGACTTCTCTGGACAGTAGAAACAGTTTACTCCAACCAAAACAGGGTTAACTGTTTTCTGAAGAAACACTGAATAAATAATCTGTCCCAATACTTTTGTCCATATTCTTATTTGCAGTACTTTATCAGCTATTGTTGCATGTTCATAAATTTCTCTGGGTTGGCAAAGCTGCTCAGAACAATGTGTCCCGTGAGGAAACATCTGACCTACAGTTGTATCTGATCTTTATCTTTTAATTAGGCTACTCACCAATGTTCTCGAGTGCAGCAGAAAACAGCCTACACAACCTAACCCATGCTTCTGGTCAGTGCTAAAATACAAAAAGCTAAAAATAACAATCTAAACCATTACACACACATACACAGACTTCTAATTTAGCCACAAACATCTGTTATTTCTCATTAACCAAGAGTTCTATTCAGAAGGTCACAGACACCAGGTTAGTGTATGTAGAGTGAGTTGCAAAAGCCTGGAAAAGGAGCCACCACACCCATTAATGTGGGAATGGTTTGGGGTAGCGTTGGGTAATGTAGGAACAGAGTACAGACAGCACTAGGTTTTGTGAGGAAAAAACAGTGTGGGGATAGGTAGGAGCTGTGTTGGGTAATCTGAGGATTGGGCAGGACTGTTTTGGGAAATGTAGAACATAGGCAGGGAACAGTGTCGGGTACTGTGGGGATGAGATGGTGCTGAACATGGGGATGGGGACACTTAGCCAACAGTGTTCAGAAACATGACTATGTGACAGTGTTTGACAATGTGGAAAATGAGTGGATACAGCATTGGGTAATTGGGGATAGGAGAGTGTTGGGTCATTGTGGTGCTGGTTAATATGGAGGTGGGGAACGGACAGCTTTGGGTAATCAGGGACGGGATTGTGTTAGGTAATGTGGGTATGTAGATGGAACTGTGTTTGGTAATGTAAGGATGGGAATAGAAAGGGGAACAGTATTTAGTAATGTGGGGATGGAATACTAATAGACATGAGTAAAAGAGAACTTGAGGCATTTAATGGGGGGGATAGGAATGGGGAGGACAGTGTTGGGTAATGTGGGAATGTGAATTCTGTTCCAATCCCAGGTAAAATGTGATTGGGAAAGAACTTCACCTATAAGCATATAGAGATTTTCAGACTAAGTATCATCAAAGAAAAAGCATCACATTCTTTATTCTACATTTATGTTCTGAGGTCAGTTCTTAGCATACAATGAACATTATAGTCACTTCTTCTTGATAACCCCTTCTTTACCTTTGCAGCTCCCATGCAGAAACTGCAGCTGCTGCTTGAATCTGTGCTAAAACATCCTGGAAATATTCCAGCACAGTGTTTTATGTGAAACACTATGCCCTGTCATTTCCTCCACAACTCCAAACCCCCTGTAATCATCTCACTCAAATCCTCCTCACTGAGGAGTTATCGCTCAAACACTGTCATATATGCTCTTCAGAAAATAACAACAAACTCAGGGTCCAAACAAGAATGAGTGTGAGTGCGAGTTTCAGTGTGGGGGTCTCACCTCTGGCTCATGATCTTGTAGGCGTCGGGCAGGTAGCAGCGCGTGTTCTCCATCTGCGCGGGGTCTGCGTCGCAGATTTTGTCGTCTGTCCGGCCGTAGTTTGCACTCTCGATCATAATGACATCAGTGCCAGGGCAGCGCAACTCGATTGGATAGCTCTCGCAGGACAGCTCCCTGCGCACCACAGCCATCGGCACCGGGGCACGGCTAAACGCTGCACAAAACACACAAACAGAAAACGCATATTAACCACTAGTACAAAACAAGTACACTAAGCACTTTACTTCCATCCATCGCTTTATCCATCTGTGTTATCCACATTGTCATGGGAAGGGTTGCAGGTGGTTCAGTGTCTACATGGAATAATTAGATGTAATGCAGAAATACCTTCTGGACAGGACTTGATCATTGGACTTGACACTGTAGCTTACATAAAGTATATGGTATCCACAGTTAGTTTCCCATCCAAGTACAAATACAGCTTATTCAAATATATAAATACTAATACTAACTTGCCAGATGCTTGCCAGATGCACATTAACATCTTCAACATGAACAAGTAGTCAGTTACCATGTTCTCACTTTAATGCTTAGTTGTGCAATGTGGCACATCATGTTTATGTGTACAAGCTTTAAACCTCAGTGCTAGCAGCTTTAATGTAATGTAGATTAGGCTGGACTCACAGTAATAAGTGTCCACCAAATTCAGAACATCACCTCTTCCACTCATAAACATTAATGCAGTATGGATTGAAAGTTGTGAGATTCTGCACTTTCAACAGAATTTCTCCACCTGACTGAGTGAGTTAGGAGAGAGAAATACTTACATCAACTTACAACACTTCTAAGACTCTGCTCAATATACCACCAAACAGCACTACAGCAGCAGTGCCAGGGCAACGCAATCGATTCAGGTCAGGAGAAAAGCAAAGGCATTTCAGCATATCAGCAAGTCATTTCTTTTCCTTCCAGCAGATCTGCCAGTTGTAATGGGGCCGGATTTACAGCCGTCTCCGTTCGGTCCAGGTGGGATTTTCCGACAGGTTTGTGAAACGCGAAAGCGTCCTGCAGGGCAGAGCGCAGCCAGAGATGAGATCAGACAGTGAGATCAGAGGCGAGTGTTTAACAGGCCCTGAATAATCACACCTGCTCAGGAACATCAGCGCCGCTTTGGTCCGGAATAAGAGGAGCTGCAGCAGGACTGCTTACCCTTTCACTGCACGCTGTGAAAACAAAGCTTTCTTCCTAAAGAACTACTGATCACGCAAATCCTCAGATCATTAGCGTCTTAAAGAGCCGAGAGCGTTATATGTGAATGTGCGTACATACAGTCAGGTCCATACGTTGTAAGATAGAACATTTTTTCTTGCATCTGTACACCATTTTAACATGAGTAATGTATTTACTTTTTTTTTACTGCATTTGTCTTCACTGTATGGGTCAAAAAGTATTGTAAAGCTGCACAGTTGGGTTGAGATTAAGTGACTGCATTTTGCCTGATCTACACCCCTAAAAATAAGCTCTTGGTTTGCTTTTGTGATAGGTTTAAGGCTTTATGTTCATCCTACTAATACAGTAGACCATCAGTCTATCAGTCATATCATCGATAAACACCAATAAGTCAATTCTATTGGCAGTCATACATGCCTTAGCTACAGTATCTATGCTTGTACCCTTTCTGTAACTTAACAACAATCATTAATGGTACTACTGAACTATTAAAAGATCTGTTGTTTTATAACATACTGCTATATTAATAATGCACCGGAATCCACTGCTTATATAATGTTGCATACAATCTTTGCAAACAAATAAAACACTGTAGAGCACTGCTGTCCACTTTAGTGTGGGCGATAAAAACTGATATACATATAAATAACTACATTTTCAGAAATAAATGGCTACGTGTGAAGAGCTTCTAAATTAAAGTGAGCAATCCATCCTCAGAGAGAAAGACTGGTGCTCAGTAACGGACACCTGACAGCTCAGTGCAGTAATTATTGCTGTAGGAGAGAAGAACCTTTGAATTTCTTTCTCTTAGTCTTTCTCTTTGCCTCTCATTCTCTCAGTGTCCTCCGGAAACGTACTCCAAAAAAGCCTGAGCTGATAACACTCCGCCATATCTGTAAGCAGTTTCATTCTGCAGGATGTGTGAGTCAGATTTGTGCTTTAAATTCCCCACAGGACTGTACTCTTCTGTCTGACTGAGACTTATCTGATCCATCAGCCCAGCCACTTTTTACTCAAACTGAATACAAAAATAGCACGGCTAGCTTTTAGCACAGCAAGGACTGCGGTTCTGAAATTAACATAACCATTCGCATATCTTTCAGAATTCTGCAGAGAACGTCATCCTGCCTTTCTCCTAACATCCCACTGGAGACCCATTTAGGGTCTGTGTCCAAAATAGACCTTTGTTTGTGTAGTAATGCACAATGTCACTGCATAGTTTGTCAGCTATTTTACTATTAAGGATCATATATGCTTAACATTACATCCGGAAATACCTGTGTAATACCTGTTTTTTTTTTACATTATATTCAAGTGTTTGAACATGGTGTGACTAGTGATATAATACTTTATGCCAGTGTGAAACCAGACCAAACAGAGGGAGAAAACGCTCCAACTAAACAAACTTATCAACTGGTTCAGACCAGGGAAACGAAATACAGGTGTGAAAATGCCCTTATTCTTCCTGGTCAGGAAAGCAGTGGGTTCAGAGCCTAAAAACATTGGGCGCAAGGCAGGAATACCCCTTTGGACAAAGCACCAGTCCATTACAGGGTATCATACACCAGTAACTCACACCTCTTGGGCAATTTAGCATTGCTAATTCACCAACCATAGTATACTTGTGAGCCAGGAAGAAAACAGATGGATGAAGCAGTGTCTTTTGGATATTCCTGTCTTGTGCACAGTGTTTTCATGTAGGCCCAACAACCCTTACTAAAAAATAACCAAAAAAATAAGATAAATGAAAGAGTTCCAGAGTGGTTCTGAAGGCTCTACATATTTCCTATAATCCACTCGGAATTAGCAGCCAACCCTACAGGTCACTACATCAGCTGAATATTCCCTAAAGTGCACTCCAAGACTTGTTACTACGGAACTGTTACCATGGAACTGATGGAGGAACGCTACTTTAAATGCTGGCTGCTGATCCCCTGAAAATGAAACCTATCAGTCTGCCTCAACTCTCTGGAGGAACACCATAAAAGGCTCCTTAAAATCAGCATCGGTGACAGATTTAATAGCGTCTGGGCCTGGCTGTGGTAATCAGGATGTGATTATATGGGTTTGATGATCTTGTGTGCTGAAATCTACAGTTCTTTGAGTCATTAAAACTCAAAGCAGCTCCAATTTAAACCCCCTCCCCCCTCCAGCACCCCCTGACCAACAGTGACATTTAAAAGTCATCATTAATACAATCTCATGGGCCACACACATGCACACACACACGCACACACATGCCACCCAGAGGGCTTGGCCTTCATAATCTCACAATGAAATTATGAGAAATATGTCAAAATAAAGGGGTCAGAATCTACCAAGATGATACCATGAAGCCAAAGCACTGCCAGTCTTAATTAAAGTCTTTTTTTTTTACCGTGTTAGTATATGTCTCTGCTTATCTTAAGCACGATTTATCTTATCACCTTCCTGAAAATAAACTTTTTTTTTTCCCCTCATAAAGGCTTAATGACCTCATGTCACTGTGGATCAGTGTGAAGCTATAGTATTTTTATTTTGTTTATTCATTTATTAATTAAGTAATATGTTTCCATAGTTTTACTACCCTGCTGAAAAAGGCGGTTGACCAGTTTGGACTGACCTGGTTGAACAGCATGACTGAACATGTCCTGAATCATATTTACAGTAACATAAACTATGCTGGTCAAGAGCTGGTTTACCAACTAGCAAACCACCATAGGTTATGTTTTGACCAAAATTTTATCAATATTAGAATTTAAACAAACAGCTGAACACCATACTACAGCCTCACTGAGCGCTACAGAAACCCTGTCCCTCTCCTGTATTTCTTTATTTACGTTATTAAACTCAGTTAAACTAAACTTTAACCACATTTCAAAACACAAACAGCTAACAACACCTTACTACAGCCTCACTGAGCTCTACAGAAACTCTGTCCCTCTCCTGTATTTCTTTATTTATGTTATAAAACTCGGCTAAACTAAACTTTAACCACATTTCAACACACAAACAGCTTTACAAACAAATCTAGTTAGCTAGCTAGCTAGCTAACATGGTTACTAAGCAACCAAACACTACAGCTGCCACTACAGCTAGCGTCCAACAACAGAGCCTTTTACAACGTTTAATTACAATAGCAACACCGACATATAAATATTATTAATATAGTATACACAATTTACCTCATTAAAGATGCTTTAAAGTGTCACACACGATGTTTAACTGGTATGTACAAGCCCTTCCTAGCCCCACCCACTACTCGCAAATGAACCAATCAGCTTCCACCAGCTAAAAAGATATCTTATTCACAAATAATTAGTGAATTAAAGTGTCTGGACACAAATAAAGAGTAGTACAAATTAAAAAGAACATTTTAAGAATTTCCTCTAAATCTTTATTTAGGTTAAAAAAAACAGGGAAATTCAGGGCTACAATATCTATATTTTATATTAAATGTAGAAGGGTCCAAATTTAAATTGATTAAGAATTGTGAAGAGGACACGGCCCCTTAGATTTAATTGTGGGCTTATTTTTGCTTAGAAAGCTACGCCTTTTAATCCGTCCACTCCAGCTCTTACATCCAACGTGTGAGAGGAGAGACCTGCTTTGATTAAAATGTCTCCACCCACAGGAGCTGAAGAGGAACACCTGAATCAACTTAAGGAGCTGATAACCAATTAAGCCAGCAGGTGAATTCCTGGTTTAGAGAAGCTGGCTAACATACAGAAACCCCGAGAGGGTTTGAGATTGGTTTGTGGGACAGCCCTCTGTGATTGTGCCTAATTACCACAAACACACACACACAAACACACACACACACAGCAAATGAAAGCTCTTATATTAAACTCCATCTACCTGACTGACCCAGCCAGACCAAACCCCCAACACATTAACAACTTACTGTGGCAGGTGAACTGGGACTCCTGCAGCTAATAAAACTCAATGCGCTGTTTACAACCAGATGGAGTGACAGCGGGGAGAGCCAATCACACGTTAGTACAAAACGGCAGAGCCAATTAATGAGTTTGTAGGCGGGCTCAAGAGAAACAGGCTTCAGCTCAAATAGCTGTTTTTTGCTTGGTCCTAATGCCTGACCCGTCTCTAATGAATAAAGTCTGTACACTCTCATCTCATTCACTCTAATTATAAAAAAACGATTATTATAAAAATACATTTTTAGTTGTCACTAAGTTTTACTACATTGTTTCCCTTTATTATAGTCTGCTACACTGATTAAAAAACAGTTGACACAGTTTGAATACACGGTTTCCATTTATTAGTCTGTTAAATTGATTAAATAAAGTATTCTTATGTTTTAATTGTCAGAGTTTTTAATACACTGTTTCCATCTATTATAGTCTGCTACACTGTCTCATTCACCCTAATTAAAAAAATAAAACTTTTATTATATATATTTTTTAAGTTGTCACTCAGTTTTAATACACTGTTTTCATTTATTATAGTCTGCTACACTTTCATTTACCTGATTAAAAAAATATTATAAAATATTTTTTAGTTGTCACTCAGATTTAATACACTGCCTCTATTTAATATAATCGGCTACACTTTCTCATTTATCCTGATTAAAAATGATTATTATAAAAATATTTCCTTTAGTTGTCACTCAGTTTTATTATACTGAATTCACGCATTTGCTAACCTATAATGTATCAATAATTAATCTAATTAAGGCTATATATTATTAAATGTTATATTGTTAATAAATATACATTACTGGTTAAAAGTTTTAGAACAGAATTTTGAGTTGTCCAGTATTGCTGGATATGCTGTATTTTTTATTTCTTAAGCTTAAAAAAATGACTTTATTACTTCACTTCACCTTTCAGACTTTTAATTCTTCTCTTCACTGCTGAAACTGAGCTTTAGTATTCCTTAGAACATTTTGAAGGTGTAGGAAACAGTATTTCTTTATAGGAAGAAAGACTTTTAATATTTACTGTGTTATCTGTGTTTCTTTGTCTTTTTATAATTATTATGGTGAAAGTGTGAATGTGCTGTGTTTTTTGTTAATATACTCATAATATACAATATTCAAATTATTTTTTTCAGTTTTTAATTAATTTGTTTGCCTTAAAGGCCCTGGTAGTTTACTGTAAAGTTAAGTACATTAGATTGTGTATCATTTCTGATTTTTGACTGGGAAACTAATTTAAAATTAAAGGGAAAAATTGAGCTCTACTAACTTTTGGCCAGCACTGTAAAATAATAATATAACTTTTTATGTCATGCATAATTATGTTTTTTTATTTACACACACACACACACACACATATATATATATATATATATATATATATATATATATATATATATATATATATATATATATATATATATATATATATATAATAAAATGAAACTCTACTCATGTTCTTGGTTTTGACTCAAAGTTAATGTGTCCCAGTCTCGGTCTTGACTGGACTTTGGATCAGTTTTTATTGCAACATTTGCATACGGTTCAAAATATATTTTTCCTTCCTTCCTCACCACCCCACATATCAGCCAAACACTTATTATATTTTTTGCACTTTTCATATTACATACTGTTTTCTGTTTAACTTTAAAGGACCACTATGTAACTAATTTTCAGTAGTAAATGATAAAATGATCAGGATGTATTTTAGATATTAAAGAAACATGCTAAGTAAAAACACTGGCACCTCTTGTCAGCAGGGCTTCAGTACGTTCCTGTTTTAAATGTGCAGGCCGTCCCGGGGTTTTGTGTTTGTTCTGTCCTCTGACTCCTCCTGCTGCTCGTTCCTAAACACTAACCCCACCCCCGAGGTTGCCAGCACGTAACACTAAAACTACAGCGATCGGTGCTGCAGGAGCTTAGCTAGCAGAGATGGTTCGGTTAAACCTACACAGCTGCTACACAGCCTAAAAAAGCCTCAGCATGTTTCAAAAAAGCTCAGTGACCGAAGAAGGAATATAACAAGAGTGAATATTGGCAGTTTGTTCGAACGGTGGAGACTTAGAGCTCAAAAAGACTACAAGACCGACCCAGAGCTGCTACTTTTCTCCTGAACAGGTAAGCTAACTGGCTAGCTAATTCAGTCAGGTACTTTATCACAACCACTAAATGTGCTTACTAGGGACTATAGCTGTCTCTGGAGCTGATAGAAGAGAAGTTTAGAATTGCTGTAAATTGCTAAATTTGGCAACCCGAGTAACTTTTGTGGCTGGGGAGGGGTGGGTGGAGCAGACTACACTCTGTGGTGTTTTCAAATTGCTGTAGCCATTTCACACGCTCGTTCTCAGGTCCTACATAATGCACCTTTAAGTTTAGGCTGTAAACATACTTTAGTTTGGCTATTTGCATTTAATGTTTCCCTTTAGATAAAGGCTGCAGGTCTAGCGGTTCATTGACATAAGAAATTGTGGTAAACTGACATACTAATGATGATGTCCCACTGCTTGCATGTAATCACTTATGCTTATGGACGGGGGAGTGGATGGATTTTTTTCACCTTTTTCTGAGTAATTGACTGTCCAGTTTTACATGTTAAGCAATAGACTGTAAAGCTGTCAAATGAAACATTTATTCATTCTAATGAAATGGGGAAAATTGTGGAAAAAGATAAAACGTCAGTGTGGTTATAGTTGGAATTCTCTTCACTCTCTCTCTGGCTGCCCTCAGGAGTCCACATGAAACAGCTTTTAAAATGAACATTTTTAAACATATGGAAACAATATCACACTTTATCAAGCTCAGCCATCTGTTCCTAAACATAGATCAGTCAATCCTTCATTCCACCACCCAACCCCCACCCGCCCCAGTCATGGGACTGCAGCACGTCAATTTGTTATGAATTTTTACCTCACAGGCTTGGGAATGCTCAAACTTGAATATAGCTATTGAAAAAACACCATACTACACCATACCATGAGGTAGGATTATTACCTAAAAACACGGGCAGATACTGAACAGGGATTGAACACACAAACCCAAGGCCTGGAGTTCTGATCAGACACATGGTAAACAATGTCTTTACAGCTCATCACCACATTTACTGTGCTCTGAATGCACAGTGTGTGTGTGTGTGTGTAAAGTTGCAGCTCATCATGTGGTGGTAAACAGTGTGTTTACCCCTCATTGCTGTGTTCGCAGTGTCCTGCAGAGCTACTGATTAATTAAGACATGAATCAAAGTGTCCTGATTACAGCGCACACACACACACACACACACACACTTTCTCACATCTTAACGCTCTTTCAACATAGTCTGTTTTCAACTCTCTTTATCTCTCTATTTCTCTCTCAGAATGTATTATTAAAGCTAGCATTAATAGCATAACTGTACAAAACCTAACGCCAATTTATACTTCTGCATCAAAACATACGCCGTAGTCTACACATACCCTACCCCACTGTACGGCACAGCCTGATGCACACCTCTCCAGAACTGTAACCACGCATTGCACAACATAGACAGCAGCAGATGCGATTGGTCTGCTGAGCTTCATGTTTATGGTTTAAACTGCAAGGCAACGCAAAGTCACACAGACATTAACTGAAGCATAAGTATAAATGTGCACAGCTGCATAGGGCGCTTCCCCAAGCTACAGCCTTTAAGACAAAAACATGATCCAAAGAAGCAGGTGTGACATGTGCCGTAGACCAGAGGCTGGGACAAAAGACCAAAACTTGGTCTGACCAAAAGATGTGCGCTTAGTCTAGATCGAACGTAGGGTCCTCTTACTCCTACCCTCTTTCTTCTGGATCATTAGACCTATCAATGTGGTCTGAAACAAAACAGCAAGTCTGAAATGTGCCTTGGACCATGACCTGCATCAAAGGACCAACATTTTACATTTTAATTTAGATTATCTGAACCATGGTTCGGTTTGTTTGCAGTTAGCATGGATAGTTCTGCCTTTCGTAGCAACTCCAGAAAGTTGAGGCAAGCTATCTTCACCTACTAAACTATAGAAGAAGAAAAAGAACAGGTGCAGAAATCCAACCCCCTTTGCGTAAAAAGCCTGCCAATTTAACCACATGCTAACTTCCTCTACCTTTTGAACTTTTGAGGTTTATTATCAATTCTAATGCAGAACTATCATGAATTACATGATAGTTATGTTAAGTCCCACAAGGTCTCCTTTTAGGGTTAATGAAACTTATGTTGATTATGAGAGTGATGCAGTTATGAGGATTCATAACTAGTTCACTCTCAGTTTGAATCTGGTTCTCCTAGTGTTCCTGATACCTGTTCTTACTGTGAGTGAGGAGCTGACTGGTGTTTAGACTGGTGTGTGGAGCAGTGCTACTATAAGTGATGAGTAGACTGGTGTTTAGACTGGACTGTTGGGCATCACTGCTGTGTGTGATGAGCTGGTTGATGTTTGGACAGGGTGTCAAGCAGTGCTGCTGAGAGGCCGCTGTGTGATAGGAGCTGTCAAAAGGTTGGAGATCTTCAGAAACAGCTGACTGAGAAGACTTATTTCAGGGGTCAGATTTTGACTTAAACTACAGTGTTTCACTTGGAATCGTCTTCTATACATCCAGAAATTTGGAAATCCTTTTTGCATGTTTATTATTAGAAATAATTAATCTAATTGTGATTTACATGCACTGGTTTTTTTTTATTTTGTGTTTTAACACCAAATTTATATGGGAACATAGTTTTCATAAAGTGTACAAACATCTTTATTGTGTTTATCACCATGCTGACAGTGCCCAATGCAGTAGCCAAGTGCAATGCAGAGTTCTGCAGGATGGTGCTACCCAGTGAAGAATGCTATTAATAACTGACAGTTCAGTTGCTCATATGCTGGCAAGATAGGCAAATCAGAAGCCTATATGTCTGCCAAGTCTGCACCATTCTACTATGCAGCATTGGTTACACAAAAAAAATCAAAATGTGACATCATAAGATAGAAACCATATCCACAACTAAGGCTAGTAATTTGTTTTTGTTTTATTGTTTTCTATATTTCCTTATTACTTTCCCCACTGTGTTCATGTCTGCAATGTGATGGAAAGAACATAGAGGAGAACCCAAAAACAAAACTAACTGAACAACTACAACAGCTTATAACAAAGAAAATGCTGTGGTAATCATTAATTAAAATAATCAATAATTAATCATAGTCAAGGAACATTAATTGTTCAATTAATTGTGATATTGATTTGAGGTCATATCACTCAGCACTGCCTGTGACCTTGTTTAAAATAGGACTGATGGAGTCAAAAGGCACCAAATGTACTTTGTTGGGGGTGGGGATAACAATTTTATGAAAGATGATCCAAAACATACCTCAGAATCCTCAAACTGACAAACTGAATAGAGACTTTGAATGGAATGGCTCTCACATTCCCTTCAGCTACATAAACTTCCATATTAATGACATAGAAAATTAGTAAATAGGCCTGAAGCATGTTGTGCCTGCAAGATGACCACAGAACATCTAAGAATTAGAGGTTATTTGCAAAAGTAAAGTGGGATTGAAGTCAGGTTAAATCCATCTTTGGTTCACTTTCAGCCTTGGTGAGATTCATTTGGGTAGGTGTGAACACAGTAATCACACAACCACCCTGAGACCCTTGAGAGGAGTGAACTCGGTCGGGTCCCAAATGAACTCTGGAGCAGTTTGTTTGTGATGAAAACCTGACCTGTTTATGCCACAAGTTTGAGCTAAACAGCTCCTGTAGCCTGTTTAATGTATTTAAACACCTAGATAATTAGTACAGATATGAACAACTGCACAGAAATACTTTAAACACTTTATGCACTAGTCCAAAACACAGGATCTTCTTTCTGCATTTACTTCTTGCTCTGGCCAATCAGTGGAGAGCATGGTCTCTTGTGGTTTATTGTAATGCTTTTCAGTATGCTTTTCCTGAGTGAAACCAAACCAAACCAAGAGGAAAAGGCTTCAGATTTACAAACTTGTTCACTGATTCAAACCAGAGAATGCAAATTATAGCTGTGTTAAGTTAAACAATATGCAATCTCTACTCGTTTTCATTATTTTCAAACAAATAAAATCTTAAACTCTATGTCTACTTTTTTTTCTCACATGAAAAGTTCTTAAATGCTGCTTTGCTGAAGACTCAAAACTGACCTTTCCCTAATCAGCCTCCTCGCTCGGCCTCCATTGTCTGTGCCACGCCTGTGATTGGTTATTTAACCTGATCCTCGAACCGCGAGACGCTAATCAGCCTCTATTGACTGAGTATGAACACCTCGCCGTGGAACAGTGGAAAACAGAGTGTGTGAGAGACAGCAGGAGGAGTTGATATTTGGCTCCGCTTGATTGCGGATGGCAGAGTGACAGGCCTCTCGCTCTTGACTGATAGCTTCTGATGGCTTGACCAACGAAGCAGCTAAGCTAATTAGCTTCAGTCTGTCTGGTGCGTGAGGTTAGTGCTAGTCTCGGGACCTCTCCCCCCCGCGCCGCCACAAAACAAGCTACTTGTTTTCTTTCCGCTGTTCCGACACTGACACGTCTGAACACCCTGGCAGCCCACCAGGCCGAGAGAGTGAGGGAATAACTTTCGACAGCTCGGAGACGCCGTCGCATGTGAGGGAAATTAGCAGAGCGCATCAGGAAATTAGCTGCTAGCAAGTCTTGTGAGCAGAGAAAGATTTCAGAGACACTGATTGTGTGAATTAATGACTAAACCAACATGGATCACACCTATCTTAAAGCGTTAGTTCAGAAATTTTCATTTAATTTAATTTAATCAAATTTACACATGGTTTACCCTAACACCAAACAATCAGCCAAACAAGTCAAAAGTTTGCTTCTTACGATTTTAGACTTAACTAAATTGCATCTAATCTTGGGTAATATGGGATGCTTGCCCTGTCAGAAAACACAGCAACAGACACAATTTTTTTTTATTTTAGTATTTTTAGAATTTTTAAATGTCTTTTTTTAATTCAGGTTCAAAGACCAGGACACCCATATTCACATATTACCCATAATTACATATTATTACTGAAACACACATGCCTTAACAGCTAATGGCAAGCGAGGCCTGATAGAGGTTGCCAAATGAATAAGAGTTGTGTGGACATCTAATATTCCTCAGTCCACAGTGTCACATGTATGTCATTGATGGCATTACCACCAACAGTGGACAGTGCAGTGGATGGTAATAATCGTGACCTGTCTGGCTAAAATTTTCATTGCTAACAAGCAATGGATTTTTAACAGAATTGGCATTTATATTCAATGCAGAAGACTGCACACACATATCCTGAAGGTCAGTGCTGCGTTCTTTAGCTTTCATGGGAGGTTGCAAAAGTCATGGTTCATTGAATTGGTGGACAATCTTTGTAGATGCTTTCATAAAACACCAAAAAAAACATTCCACTATAGTTCTGCTTAGTGTAGCCTAACAAAAACCCTAAGAATTTACAGGCATGCATGATCCATGGTGAAATAAAGAACCGTAAAAACGTATGTACTTTCCCCTTGTGGAACGTGAAGGAACCTGCTGCAGTGCATCTGGCAGACGTGTCGCTTTTAGTGTGGAAAATTTATAAGCAAATAAATTCTTGGTTACTTTACTCTGACACCAGATCTGCAGCGAGAACGACCTCAGCAGATGTTCCTGTGAAATCAAGCCCAGCGTCCATCAACAGCATCTCATTTATAACAGACACACACACACACACACACACACACACACACACACACACACACACACACACACACACACAGACACACCACACAATACTTCAATTCACCACTTCCAGTAGCCGCACCGCTGAGTGTGTGTCCATTAAGACTGAGGGCAGTGTTGGCAGTGGTCTTCACTAATGTCAGACTGACACTGTTTGGCAATTTCCTCTTCTTTCATCTCACTCTTTCTTCCCTCCTTCATTCTCTCTTTCTCTCTTGCTGTTTATTCTCCCCCTCACATTTTCTACTTTTCTATCTTTTCTTTCATCGCTCTCTGACTTTTATTTCACTTTCTCTATTATTTCCATATGTTTCTCCCAACTTTTCATTCTCCCTTATTTTCTTTTTTTTTTTTCTTTTCCTTCTCTTTTTTCTTCCCTTATACCATTTCCTCGTACCCCTCTCTCTATTGTCTGATTCATTTTCTCTGTCTCTCTATCTCTCCCTCAATTACTCTCATTCTCTCTCTCTCTCTGTCTATATTTCCATTTTTTCTATTCTTTTCTTATCCTCTACTCCTTTCACTTCTATTCTTTATATTTTCTTTTTTCTGCTTTCATTTTTGTTCTTTATGATTATACTTTTTCTTTCTTTCGTTGTGCTCTGTGTTCTCCATCGCTCTCCCTGTTTTTCTTCTCTTTCACTCTTTCCTTTTATCCCCCTCCCTATATTGTCATTTACTTTAAATTCTGTATTCTTCTACTAGTTTTTTCTACCATCTCTCTCTCTGTTCACTTTTTTCCTCTCTCGTTTTCTCTCAATTCTTTGTCTTTCAACAGCCCTTTTATTCCGCACTCCACTTTAGGGACAATATTGGCCAAAACTAACAGCCCCCTAAAACACACACACACACACACACACACACACACACACACACACACACACACAGTGCTCAGAGACAGGCCTGACTTTAACCACCCTCGACACAACACAGAGTTTAATTGAGGTCAACTAAACGACAAGAAAAGATGCTTTTTTATCTCCTGAGACCCGACAGGAGCGAGAGGGAAAATCCATTCAGCTCTCACAACCCCCACATGTAAAAACACACACACACACACATTCTCTATAAAGCTGAGCCAAATTTAAATCTCAGAATTTTTACCACTGAAGAAAGACGGAAAGCAAAAATAACTCAAGTCTACCAACTACACAAAAACCAAACTCTAATCCTGATAGATCTAATGCCAGGCGTGAGCTAGAGGGGCACTGAGACCACTGTGAAATTGAGGAGTTCTAGTTCTTGTAGCTAAATGCAATCAAATCCTCACAGCAACACTCTAGTGCTAATCTAGCAGAAGGTCCTCTCTGGACAGAAGAGACAGTTACACCAACCGAAGCTGGATAAACTATTTTAATATCCTTCATTTCAGAAGAAATCAATAAATGAGCAGGTGTCCCATTACTTTTGTCTATACATTGTCTATGAATGACAAAGAAATAGAGGAATAATAAGGGCAAACTTGCGCTAAATTAATATATATGGTCAGTGTTTCCAATAAAATGGCCAGTTATTGTAAGTAAGTGGTAGATAGGGAGCTACAAATCCTCTTTTCACAATCAGAGATATTTGGTATTGTGTGAAAGCCTGTGTCTGAGGTTGCTCAAATGCTTGACTGAACACAAATTCAATCATGTCAGTTTGCTCTTGCTGCTGTTTATTATGCTGTTTGTCTTTTATTTGCTTGGAAGATTATTCATTTTGTGCAAAGAGCAACACGCTCACACTTGCATTCTCAATCAGGGTGCGTTGCAAAAACTGATAAACTAGCAATCAACAGAGACATGACATGACATTATTCCTGGAATTCAGAATGAAAAAAATCAAACCGTGCTGCCCAGATGTGCTGATCTTATACACTGGTGTTGTACACTAACAACACCATTTCTTGGAATGGGAACTAGTGTAATGTCACATGACCTCTGCAATAAATAGAGATGTGATTTCTGCCAGAGTAAAGATTGTGCTCCGTTCTGGACTTTTTGGATTAGTTGGGTACTTGGGAATGAGGTACTTGACCTCACTAATTTGCTCTTGTTCCTCAATCAATCAAATCCTCAGAGCATCGCTCCAAAATCTAGTGGAAAGTCTTCCTTGAACAGTAGAGACCCTTGATTTCAAAAAGAAAAAATGAGCAGGTGTCCCAATACTTCTGTCCCCAAAGTGTACTGTAGGTCAACACTGTTATGAAAGAGTGCTAGTTTTGTAGGTTAGTACAAAAAATCTTAAAAAACTAACCCGTTTTCTTTTAATAGGAAGTGGTGAATAGATATGCCATTATATGTCACTGCAAATTCTCCTGCCACCGTTAAAGCTAGATGTGAGTAGCTCTGTGTTTCACTCATTTTGCATTGCAATATGGGATAATTCCAGCTAACAGAGAACGTTACATTACATGAATAATGTTCTAGGAACGTTCTAAAAATATGTGACATAATAATGGTTTGCATCACAATGTTATTACAACGTTTCTCATAACATTCCCAATTAGACAAACACTAAGAATTAAAACATTGACAGAAGTGACTTTATAGTGACATAACCAGAACATTTAAAACTTTAAATAAAAAGTTGGAAAACCTAACTAAAGTCATCAAATGTAACGTTCAGAAAATGTTCTACTTACCAAAAATTGTTAGCCGGGACAATGTCTGCTGTAAGCACACTCAAAACCCCAATGGTTCTAAGTATGTACAGTCTGTCATGTGGATGTTTGAGTATACTCAACTTATACTAAGGTTTTTATCATTTATACGGTAGATACTTTATACTCAGTAACTAGTTACCGTTAGTTACTAGTACTCAACTTGAACACAATGTACCCAGAGTTGAATTATACTGATTGTATAATAGGGCTTTATAATAGACTTTTAATGTTGCAAGAGGATGCGGTGTAGTTCTTTTCTGTAAGCTTCCTCCCTGTAAAAACGTCTCTAATCATATTATACAGTTTGATTAAGACTGAATCTGAAGCATGAAATGTTTGTGTTTTGATTTGTGCTTGCTCCTTTAAACACGTGTGTGTGTGTGTGTGTATGTACAGTAACTCAATCTGACAAAGGAAAGTTAGTGCGTTTAGTAGCAGGTGACTGAAGTGTGTTTAGACCCGAGGCTTCACGGCAGACTGAAGAATATAAAATATGACAAAAGCTCCCGCGGAGTTTCTTTCCCGACACTCAATCACGTAATCTCTGATGATTTCTCCTGACCCACTTTCAACTCTGAAAAGGTAGGCAGATGTATTTAAATGAAGATTAAGGCTGAATGTGAGCCAGATTGATGAGATTAAAAGCAGATTTCCTCCCTCGTTCTCCGTCTCTTTCTACCTTTTGAGCTCCTCCTGTCAGATCAGACTGCTCCTGCTGGTATTTTTAAACCAGCCTCTTATCCGGCAGTTACAAAGACGTGATTTAATACCAATTACAGCTCAAAGCTGCTCGTATTTACTTACATAATACAGATCAGAAATTAGCCCAACATGCAAATGAAATGTGATTTCATGCATATGCATGGCTCTTTTGTCTCGGCGAGCATCTAACAGGACGATGCTAGAGCTGATATGCAAATTCCCGTGACAGTCGCATCAAGCCCGAGCCACTGACAAACTCATCTGACCCATTTACAAAACAAAGGCTGGTAAATATAACCTCCGCTGAGTCTGTTTATCCTAGAGAGAGATGGGAGGGAGTGAGGCAGCGTCTTCAGAGAGAATAGGGTACCAAGGGAGAGGAAGATGAGAGAAGAAGAAGAAGCAGGAGAAAGTGAGAGAGAGAGAAAGAGAACGGGGAAGAAAGACAGAGTGTAATTGTCCACAGTGTTCCAAACCCCCAAGGTAAAGAACTAAAAAAAGTCCCATCACGGCTGCCTTAGGGAACACAGACTCCAGTTAATAACAGCAGCCCTGCTGCATTCTTCTGGCCTCTATATTCCACCCCCACTCAAAGACCCACCACTGAAACATGGCAAGCAATTTTGATACTCTGATACCAATACCAAATCCCTTCACCAAAGTAAAAGCTTTCAATACTTTCAAGAAGCCTGAACCACATCTTCACTTTGCTGCACTCTAGAATCAAGGCTCTCTACCTTTATCAAGTGCCTCTAAAGACACCATGACTCTTTATGCATCTGCATCAGATGCCACAGCAAGCTCCTTCACCCACAGAGTGGTTCTCCACTAAGAACCTTCAAACTACATCAATGTTCAAGGCCCACAAAGATTCTCCAAATGCACCAAGTAGATGTCGACCACACCAAGACCCAACATCTCAAATATTCGGATCTTTAAGCCACAATAAGTGTCTTCACCCTCAATAATATTCTCAATCTCTATCCAGACACTTTATTCACAAAATCCTCTCCACAAAGACCCCAAAGAGCATCAAAACTACCCCATATACAAAATATTCTCTAGTCATACTAGAATCTTTTATGAAGACTCTCCAACCAAAGCAAGACTCTTTATCCAAACCAAGATCTTCCAACCACACCAACACTCTTCGAAACACCAGTAAAAGGACTCTCCAACCACACCAGCACTCTTCAACCAAATCAAGACCCCCAAAACCACAAAAGTCCTCAACCACACCAGAACACCCCAAACAAACTATGACCCTCAAACCCACAACATTCCTTAGCCACTACAGCACTTTCCAACCAAACTACGACCCTCAAACCCACAAAAATCCACAACCAAACTTCATGCTCCAACCAACTCCAATTAAATCTTCATCTATACCAAAACTCTCCAATCACTCCTAGGCTCCCCAACAACACCAACACTTATTCTGTACACCAGCACCAAGCCTTCATTTGCATCAAAATGGCTTTAAATATGTGAAGCTCTTCCACCAAAACCCTCTAACTAACCCAAAAGTCATAGGGTAGCAGTATGTAAATTGAACATAAAGTGTTGCCTCAAAGAGGCCTAGGAATGCTCACACCTGTATAAGTTGTGAGGTGTTCTCTTCTGAGTGAGGCTAACACTGTCCAGCATGGTGACGACGAGGCAAACTGAATTATCAGAGCTTGAGTACGGTCTGATAGCTAGTGCCAGATAAATAGGACTTTCCATTTCTGAAGTTGTGAGATAAGCAACTCCAGCAGAAATCACATCTGCATTCAAGACAGAAGCCCTTATACACGCATCTCACAGGTTAGTGCAGCATTCCTTAGCTCTTATGGGACACGAGAAAAATCATTACACATGGCCTGCACCACATGCAAAAGAGGAAGGGCACCAAAGGGCTCTTTATCGTGCATCTGCAAATCGAGGCCACCACATCCCCGGCTCATTATCGGGTTGAATCAGGTGTGGCCCTGCAGGCCTGAGGGCTGAGAACTCTGGTGGTCCACTTTCCAAGCTATAGGCTTTTCTGAGCCAGCAGTCGTCTTACGGGACATATTTCACACATTTTTCCCTGGGATGCTTTTTTATTTGAGATCAAGGCATGTGACTGACACCTCGCTATGAGTCAGTGTCGCAGAAACAAGCTGCACTGGTGTCCCACAACAACAAACAACACAACATACGAAACAAACAAACAAACAAGACAAACGCCCACTTCCTGCCACAAGTCATGTCTGCTCTCTCTCTCTCTCTCTCTCTCTCTCTCTCTCTCTCTCTCTCCGGGAAGCTGGCTGTGGGTGTACATTGTCATACAGTGAACGGCTGTTGGGACACGAACACCCACAGGCAGTACTACACAGAAAAAGAGGAAAAAGAGAAAGAAGAAGAAGAAGAAGTAGAAGAAGAAGAAGAAGTAGATGAGGAGGAGGGTGATATATAGAGTAGAGAAGAAGCAAGTTGTGAAAGAGAAGAGAAGAGAAGTAGTACATGAAAAGTATAAAGAAGAAAACAGAAAAGACAGAGTAGAACACCAGAAAAAATAATAGGAAAAGGAACAGACGAGAAGAGTAGAAACAGAGTAGAACACAGAGAAGAAAAAAGTAGTGCAGAAGAGAACACAGAAAAAAAGAAAGTAGTGAAGGAGAAGAGGAGAGAAGAGAAGAGAAGAGAAGAGAAGAGAAGAGAAGAGAAGAGAAGAGAAGAGAAGAGAAGAGAAGAATGGGGTGTATTTGGGACGAGTCCTCAGGCAGGGAACACACACCTGTGCCGTGTCTCCTGTCTGACACAGTCATGCTTTTGTAGGCTTTATCTCTAAGATCTGCCTGACCCCAGTCCGCCAAACACACAGACACAGACACACACACACACACACACACACACACACATCATACACAGTCACAGACACTCACACACCACACACAGTGGTCTCTCTAGCTGCACAGTATGGGAGGTCTGACCTCCATTAGCATCTCTCTCTGAGACAGACAGAACAGGAGGGGCGAGAGAGTGAAAGAGAAACAGAAGGGAACAGAAAGTAAAAGATGAGGGAGTGAGAGATGATTAAGAGATGGAAGAAAAGAAAAAAGGAAAAAGGGTAGAGTAAAGAAAGAGAAGGAATGAGAACAAATGAGACAGAAACAGTAAAAGACAGAGAGAGAACAAAGCAAAAGATGAAGAGAGAAAAGTACAAGAGAGTGAGAGAGAATCAGGGAGAGAAGGAAAAAAAGAAAAGTAGAAGAAAGATAGTAAAAGAGGAATAAAAAAATGAGAGAGGGGAAGAAAAAATAAGCAGAAAGAAACAGAGCAAAAAAGTGAAGAAAAAAAGGAAGAAAAAAGAGAGAGAAGTAGAGGGGAGGAACGAAATAGAGAGAGAGAGAGAGAGAGAGAGAGAGGAAGTGTGTGTGTGTGTGTTTCTTGTTTTGCTGTATTAATGAGCAAATGAATGAACAGTAGCTGTTCACCTGCTGCAGCAAAAAGCTGCTTTTGTTAGAAGCCATATTGGATTCCAAGAGAGGCCACCGGGCCGTGCTGTAGGCATCTCAGTATCACACCAACTCTCTCTCTCTCTCTCTCTCTCTCTCTCTCTCTCTCTCTCTCTCTCTCTCTCTCTTTCCCTCTCTCTTTCTTTCTCTCTCTCTTAGTGTGTTTGGATGTGGTCACATATTATCACAGGTGGGCTTGTTCTGTGGTCTGTAACTAATGGTTGACAAAACAAGTAATGCAGAATTAAAAACAGCTTTTTGATGACTTTTTTTTATTTTATTTTATTTTACGTATGTAAATAGTAGATGTGTTTGAGATGAACCTATGTGGCCACACACACACATTTAAACTTCTTTGAGTTCTTTGAGTTGAATCAATGTATAAATAAAATAATTATACTTATCTGGGCCTACAGTGTATAGTATATAGACCACTGAAGTCGTGTCATCATTTTGTAGTCAGTGCCATGTTGTTTATGCCCATATTTGGGGTTCTATGTCTAAGCGGTTGATGTGAATGGGGAATTTGAATGGGCTTTTCAAAATCTGGCCTGGTCACATTCTGTGGTAAATAAATATGTTCAGAACCCTGTACGTTTTACTCTGTGTACATTTACCTCCTAAATATCACTAAATATCACATAGGAGAACTACAGATTGACTCACGACTTCAGTGGTCTATAGACAGTACATAGTATTTATCTAGTACATAAAATGTTTTTTTTATTAAACAAAGGAGAACAATAATGACAATAAACTATTTATGAATTCAAATCTAAGATATTAGAACCATACACAATTCAAAATAGCAAAATGGGTCAAAAAACTACATGGGTCCTTTATGCAGCCATCTATTACTTTACAAATGGTTCTTTACAATGGTTCTTTTGTGACTGCTTTCAAAACTTTTAAAAGTGTTTGCGCAGTACAGCAAAAAAAAATATATATATATTTTTTTTATTCTATCATATGCGTCTTTTAAAACTCTTCTCCATCGATCCGTCCTGATCTGTGCAATCCATCCACTGAGACTATTCAGCTAATTATCAACAAAACCCTCCATAACAACCAGCAAACCCAAACACACTCGAGCTCCATTAAAGAGCTGAACAAAGCCGGCTTCAGGCTGCTCAACGGCTGTAAAGAAAACACAAAAGAAATCAATTGTAGAGAGACAGTCTGCACCTACTCAGAGCTCTGGGGCGGTGTGAGAGTGTGTGTGTGGCCGGTGGGCCGCGTTTGGAAGGGTCAGCCGGCCAAATTAGCCGCAGTAACGAAGGAAGTGTCGGAGAGCTGATAAATACTTAATCCTCTGCTGCTATATGTGCTGCTATTGTTCTCCAGCAGAAAAGCCTCATTGTTTTCAACAGCTCATGGGAGCCTATCAGCTGTAATTGAAGAAAAAGGCCTCAGATGCTTTTGTCTGTATGTGTGTGTGTGTGTGTGTGTGTGTCAATGTATGTGTGCGTACATGTGTGTGTATGTCCATTAAGTGATCTAAAGGAGCTGAGTAATTGTTTAAAAATCTATGTGCTCTGTCACATGACTTACTGCACGAAAGGCCATTTAATCATTTGAAAGCCACACACACACACACACACAAACACACACACACACTGAAATGTTCATGCAAGTCAAAGACAATCCATCCACTCAAAGAGAGCAATAGTTAACCATAGTCTGAGTCTCTAACCCTAACCCGATCTTCTACCCCTGACCTTACACTAACCCCATCCACAGCTGGTAACCCTAATGCCACATGAACCCATCTATTGTGCGATTGGATCACCAAGTTATGTGTGGGTTTCAACAGACTAGCCATTGATTAAAGGTTATATTGCTACCACCACCATGTTTAACAGTTAGCACAGTGTTCTTGGGGTTAGATTCTTCATCTTTACTTCTTATAAACTTTTGTCCCATCTGACCCTAAGACTCTTGTCCATGTGGTCAGTGGCAAACTTTGGGTGTCAGTTTCAGAGCAAGGGCTTCTTTCTTGGACGTGAGTCTTTCAGTACACAGTGATTCTGGTGTCCACATACAGTAGATTTCAGTTCTTTTGCCTCTGTGATTCTTGGGTTGTTCTTGACCATCTAAGCCTTCCTTATAGCAAATGGTGACAATTTTGGTCTTCATCTAAAAAAGTGTTTAGACCTACAATTGTTTTTTTTTTTTTTGGCGGGGATTCCAGACACAATCATCCTTCTTAGACCTGTACTAAGCTCCTTGGACTTTCCTATTGTACTTTAATTTAAATTGTGCAGTTCTTTCCATATGCCAATGTCATTACCAACCTCTGCACAGTCCATTATATGTGGTCAGTGTTCAATCCCACTCACAAGATAACCTCTTACAACTTAGGTGTGGGTGTTCCCAAGACCCCCTAAGGTAACACTTCCCAATCAATGTATTTACTGCTCATAACTCACATGAGTTCTGGCTTGTCAGTGTATTGTCGAAAAAAAAAGAAAAAATCTGCTCTGATTGGCTGCCCCTGGTCTAAAAGCAGTCCAGTCTGAAACACTACCTATAACCTCAGTATGAATGCACAGGCTAAACAGGTGGCTGGATATTATGCAAAATCTTCAGATGGATGAATGGATGGATGGATGAATGGATGGATGGATGGACAAACATAAATCTGTGCATGTATTGCATTTAAGTTAGGTGCGTAGTGTAGTGTCCAGGAGTGATTATCATGACATAACAAATGCAACTCTTTTAACAATATAAACTGGTGGGTCAGTCATTAGAATTTTTAAAAACATTTAAATATTCAAACTCCCAATTAAAAAATGTGCAGATAAATTTCCATAATACAGGCCCTTTAAGTGCTTGAGTGGTTCTCAGTTTTAGTCCCGGGGCACTTTACACTGTTTTTTTATTAGACCTTTTCCTACTTTAACACGCCCAGTTTAACACCGTGAAGGGCTTATTCATTATAATTATTAATAACAGTCCACTGTTTTATCATTCATCTCCTACACTCCCCAAGTGCAGCACATTTCAGTGTTTTCCTGCTCCTACACACTCACACATACACCCACACACACACTTTAACCTCGTGAAGGGCTTGGTAATGAGCTGATGGGCTGGATCAGGTGTGCTGGAGCAGGAAAACACAAAAATTTGCATTCCATGGGGTCACCAGCGCTGGGATTGGGAATCACTGAGGTAAAGAGAAAGTGAGGCTGAAACACTCAGCCTGACCACTGGAGTCGTATCGGATTTACGCTGAGTCAGCACCAGGTGTTAACATCATTAAAGAGACCATACTGTACATTTGTTTTATATGCAGTTTTATCTGTTGTCCTTAACACTAAATCTATAGTATAGTTTTAAATAAAAATCCTGGCATAATCAAATTAGTATTAATAGTTTTTAACCTCTGTTTATTTATTATCTCTTAAAAACAATGGTTTTGCTATTGTGTTTTTGAGACTAATGCACCTGAATGAACATTGCAACATACAGTAGTTTCCATATGATATGTACAGAATATGGGCCCTATCTTACACCCCATGCAAGGCACATTTTAATGATTATTGCTATCCTACACCCCGCCTACAGTATATTTTCAAGCCTTCCACCTGCACCGTTTAAATAGCAACAGAGCTTGTGAACACATCTACCCTGATGGGTGTGGTGGTCTGGAAGTGAGGTGTGTTCAGGTGAATTTCTGGTGTATTGATATTCTGGCAACAGAAAACACAGGTGTGCCACTGACTGATTAGAACCTATGCAACAGTCATCAGTCAGATGTTCACTGCTATCTTGGCAATGCAGGTGCTTTGTGCTTTGTGAGTACACCTGTACTCCCCCACTCATTACGGGCACAAGGACACACAGCAGTGCACAAACCCAACTTTTACATCAACAATAAACAGAATACAAAATAAAATAACCTTGCTGTTCCTGTAAATGGCCTGCTAGTGCACTTTTACAGTGTGAACGAGTGGGTCAGTGCTGCGTCATTAAAACTGCAAGCTGCCAAATCAAGTCAGAGCGACCTGACTCTTAATGAGAATGACAAGTGATTCTCTTTTTTTTTTTGGCTTTTTATCCACTCAAATATGATATTTTACTTCACAGAAAACTGAGACTGTTCATATGCTAAACTAATCTTTCTGAAAATTCTAAATCAAGTCCTTCTTGCCGTCGGTACCAGCTGGTCCTTGGTTTGTTTTGAGCACCAGACCCCTTGATCAAAACACGGTCTGTCAGACAAACTGAAGAGGCCTAGCACACAGTATCAGAGTAAACAAGGCACAAGGCTATCGGCCTGTTGTTAGCCATGCTAGGCTAAAGGCTAAGGTTAGAAAAACTGGAAACTACCCAAATAACCACATAGTGGGAAGTGATGGATGGATGGCTTCATCTTCAGCTTTACTAAAATGTGATCCAACTCACTCTGCTAACTAGCTAATCAGGCTAATGCTAGCATGTTTTTTACTATGTGTATGTTTAAGTTGTATCAGCTATGGGTTTCAGTTAGGATGAACGGATATATAGCGCTCACTGCTAGTGCAAATACAGGATACTTACTGTTATTGACAGTAGAGATAAAAGCTAAAGTCTCTCTGAAGCAGAATTTGCTGCTTTTAGTCAACATACTCTTAGACAGGTTTACTGCTGTGTGTGTGTGTGTGCTGTGTGAGGTGTGTGTGTGCGTTGTGCGTGTGTGCAGTGTGACAAAATTCAACATCACTAAGGAATCAATTACAAAAATGTACACAGTATCACACACACATATACTGATTTTCCAGAGTGCGGTGTTTGTGTTTTCTGGCAGTGTCATGGTGCAGTCAGGTCTGATTGAGGCTCAATGCAAATCTCAGGTTCGATGTGTGTGTGTGTGTGTGTGTGTGTGTATACGCGCTGCATTTGCATGAGAAGAGCATATGTGCAGATATGAGTGTAATCCCTATGATTATGAAAAGCTTACAACCGCAGGGCAGTGTGTGTGGGTGGGAGGGAGGATGGGAGGAAGTGTGTGGGCGTATGAGTGTGTGTGTGTGTGTGTGTGTGTGTGTGTGCAGGCACGCGTCTAAGCTCATAAAACTGCAAAGCTTTTACCATTCCTCTAAGAACTTTTTCATGACTTGTCCACATATTTATGGACACCTTTTCTAATTAATGCATTCAGCTCCGTTAAGTTATACTCATTGCTCACACAGACGTGCAAATGCACATGTCTCAAACTCAGCTAGCTGCGAATGTGGCATAACACTGTAATAACCATGTAGGAGTAGATTGCTAGTGATGTTGGATGAGGCTCATCATGCTGACTGCACTGTAGTCTTAGGCCCTAAGCTTACATGCTAACACTGCATTAGCGATGTAGGACCAGCCTGGTTGCCAGTGTGATAACGCCAGAGTAGAAATATTGAATGCTAACACAGTTTTATGCTAACACTGCAGTAGAAGGCCTGAAGTTGGCATGCTAGCGTCACACTAGCAATAATGGACAACACTTCCTGGTCCTGATTTAGGATGAAAACATCAACGCATGCATACATGTTGCGTCAGATTCATTCACATTATAGTCAGATAATGGTCACTTAATGTAAATAAAGATATAACCAAAAATCTAAATTTCTAATGAAGTGTAAAATGAACGAAGCTTTAGAGCAAGGCCTCCCTTGATCTTCAACTACTTGACTGACCTAAAATAAAAATTGGTCAACAGAGCTGAACATGAAGGCATGCTAGATTTTCCTGAAGTGACTCAAACTTTCACAATGGAGTCTGATTACTATAACTGTAATACGTCAACTGCGATCGCATTTAATTTCAGTCCATTCAGTCCGTTTTAGAAGCAATTGACGGCTGAGATCAATGTGAAGGTAAAGTTTTCTCTGCAGTGGGTGCTACTTATGCCTTCATGGTGAAGCCTGCGTCTGACCAAAGCGTCTATAAATATACCATGTGACACAGCGGCGACTGAAAAATCAATCCGCCGTTTTTCCAGAGTCAACCATTATTAACTTTCCCTTCTTTCCAGCGCTGTGTGCTTTCTGCTTTCTTTTCGTCCAGTCAGTCCTTTTATTCCCATTACCTGTAGCCTGATTACATATCGACTCGCTCCGCTTATCATCATAATGATATTAATTCTCTCTTTCTCTCTCTCACACACACACAGGCGGTTCTAGACTGCGTATTATATTGGGTGAATGGAGACTGAATCGCGAGCTGTATTTCACACTGATAAATCAAAGTCATTAGAAACAGGCATTGTTCTGCTTCTGTTTGCCTCTCGGCTTTTAGCTGGACAGTTCTGCAGATTGAGCACAGTGTGCTTTCAGGATTCTTCTCTCTCTCTCTCTCTCTCTCTCTCTTTCTCACTTCCTTTCAGTGGTCTTTATTGGCATGGCTGCTTTACATGTAATTCTGCCAAAGCAATTATAGATGGGAAATAACATTTTCAGTAATAATCACAGAACAAGGCAGAACCACCCTTAGCAGTAAACACACAATTACAGCTTGATACTTGAATTACAGATGATACTTCACAACATGACTATTTGCTTTCCCATATGCTTTGGAATCTTAATAATAATGATAAATATAACATCAATTTCTCTTCTTTTAAATAAGTTGCTCTAGGTGGGTCTCTTTTATTTACATTACTAATAAATCATTACTAAATCATTCAAAGTGGTTACTGCAGAATCCATAGTATTTAGTTAACAATTCATAGAAACTAATTAAAAATTCCTAGAAGTAACAAGACTAACTAAAAAACTCAGTTACTGAATAATTCTTGTTAGTTACTGGATATTTTATATTACTGGATGTTTGATATATTGTGTGTGATTTAATATTGCAGTACAGAAGCAGTAGGAAAATAGAAAATTCAAACCATACAAAAAAATCTTGATTATTTTAACTCAGCAAAAAATATAGTTTATTGAATATTATAGAAACTGAACATTTGTAATTGGTCCCAAAGGTCCAAAAATCGATGCTCTGATTTAGCAATGCATCCCGACACTAATAAGTCAGTAACGTTTGAACTTAAATAGGCCACATATACAGCCCGGCGGCAGGGTGCCTGTGGGACGCTGGAGTTGTGGGACGTTCATCAGGGAGGAGAGGCTGAGCTGACAGCGCTTTGGCTCGGCCGGCCAGAGGAACGATAATCAGGGAGAAAAGCTACTTTCTGCCCAATACCAGCCGGCCCAGGATGTATTGATTTTCACTGCACAAGGAAAAATGAAGAAAGGAGGGATGGAGAAAACAGAGGAGTGCCAAGTCAGATGTACTGGGGGGATTAGAGTAAAACGAAAATTGAATTAGAATACAAATAAAAGAATTATATATGCCTGACAACATAGTTTGGGACTGAGTTATTGTAATGAACTCTGTATTTCTGGGTATATAAAGTTAGTGTGGGAGTATGTATGTTTGTGTGTGTGTGTGTGCATGCTGAAAAAAAAGAAAAAAAGAAACCAAAAGGACAATTGCTTTTGACAGCGTCAAGCCGAGCCCCTCTGGGCAACACCAAAATATATGGGGCAAACACACACACGCACACAACCACACACACGCACTCACACACTCACTTAAAAAAGTATGTACTTGTCATACGATTCATCATTGTGATGCCATCATGTGACATCACAATGTATAAGATGGTTATGGGAGCAGTAGTTACACACAGACACACACAAACCCCTGCAGTAAATATTAAACTGACAAAAAAAAAATAAAAAGATAGTGTCCCTGACTCCCCTGTAAAATGATCATTTAGATCACAGAAGACTATTGTTATAGGAGAAGTGGGTGCAGTAGCAGGTACTATTCCGACATACGTCTGTTTACTTCATGCTATCTTTATAGTATAACATCTCCAAAATAGATTCTAAAGCAGTTCAGCTCCTTTAAAGTTCTTCAAAGATAAGTGTTACCAAAAGTCAGGGAATGTTCTGAAGCATCCCCATTTGAACTTATTATGGTCACTATATCATTAGCTAAAGGGGTACAAACACTCAAAGCACTAGGCTGTGAAAAAGCGCAACTGTGTTCTGTGGAATAATTGAGTTCAGTTCAGTACCTTTGGGATGAGCTGGAGTGGCATTTGTGATCTAGAGCTAATCAACCAGCATCAGTACCTGTCCTCACTAACAGGGCTGAGGACAATCGCAGTATCTCACAGAATCTCACAGCAATGTTCCATTGTCTAGCCCAGCCAGTTTCCCAGACAGAAATTGAGCCTAGTACTAGACTGCCTTTTCCTTTCAGTGGTGAATCTCCGTACAGAATGCTGTGTAGAGCAAAACTAAGCTTAATCCCTGTCTTTGAAACAGGCCCCCAGTGTAAACCCTGCCCAGAAGTGTAGAGGCTATTCCTGCAGTAATAGGGCTGACAAACCCCCTACTAATACCACTGATTTCAAAAGAAAGACCCGGAATAATGTAGCATTACTGCCACTGCTTTGTTACACATGCAGTTTCAATTACACTGTTATTCAGGTCTAATTAAATAAAGTACTGAACACCAGCACTGTTTATCATTATACAGCTTATGTACAGGTTATAAAGACCCTAAAATACCCAAAACAGTCCAAACCACATACAGTACATAGCTGCACATTAATTAGACAGACTGTGTGTAATGCTGGTCAGTTTGTTTAAGTAGTTATGTACTGTCAGTCTGTATGTGGAAAGTAAGTAAAACATTAAAGTAGCCAGTTTTGTAAAGGGTAGAGGAAAAAGAAAGAATATAAGAAAAAAATGGAAAAGAGGAAAAAGAGAAAATATCAAAATCTGAGGTCATCCTTGTTTGCGTGACCTATTAATTTAAATTAATAAATTACTAGATATAGTTAATTTCATTTCATTTATTTAAATTTTTGTCCTATTTTTCTGTTTTTGCCTGCTTTGAATCCAAACGATTTTTTTTTCAAACAACTGTACATGAGGCATCACAATCTATGTAATGGTCATAGAAGAAGGAGGCGATCTTCTGAAATACACAGCTGTTTACTCCATATAACAAATATCATTAAAACCCCTCAAACTGTAACCTAAGCTGTATTTCTAATGATTATTATTATTGAAAGTTTTTTTTCCTTTTTTCTTATCCTGTCATTTTGGATATATACAGCTCTGGAAAAAAAAACCAATTTAAAAATGATATGTTTCTTTGATTTTACCAAATTAAAAACCTTTGAAATATAATCAAGAGGAAGATGGATGATCACAAGCCATCAAACCAAGCTGAACTGCATGAAGTTATCCAAAATCAGTGTGTAAGATTGGTGGAGAAGAACATGCCAAAATGCATGAAAACTGTTATTAAAAACCAGGGTTATTCCACAAAATATTGATTTCTGAACTCTTAAAACTTTATGAATATGAACTTGTTTTCTTTGCATTATTTGAGGTCTGAAAGCTCTGCATCTTTTTTTATTATTTCAGCCATTTCTCATTTTCTGCAAATAAAATGCTTTAAATGACAATATTTTTATTTGGGAGAAACGTTGTCCGTGGCTTATAGAATAAAACAACAATGTTCATTTTAATTAAACATATACCTACAAATACCAAATTCAGAGAAACTGATTCAGAAACTGGTACAGAGAAGGACTTAAAATAGATAAAACATCCGACCTACATGTCTGTATAAGCTTCAAACATATTAATTTTTGATGAAACTGGATCAATATAATCTGCTTTACTAGATAAGAAGCTTTCTTAACCTTTCTGATGGCTCTCCAGAGCTCTGTAAATACGAGGTATGCCCTATAGCAGCCTGAGTAAGCTTGTTGTGCAGATGCTCCTAGTGAATAATTCATATTATTCATATTATTATTCATATTAAGTGGTTACTAAAAAAATCATAGTGGTTACTTCATAAATTAGAGTTTAATTCATAGTAAATCACGGATTAATTCAAAGTAGTTATTAAATTGTTTATAGTAGTATCTGAACAATTCATTGTGGCTACAGAATAATTCATAGCAGCCACTGATAAATCATAAAAGATTAACCCATGGTAGTAGCTGAACAATGTAAAGTAGTTATTGAATATTTTATACTGAATTCTAGTACAGTTCATCTTCATTAATAATTATAGCTGGTCTAAATAATTCATGAATTTGGAACAAATAAAATATCGGACTTACATGTCTTGATACATGTTTGGAATAAATACTATATGTTTGGAATACATAAAACAATAGACCCACATGTCTGTATAAGCTACAAGCATATTAGTTTTTAATGAAGCTGAATCAATACAATCTGCTTTAGATAAAAGCTTTCTTAACCCTTCAAATGGCTCTACAGAGCTCCAAAAATACCAAAAGTATGGTCTATAGTGGTCTGCACTTTTAGTTTGCTTAATCCGAACTCTGGTTTGTTTCCATCAATTGGGCATTTGTAAAATACAGTAATTGCACTCAGGTGCACACCAAGACAACCACACTGAGACCCTCGAGAGGAGGTCCCAAACTCTTCAGTGGCCATTTGTGGGGAGAACATAATCCAGACCTCAACTTTATCCAACAACTTGAAGCTAAATGGTTAATCAGTTGTAATTTAATCTATTAAGATAGTACTTAAGATAAATACTACTGCTTTGAACAATTGCCATCTTTGTCGCTTATCCATATTAAACTACAAATAAATAGCAGTAGTCTAGAACACAAGACTTCTTTCTGTATTTACCTTTTTGCTTTCACTTGTGTGCAAAGAAAAACAAGGTATCATTTCTCAAAGTTTACAAACTTATGATAACTGGTTCAGTTATAGGTGTGAAAACAACCTAGTTTCAAGTGCATCAAGAATCTTTAAATACATCTTAAAGACCAGCCAGGAAAAAATCATTTTTAAAGCAGAACAGATTGTACAGTCTTTAAATAAATAAAGGAACTAATACATAAAAAATGTTGATGTGTATATACTGAAGAACATACAGTACAATACAGTGTTCAAAGTGTTCTAGAGTACCATGAGGGATAGTGGGGCGCGCCTAAAACAGGGCGAAACGGAAGAACCGATTCTGTGCTTTAGAACACCCTGAACACTGTATTGTTTTCATACATAAAGTATTTCCAGTCATATTTAAGTCATTTTAATACTTTAATTGGTCGCTTTATTTTAGTCCTGTTTTTGGTAAATAAACAACTCACTGTGAGAGTTATTACACCCTTCACACAAGGGGGTTAGTTCAATCCTTGAGACCAGTCTATTTCCCACTGCTTTTAAATTTATATCAACTGTTTATTTATTAAAAAAAAAAAAATCACCAAACTGTACTTTAGATACTGTAAAAGAATGAGATTTTATGGTGCTGGAATTTATAGCATATCCAAACAGCATTCAAATGACATAAAACACATTTTAAATGAAATGAGATTACATTTACAGTAGAGTCAGATATCATTAATTCAGCCTGTGGATTAAGGAACCAAGATACAGAGGTGTTAAGGGCTGGCAGAGGATGGCTTATTGCGCTGATGCTAATGGAACCAGTTGTAGTCTTGTTAGCATTAGCGTTAGCTATCTGAGCTAATGTAAAACAGCCCAGAGTTGTGTTTTTTTGTTTCCTACCCTCCTGTGCTTCACTTCTGTTTGCCAGTCTAAAATTTGCTCTACCAAAGTTTTAGGAACACTACTATATTCTCCAAATATTCTATTATATTCTCCAGCTTTAGCTTAGCTTGACACTCTGTGCTAGCACTAGCTTCAGTTCCAGCGGTTGAGCTGTCATTCACGTCCCGTCCCAGTTTCCGTTCTGGCAGTATGGTGAGTATTCATGCTTTTAGCACAATGATTTTCTGGAGGACTCCATGGCAGTTTGAGAAGCGTTAGGAATCTGTTGTACCCTGAGGAGCCATAACTTGTCATTAGTAATCCTGGATTCTGTTGCGCCAAATACTGAAAGACATATTTGCCAAAAACTGTATGAATTTGGACGTTGTGTTGGTCGGTCACCAGAAAATCGGTCTTTTAAAAAGGCAATGATGTTGTTTTATTGTTTCCCCAAGCTAGACTATATGTCCAAATTGTTGTGAACAGCCTTTCTGATGAATGCATTCAGCTACAATAAGTTGCTGATACATTTGTGCCAATACACAAACACAGCTTGTGCTGCCAACAAAATAGAATTAATGGAGCAGATAAACATGAACCTAGTGGATTCATTCCAAATGCCAGATATAGGCTTGTTGAGCATGAGTTGATTGTATTAAGGCAGAGTGGTGATCATTCAGTGGCCTGACCAGTGCACTAATACTCATGTTGTGTACCTAACAGACAGCTGTAAACATGCATTTCTGGACAAGCTGAGAGATACTGAGAGATAACTGGTATTTGTTTATAAGTATGAAGAAGAAATAAGTACACAGATGAAGGCAGTATAATTATTTTTACAGAGTTTTACACAAATTTGACTTGCCCTTTAACCAAATTTCCACAGGATAGTAGCAGGGATCTAGCCCAGAGCATGCCATAAAAGTACAGTAATTATCCAGCATTTTATTGTACTTCACAGTTCTAGTGTATTTTTATAGCATTTGACCATACATTGAATTCCAACACATTAAACTTATGTTTCAACGCATCTATTGTATAATATACTGTTATTAACAGATTTCTAGAATGACTAGAAAACAGGTGTACCTAAATGCTTGCTATTATAAAACCCTCTTAGATTCTACTCAATACATTTGAAGCACATGTCTTTTGCACTCAGTTCACCACATATTTTGATAAGGGCAATTTGCTCTCATGGCCTACAACACTGTGCCAGACAATCAACCATTATATAGTTAGTCCTGGTGAGAAAGACTACACACTGATGGTGTCTATTATGAAAATAATTGATGCTTGAATCCAATAGGAAAGAAAAAAATCCAGAAACTGTAAAATTACATTAATCACATTAAATTTTACAGTGTGGAACATGATGGAGACACAATGCAGAAAACAACATGATTTAAAACATTTACAATATTCTGCATTTTTAAAAGCCGTCAGAACAATACTTTTTTGCTGAAGCTAATTAATTCCTGCATAAAAAGAGAAGAGGAGAGAGCAATATGCTGAAATATTGGTAGGACAGATGATGTAGAGTGTGACAGCTGGTTAGCAAATTGGTCAGGCCGAGCACGGGGGATAGACTCAGCAGACAGAATAAACGCAAACAGCCATTCCGTTTTACACTTCTCCGACAAGATCAATGCTTAATTTAGCAATCTCGCCACAGAGGGAAGATTTCCTGAGAAAATGACACCACGAGACATGTTGGTGTTAATAAATTGGATACATATCAAGCCTGGGGAGAGTACGCGATTGTGTGTGTGTGAGTGTGTGTGTGTGTGTGTGTGTGTGTGTGTAAATGTGTGTAAATGTGTGTGTGTGTGTCTTTTTCTCTATGTTGTTTTTTTTTTCTTACAAGTGAAATTCAAAATGCTCTAGCTATCAATTGATGAATGTCACAGCCAGTCTGCATGTGAAAACTCAACACATCTCCACAGAATGTGATAAAAACAGATGGCAACTTTCCACATCACTAAAAAAAAGGCACATTTTTTGAGCTGTTATCACGTACTGAAGAGAATCCAATCTGTCCCAGTCATACTACCATCAAAATTCCCTCAACATATTTATTCTAAATATAAAACAAATTTCAGTTTTTACAGCCTTTGGCTGTCAAAAGTTTGTGGACGCATTGCTTTCTTTTTGTTATTTTGAGTTCACATCTGTTTTTTCACTAAATAAAAAAATTATAAATAAAAAAAATGCCTAACCTGCTAAAGACAATCGAAAAATGTGCCATTTCCAAAACTCTAAACACACTAACTAAAAGCTGGTGTTGTTGATACTATAGAGCAGTACATCACTACCAGACTCTACTAATTATAGTAATACACATTGCTACATGAACCAGGCCTCACGACCACCATGTCTCTTACTGAGCCAGTTTTCTAAGAATGGGAGCTTAAACTCAATGCACACAATGCAGCAAAGGGCCAGTGAAGAAAATGGGAATCTGTGCTAGGCTAAAAGCTAATGGCAGCTGAGTGGACTTACTAACATCTGTATCTTCAAAAACAAGCTGGACTACCTCAGCTGAAACATACTGTACACCAGAAGAGAAAGAACCAGCTTAAAATGATATTATCATTTTATTTAATTAGTAGTATTTTTATATGGCTTGAGGAAGCCAAACCAGGAGTGATAAGATAAGGAAAGTATAAAAACTAACTCACTAAATTCTATTCAGCTTGCTGAACTCTTCTGTATGATTCTGGAATGGGTACAGTGTTTTGTTAGAGTGTTAAAGAAAGAATTACAGCATGGTTAAATTATTGGATTGTTAAATGACTTCTGAGAATTTTAATATCTTTAAATACTTCAAATATTTACTATGTATACATTAAACAACAACTTATTTTTATTACATCCAAATCAATCAAATCATTTTTGCTGTGGCTTAAATTGTTCTATTTCTGAACGTTTGAATGTTTGTAGTATACTCTGACATGCCAAATGTCATGGGATATGGCTCTAGTATTGTGTACAATGATTTTTGCCATGTCTAATGGAAGTGATCTGGGGGAGTTTGCCTTTTATGACATATTTCCAGTACACACGTGACTAGGATGTTAATGTTAAATTCTCATACAACTTTAGAAACAGAATGTCCCCTCCATAGGGCATCCACTATCAACCCTTACTCAAACTCAAACCTAAGTAATGAATGATATGTTGCCTTGCTTTCATGATCACACTGACCGGTGCTCAGCCTGACTCACACAAGATATCACCTCTCAGCGTATACAGGTTTGGAGGTTTCCAAGCCCACACCATGCCAGAGTATTATTAAGCACAGGAAAGTTCTATCTTTAAACCGGTGTTGTGATTAATGTTCATATCTTCTCTCCCTACAGTGCACTATAAACACTAGTTCACTTATTTTCCCCCCTCTAACTATTTCCATCTGGGTCTCCGCAGAGTACGCAAGACGCTGCCGACTATATTAAAAAGCTAATAAAAGTACTCATATCGGTGGATATTTTCCAAAGCTCTGCCTATTATTTTTTTTTTTTTTTTCCAACGTTCCACCATAACCTCAAGTCAAAATATTCATCTAGGAGATGACTTTGACAGACACAGTGGGGGTCAATTTTGCATTCATTCATTTCGCTGACAGCAATCGCCCACACGTTCTCTGATTCATGTTTTCATCTCGCAGATTGACTGGCTGGCGGCAGAAGTGACCTGAAAGCATTTTATTAGAGTGATGATGTGACCTGTCCCAGTCCTCTCTCTCTCTCTCTCTCTTTCTCTCCCCCCCTCTTTCTTTCTCAGAATACCATATTAACCCTCTAGCTCAAGCTCCCCTTGAGTTGTTCTAGTACTGCTCAATTTGTCTCTTCTCTTTTTTTCTTTATATTATTTTTTTCTTTCCACATTCCCTATGGATGTAGGTGGGGGGTTAGACCTGCATAATATGGGCAAAATAACAGATTGCCATTACAGTGCTGCATATATTGCAACTGCAATATGCTGTACAATATGTTAATAAAAGCGTGAAGTAGAATGCTTACACTGGTGTTCAGTACCTAGTGTACCAAAAGTGCTCAAAAGAAAGATTACTGGTGAAACCAACCACATGGTTATGGGTGTCCAAGAGTGATATGGAGTGAATGGTATCCTAGCTAGTAAATCTTTCAGGCTAATGTATTGTCTTATCTTTAGTTTTTTATTAGTGGCATAAAATCAAAATAATATTGTTTATTACAATTATTTCAGAGACTATAAATCACCAAAAACATGGCTAGCATGAGAGGCCTTCTGACTGGTACTATTCAGGAGCTGTAGCACAACTTGCTGAAGAGCTGGCTAGGTTCTATGTGCAGTCCATGCCTCAAGAGGTCAGAGCTGTTTTGAGCTGCACAGTAGTAATTGGTCATCCAAACATTGCTAATGCTTTTGTGGCTGAATGCAATCAAATCCTTAAAGTAAAGCTTTAAAATCTAGTAGAAAGATCACTCGGTGGAGAGTTGTTCTAACAAAAGACTTAAAACTCTTTTTGAACACCCTTGATTTCAAAAGGAACAATAAATGAGCATGCGTTTCAATGTTTTTCGACTAGAAAGTTTAAGTTGATTTTTCCTAATTCTTCTTTGAATCTTATAATTCTTTTATTAATAATAATAATGTTACAATAACATCAGTATATCAGAGAATAGATGAATGTGCTCTCCACTAATCTAACAGGCTAGCCCCATAACTAACTGTTTTATTTATTTCACCTCATGCGATACACAGTGTATTAAGATCAGTACTTTATTTACGCCTCTGTGCTGAGTGTCGCTCAGAAATACAGACGTTTTCAATCAACAGCTTCATGTGAAATAATCACACACAGCACACTTCTACCCCCGTACTGAACAGCGCACAGGGGAAGAGTGTGAGTGCGTCCCCGCGGTGCCGTCTCCTGTAACACAAAGGCATTCTTATTTATAGAGCTGAAATCGAGAGCTAGCGTAGCGCAATGCTAATAGCACAACTGGGCCACATCACAGCCACCGCAATACCTGCAGCAGCAACCACTCCAATATCACTTCCCCCTGTTTACTGTCTGTCTGTGGGTCTCTCTCTACCCATTCTCTCTCCCTCTCTTTCTCTATCTATCTATCTATCTATCTATCTATCTATCTATCTATCTATCTATCTATCTATCTATCTATCTATCTATCTATCTATCTATCTATCTATCTATCAAACATCACTCCCCCTGTTTACTATCTATCTATCTATCTATCTTTCTATGCTACTCTCTTCTCTCTTTTTTTATTCTCCACCTTTACCTCCTCCCCTCTCTCTATACCCTGTTTTGCTGATGGGGCAGAATGCTCAGTACGGCCTGCAGATTAGTGGGCCACAGCAGCGCCATTAGCATTAGCCACAGTAGCACACAAATCCCCTACTGTTACATTACACACACATCCCATCACACCTCAGTGTTAAACAGGGCCTCAGAAATCTCCATATAAAACAGCTCTCTGTACAGAGATCACAGCAACACCGACTCTGATGCTGCAGCCGCTGCTGTTTGTTTAGAAAATATTTGACAATATCCTGATTTATTTACAGATAGAGTGAAAGGTTTGTACCACAGCTGCTTTTTAATGAATTATCACAGACCCCTATTGCTTAATACAGACACTGGATATTTAACATATGTACAGTATGTAAAATAACGAATGGAGTAGACGTCTCAATACGTTTGGTCACATTGTCATACATTTATTGGAGCCCTTATAGTGTATCACTGCTAAAACATTTTTTTCCCAACAAATCAATTCATTAGAGAGCATTACCACACACTGGGCTGTCCACGGTGGATGGTAATGCCTTATACGATAATCTGAAAACTCTGTTTTTAACCTCACAGCTACAATAACACCTTAAAACTTATACAAGTCTTGCAGTTCCCAATCCACCCTCTGAGTTACCATTTCATGCCAGTTCATGGTTCATTTTATACACTGCTCTCCCATGACTTTTGGCATGTCATTGTACAAAGCACTATTTTTAGTGCATAACCTGCAGTTGTAACAAAGGACATACAGAGCACATACAGAACACACCCACACACACACACACTTACAATGACATGCAAAGACAAATCCCTGCAGTGGAAATAACTGGAATGTTCACTAATTAATACTGCAGCAAAGAGGCATTAGTGAAATTAATTAGATGAATTTAGAGAGCACACCGCGGCCCGAGCGGTATTAATGACTGCCCCCGAAATAGGAAATTAATTAACAGTGTCAGACGCGCCGAAATATCCTGATTGACACAAAACTATTCTTAAACTTTTCCCTCGGTGGAGCTCAGTGTGACGCGACCGGCGCTGAGCGGTATTATCACGCTCCACACACACTGACCACGGCCCACCTCACAGCATGACAACGACAGCTGAAGAAAAGACAGATCAGCGTGAGAATCCCACCCAGAGGAGGGTGTGGTTTTATCTTCCTGCAAGTACTCTCATTACAGACCAGTTTAACAGTGTGTATGAATTCAGTACTGTATTCTTCTACAATGTGTTTTGCGTCCAAATCTAACGAGTCAACCCTTCAGACCCGTGTTATGCTAAGCATTAGTTAGAGGGTATAACGTCCCCTAGAACCGGGCTGTGCAGGTGCCCTAATACCTTTATTTATACAGTTCATATACTGTATTTTAAATGCTTTTATAATAAAAAAAATGGAAGTAATACAAGTTAATGTTTAACCTGAAAAACAACAGCTCATGTGTGTGGAATTTTAACATTTTTTTAATCCACAGTGTCACATGCATAATGAGAAAATTGCATACATTACCACTCATAGTGGACAGTTATTTATTAATTAATTAATTTATTTATTCTAATATTTGTTTTATAATTATTGTATTGTTTCACTATTAGTTAGAATATTTCATTTGGAAATAATTTAAATGGTTAAAAATAGTGATGTAATGATATAGGAGTTATGTGGTGTGTGTGTGCGCGCGTGTGTGTGAGCAAAGGTGTGGAACCTGCTTATGATGCTCCATTACCTGAACAGGTTCCACACCTTTGCTCTCTCTCTCCCTTTTTTTCTCTGCCCCCCTCTCTCTCTCTCTTTCTTTCTTCCTCTCTCTTTCTCTCCCTCTCTCTCGCCCGTCCGTCCATTCCCCCGTGTAGTTAAATCCATTCATAGCCCGCCGTGTGTCATGTTCGCATTATGAAAAATGTGTGTCACTTTGGAGAGTTCTCGTCTCTTTCTCCGGTCTGTGGGGCCTTATCTATTACTGTCACTCTCTCTCTATGTCTTTCTCTCTCTCTCTTTGAGTCTCTCTCACTCTTCCCTTCTCTCCTTCACCCTCTCTCTCATCCCACAGAATCATAAAAATATGCTAGGCAGGCACAGACTGATGATAAATGTGTTGCCAGGCGATTATGCCCGGAGGGATGGGCCTGAAGAGAGAGGTAGAGTGATGGAAATGAAAGGAAAGTGTGTAAGAGAGTGAGAAAGAGAGAAAGAGAGAGGAAGTGAATATAATATATATATATATTAACAGTGTGTATGTGTAAAAGTGTGTAATTGTAGCTAATAGTAGAAGCCAGATGCTTTACACATCCACAGGCAATCACTCAGATTGTGTTTTTTAACAAATTTCTGGCGAATCCAAGCAGTTTTTCCTCATATGTACAGTGACAGAGAGAGGCGCTAACAGGATTAGCGATTAGCCTGTAATGAGCCAGTAGGCCTGAAATACACAGCAGTACAGCCAGACGCTGCCTCCTCCAGCCCGGGGGCACTGGCTATCTCGCTGCAGCCACAACCCGAGTCAGTGTAATAAGGAAACTTCAATAACAGAAGAGTTAGTCACTTCCAATTCCCTTCCGATTAGAAAAGAAGCGTAGAATTAGCAAAGGATCATAGCACAGGCGATGCTTTCTAACCCTGCTCTGAACTTCCACAGCTAATTTATGACATGCTGTATTGCGCTCTGATAACTCTTCACTGCATTTCGTCCATACGTCATGAAGTGAATGTGCGTTCGGTTCTTCTATGCTAAACTTTAACCCTCGCATGTTCAGTGTGATTACTGTCGCTATGCTAAGCTATTTAAACAGCACAGGGAAATTACAGACTGCTTATTTGTCATTGGTGGAGAAAGCAGAAGAAGAAAAGATGCACTTTGGATGGTTTTAAAAACAGAACAGACTTAGTACAGCACCACAAAGGGTTCATGTTAGGAGTCAAAAACTATACAGACATCAGTACTACTACTGACACAAGTATTACTGACTTATATACTGCATAGTTACTAAATTCATCATTGTTACTCGCTACTTATATACTACTAGTAATTTCTTCTGTACATTTCTTTTGCACAGACTTTAATGTAATATTTAACAGATTTCTATATAGTATTGTATTGTTAAATTCTAGATAGTGTTATAAGTACTAACTTTTAGTATATTACAGACTTTTAAGTAGTACTATTAGTGATTTTAGTATATTACTGACTTCAGTATTGCTACTCACTTCTATATAATACTGCTACTGACTTCTGTACAGTATTAAATTCCATATAACTATATCAGCATAGTACTATTGCTTTCAATATTTGTTCTAACTTACAAATAGTACTATTACTACTGTACCTCTGAATGAAACTACTTCTAACAACATGCCAATAGCAGGATTCCTTTTGATAGTATATAGAACCACGAATATATTTCTATATAATTTTACTTATACTAAGCTTATTTCATTACTGTTTCCTTACGCATAACAATATAACTACTGGCAATGTATCTATTCTCACAGATGTATAATCATAGTAAAATGTAAGAAAATACACATGAACACTTGTTAAAACAAAGGCGCTTAGAAGGTTTATTAAGTACGAAGAACCAAATTCAATCATATGACTCATATACATAAAAGTCTATAAACCCAACAAGTATGGTGGATAAATGTAGCACCATTTATTTTATTTATTTAATTTTTTTTATAAATTCATTAGCAATCATCTGGGCTATTTTGCACATGCCAGTCTCAGTGGTGTTCTTTAGAAAGAGGTCAGACTGAGTTAGTGTCTATAGAATATACAGTACCTAAAAGATTTATTTAAATGATATGTGATCAGAAAAAGCATGATAAATATAAGACTAACCTTTTGATTTAGGACATACATGGAATGTACAGTACCTAAAAGAATTGTGTAAAGCAATGATTTAATATATAAATTCACTAGCAATCACTTTGGCTATTCTGCACACGCAAGTCTCAGTGCTATTCTGTAGAAAGGAGCTATAAAAAAGGCAGTGGAATATATAAAGCATAATACTGAAATTTCAGCTGCAGTCAGTTCTTCTCTGGCTGCAGAAACTGGATATGCACTTAAAAACAATTAAGACACACTAACCCTTCAAACTCCCTTCAGATAAGAGATTGAATGTAAGCAATGCTAAAATACTATAACCCATGGTTTTGTTTTGTATATGAACAGAAGAACCATGTTTCTTAATTGCATATCAAAGCTGGTCTGTTCTCTTTACAGAAGTGGACACAAGTAATTGATTTATAAACTGATTCATTTCAATAACAGAAGAGTTAGTCACTTCCAATTCCCTTCCGATTAGAAAAGAAGCGTAGAATTAGCAAAGGATCATAGCACAGGCGATGCTTTCTAACCCTGCTCTGAACTTCCACAGCTAATTTATGACATGCTGTATTGCGCTCTGATAACTCTTCACTGCATTTCGTCCATACGTCATGAAGTGAATGTGCGTTCGGTTCTTCTATGCTAAACTTTAACCCTCGCATGTTCAGTGTGATTACTGTCGCTATGCTAAGCTATTTAAACAGCACAGGGAAATTACAGACTGCTTATTTGTCATTGGTGGAGAAAGCAGAAGAAGAAAAGATGCACTTTGGATGGTTTTAAAAACAGAACAGACTTAGTACAGCACCACAAAGGGTTCATGTTAGGAGTCAAAAACTATACAGACATCAGTACTACTACTGACACAAGTATTACTGACTTATATACTGCATAGTTACTAAATTCATCATTGTTACTCGCTACTTATATACTACTAGTAATTTCTTCTGTACATTTCTTTTGCACAGACTTTAATGTAATATTTAACAGATTTCTATATAGTATTGTATTGTTAAATTCTAGATAGTGTTATAAGTACTAACTTTTAGTATATTACAGACTTTTAAGTAGTACTATTAGTGATTTTAGTATATTACTGACTTCAGTATTGCTACTCACTTCTATATAATACTGCTACTGACTTCTGTACAGTATTAAATTCCATATAACTATATCAGCATAGTACTATTGCTTTCAATATTTGTTCTAACTTACAAATAGTACTATTACTACTGTACCTCTGAATGAAACTACTTCTAACAACATGCCAATAGCAGGATTCCTTTTGATAGTATATAGAACCACGAATATATTTCTATATAATTTTACTTATACTAAGCTTATTTCATTACTGTTTCCTTACGCATAACAATATAACTACTGGCAATGTATCTATTCTCACAGATGTATAATCATAGTAAAATGTAAGAAAATACACATGAACACTTGTTAAAACAAAGGCGCTTAGAAGGTTTATTAAGTACGAAGAACCAAATTCAATCATATGACTCATATACATAAAAGTCTATAAACCCAACAAGTATGGTGGATAAATGTAGCACCATTTATTTTATTTATTTAATTTTTTTTATAAATTCATTAGCAATCATCTGGGCTATTTTGCACATGCCAGTCTCAGTGGTGTTCTTTAGAAAGAGGTCAGACTGAGTTAGTGTCTATAGAATATACAGTACCTAAAAGATTTATTTAAATGATATGTGATCAGAAAAAGCATGATAAATATAAGACTAACCTTTTGATTTAGGACATACATGGAATGTACAGTACCTAAAAGAATTGTGTAAAGCAATGATTTAATATATAAATTCACTAGCAATCACTTTGGCTATTCTGCACACGCAAGTCTCAGTGCTATTCTGTAGAAAGGAGCTATAAAAAAGGCAGTGGAATATATAAAGCATAATACTGAAATTTCAGCTGCAGTCAGTTCTTCTCTGGCTGCAGAAACTGGATATGCACTTAAAAACAATTAAGACACACTAACCCTTCAAACTCCCTTCAGATAAGAGATTGAATGTAAGCAATGCTAAAATACTATAACCCATGGTTTTGTTTTGTATATGAACAGAAGAACCATGTTTCTTAATTGCATATCAAAGCTGGTCTGTTCTCTTTACAGAAGTGGACACAAGTAATTGATTTATAAACTGATTCATTTCAATTAATGCATAGATTAAGTGTTTTATTCTTTTTCCGCCTGATTGGCTTATCTCTCTCTCCTTCTCTTTCTCCATTTCTCTCTCTGTGTGGTCATTAAGGAAGAAAAAAGCTGCAGTTTCATGATTGTTTGCCCTCAGTATCGAGCGGGACAGGAAACAAACGACGTTAGCAATGCGTTTTTGATTGCGCAAGCAAGCAAGCTGGCACGCACGCATATACTTAACACACACACACACACACACACACAAAAAAAAGCAAAAACGAAAAAAAACAAAAAAAAAACAATTCAATTTGCCCCCATTCCTATTAATGACTTCACACTATCAAATTAACATCTTTATGGCCAATTACTCCCCTAAACCCAGCGTTCTGTCTACCAACCCCTCTCTTCCTCCTAAAGTTACAATTTAATTAAATGGAAATGGCTTCATTGCTCTGTGATTCTGAGAAAATTCACAAAGAAAACAAAAAGGTCAATCTCATGCACATTCACAGAGGCCACAGCCATCTTTCTCATCAGTCATTTCTACACTTTTACACTCAAAGAAAAAATTCTGTCATATTTCATAATCCAACCTCATTGATTAACCCTCAGAATGATCTTCAGCAAGAACAAGAACGTCCTATAGTCATTATTTCTTATTCTCATATTGGATTGGAAAAAGTAAGACATATATGGAATGTAAAGTACCTAAAAGCATTATGTAAAGTCATTTCTCTCAACAATAAGAGAGTTTTTTTCTGTACAAAAACAGATTACAATAGAAGAGATGGAATAACAGTATAAATGACAAAAAAATGTCATTTTTAAGAAAGCATTTATATTCTACTTGCATTGAGAAACAAATATAATAACTGCAGAACTCCAGTTTTTGTAAGAATCCTATTTACTCATTTACATTCCATGGGGATTTCAGTTAATAGGAAAACTTAGAGTATACATGAGTCAGACAACTCTAACAAAATGATGTTTTTATTCATTATTATTTCTAATAAAATGCAATCCTTGTAACAGGTTTTTTTGAAATTAAATGTAAGTATTAAGAGCTGTTTTTAGGAACATTTCAACAATAAGATAACTGCCAAAATCTGATTATGAAATCTCAATCTGAAATGTAAAATCTTGTTATTAAGTACATGTAAATGCACTTACTGGTTTATCCAACCAAATTATTTAATATACCAAATTATAAATTGCTAAGTACATTTCTGTTAGTTTGGAAGCAAAAATACCAAAAATATTCAGAAACTTACCCAGAGCAGCAGGCCCCAGCAAGCTGGCCAATAGGAGCATCCGTAGTGCCCACATGGCCCCTCCCTTCACAGCAAGCAGACTGACGTTGGTAAAGATGCTCCTCTCAGATGAACCAGTAGGCGAGTGATATTAAGTCAGTGGGGTTGGACTGGGCTCAGCCCGAATTCTGGACTTCTGTGGGCCTCTACACCTTTACCTGAAAACACAAACAGAAAGGAAAGAATATTTATAATTAGTGCTGCCACAACAGAGAATCTCACATTTCCGTATTTAACATCTTAAGACAGCTGAACATGCTTGCAGGAGAACACTAACTGCACATTAACTGGGTAAAGGAAGGGCAATACTTTCAGCCCAAAAAACAAAGACAGTTATACTTTCGATTGACTTTATTTAAACTGATTTAGTTAATTCAGACAAAACACAGTAATCAGTATCAATATTTCGTAATGTAAAAGTGATCGATTTAGCCAGATGGCTCATTTTGCTCTGCAGTTCCTGGGCAAGTTAATGATGATCTAAAAGGAACAATCCACTGATTTGGACAGACCAAAAAAAAACAACAATACACAATTATGACATGATTAGATGGTATGCTGTTTATAGATGTTCTTAAATCCATAATAATAATAATCTTTGATATTTTTACAGCAACGTATTAAAAATGACCAATATGTTAAAAGTAGGAATGTACCAAATCTTTTTGAAAACAATAGAAATACATTTCCACAGGTTGTCATAAATGTTTCTACTTTTCTTCATTGCCACATTTACAGTACAAATAGTGCCTCACACATCCAAAAAAAAAAATGTTTGCGAAATACATTATACATTATATTGTATACTTTGACATGCTATTCAGGACAGTGTGCCTCTGGTGCCCACTTCAGATTAACATGAGATGTATTTATAGGCATTAAATGTGTTGAGCATTTAAATTCATAATTAAGAAAGAAATCAATCAAACGATTCACTGCCTTTCAATATGTCATGCAATATTCATGGCAATTTGAAACAGAACACAAAGGCGTATCGTATTCCTATCTATGTCCCAAGGCCGTGCATTCAGCATTCCTACAGAGTGCACTACACTTGTTTCCATGGCCCCGTGATAATCATGCCAAGATGAAATCAAAGGCCAATCATAATCAATGTACATACATTACCATTCATATCCGTACTATGTGGGTCGTTTGCCACATGAATACCTATGTTATTTAAATGGAGCAGCAGTAAAACACCTACTCAGTGCTCAGCACTAATGTTAGATCTAGTATGCAAACATTTAAGTACCCACAACTGACATCAGAGAACCCTCAAGTGTCTCCAAGTGACCTGGCAGCAAAGATTGGTGCTACAGAAGTTATGGCATTCTCTTCTGTGGAGCGATTAAACAAAGCTGGGACTTTTTAGACCTGCTGTATGTCTACAGAAAAAAGAATAAGAAATACAGCATACATTGAAAATAACTCCCTGCCTACAGTGAAGCATGGAAGTGGCTCTGTGATGCCTTGGGGCAGCTTTTCTTTTTCTGCCACTTGTAAAACCTGCAGCATGTGCAGGGCAAGAGACGTAGAAATGGCATGCCCCTTTTTAGAAAGTTAAAGCTCAGGCAGGGCTGGACCTTGCAACAGGACAATGATCAGCCAGCACAGCGGTATACTGTAGAAACCCTATAGCCACCCACAGTTTTAGAGGTATATAACTGCCCTTGACAACACATTGTTACATTATTACAAGCCTAGTTTTTGCATGGATTTTTTTTTTTGCTCTAAAATTCTGGAATCTCATAATAAAACATACTACAGTTAACATGCCAAACTCAGTGATGAATTTCCACCCAGGTTGTCACACTGTAGGCTGTGGTGCAGCTCGTCATGCTGGGTGCTTATCATAAGAAATGACACTCTTGCTCAAGTGTTGATGAGGCACCATGCAAATTCCTAACCTACACAACAAGGCTATGCAAGGTCTGGCAATGTAACATATGCAAAGTAATGCTGCCGCAAGGTGCGAGAGATTGTTTTCTCAACCTAGAAACCTCGTCTGCACCAGCCAGTAGACCATGGACAACTGCACTGTCTGAAATAAGAGAGTTAATGTAACTCCCCATGCATTTAATCACTTTTCCCCAACAAACAGAAAAGCTGTGGGCAAAAAAGAAGTGTTGATTAGGACCCATACCAGCAAACGCCTCATTACAGTCTTACAGAAACGTGTCGCACAGCAGCGGCCAGGTAGGCAAACAATAGTGACAATCTCATGTGGAAAAGGAATTAGGAATGCTTACTTACTTTTTTTTTTTTTGCGCTCATCAGAAAACAGTCATAGCTTGATTTCTATCAGGTGTAGCGAGTCTGAGTCGCTGCAGAAAGACAAATACCACCTTGGGGGGCCGGAAGCTTAATATACTCCACTAAACGCTTCAGCATCTCTCTCATATTTCCATTCTCTCCTGCTATTCCTTTCTTCCTGCCTTCCTTTCAAACTCCAATATTCAAAATTCACTGTTTTTTTCTTCTGTGTTGGTCCCTGATAAATTCCTGCTGGTGGGGCTGCAGATTAAAGCTCCCCAAAGGCTTTAAAAGCAGCAGGAACAAATTACGAAAACTGAACAATTTAGAATCTGATAAAGCTGCAAATAAAGCTACATCCATGTGTAAAGCCATCCGTTATTAGCTTATTTAGAAAAAACATCAGCAAACAGCAAACTCACTGTGCAAATGTGCAAGCTTTCTTCACACACATTTCTACACTAAGCTGATAAAACAGAGAACGCTTCCAATTAATTATAATCTGGAAGACAGTGTATCCACAATAAATCCATGGAAACACGGTGGGACAATAATGGAATGTCTCCACAGTGGTCAGTAGTTTGTCCAGAAGGCCTGATCTGTTGATCTTTTTTTTTCAAGATTATGTAATTTATTATGTAATTCCAATTTTGTGTGCATATTATAAAATCAGAACACTTACAACAACTAAAAATCATAAGATATGGATAAAGCTACTTCCCTTAATTATTGATTAGAAAGTGTTAATAGAACATACAATGTTTCAGAAAGTTAAAAAAGTTTTTTAGTTAAAATCTCTGAAATGTGATGCTGTGGCGGAAAGAATACAGTAACTTTCCAACGCCTGCTTTAAAGTCCATTAAATTTCATGAATACTGCGTTCAAGGGAGCAGCAGCAGCAGCAAGGCAGAGTAATGTAAAACACCTACTCACCTGCTCAGAGCTAACGTAATGTCCCGTAAAAATGAAATATATTGCAATATGTTCCTGAATATATTGAACATAATTATGTTTTGTCAAACTGTTCAAACTGTATGTACTATATATTACTTCCATTACAGTATATGCTTCGTGTTAGGTAAGGGAATTTACTTTAGATCAGTATTTCTCAAACTATCTAGTCTTTCTATACTGTAACACATTCATTGTCATTTTAATGCATTTTTAAGACATTATCAAAGGCTTGCACAAATTGGATTGGTTTGTCAAATCATATCTGTTGAGATGACTGTTTGCACTGTTATTTACAAGAGATCAGATTGGACTTGCCTGTCTGAACATCACAAACGTATCTACATGGTTTGTTGTGGGAAGGAGTCTAGCTCTTCTTGGACCACAGCGTCCAAAAATCCAACTGTAATCACATTATAATTTACACTTGGTTTGGATTTCACATGGTGGTTCCTGGCTGTTCCGACAATGAAAACTCACTCTAGATATACCAAAAATATATCAAATTTGTGCTGGCAGTCTGAACAGCCAAATAGAGTATTCCATAAAGGCCATGCTGTCTTTTCTACCACGTTAATCCTGGTATTCTGGCTTAAAAATATGAAGGCTTTTAAAATGTGTGCTTGCAGTTCAGCCTGTGTAACATCACACACCCCAACAACAGCCCTGTTCTGAATGGTGGGGTGAGTCAGGATGCCGGTGTTGCCTCACAATAGCTGGATAATGCAGGGAGGATGAGAGCAAAAGAATTCTGCTGGGAGATCCAAAGAGACATGCCACAGCTGAATCCATAACGTCAGCGCGTGCGTTGGACTTTTTTGTTCTTTTTTAAGTCCCCTGCTCTGATTCCCTGGTGTCAGCGCGTGCGTTGGACTTTTTTGTTCTTTTTTAGTCCCCTGCTCTGATTCCCTGGTGTCAGCGCGTGCGTTGGGCTTTGCTGTTCGCAGCATGCACCAAAACTGTCGCAGACTCTCAGGAAGAAAACTAGCCTCGCTGTAATAAACTGAATTGCAGTTTGAGCCTGTTTGTGTGGTGTGTCCACAGTCTGGAGTGATGGGGCATTGTTCTACTGTTAAATACTGTATGTTGCTGTGTGTGAGCGAGCATTGTCCTGCTGAAAAATGCCAGATTTCATGCCCATATCGCTAAGCTGTCCCTCGTATTACTACTAGGGGCGACCGACTGTTGTATGCAATGACCATGATAGGACCTCCAACAGAATCTGGATTCATCATTTAAGACAGTAAAGTTCCATTCTGTAACAGCCAAATAAAAGTCAAATGTGTTTCAGAGTGTTTTGTAGACGCATGTCAAGCAATGCAGTCAATGCAGTCAATAATCGCTCACCAGGAGGTGAACTACCCAACATTACCCCCTGAGGGACTTTTTATAGGGCAGTGGAGAAGCATTTTTATGCACTTTTGTGGCAAGACTCAGCATTTAACCAGACCACACTTGTGTTCATTTACATATCTCACTGAGACATAACTGCATTCTGAGTTTTAAAGTATTATAATTTGCTATATAAATATGTTCAAATTTCATATTCTAATACTAGTATTAGCAGGTCTATTTAGAACACAACTGGGACATTATTGTATTTTTGTAAAACTACAATAAAAAAAAAAATCTAATTCACCTCTCCACACATACACACACACACATACACCTCACAGACTTGCAGCTTTTCACACACACGTGAAAAAACAGAGTATAGCCAGAAAGCTGAAAAAGTGAAAGACGTGTGAGTTTCACGAAGAGCTGAAAAAACATGTGTTATACGAGTTCTGAAGCACTGCATGGAAGAAGCATCGCGAATCTCACACATACATACCTACACAAACACACATACACACACACATAGAGTAGTGTAGGTGATGAGTTAGTTGCGAGTGTGAGTGTGAGATTTGAGTGAAATTAGCATTGCTTCCTCACCTCTCTTGAGATTTCACTCTCTCTCATACACACCTATTCCTCTGGCCTCTTGTATGCTGCACAGAAAGGCCCTGGCAAAAGTTTCCAAATGCTCAAAGAAACAGGTGGAAATCTCAACAGCTGAATCACCCACATGTAGAAGTGGTATTTTTGGCATCATAACAAACAGAACTTAAACTCAACCTAAATCCTAACCTTTATCCTGTTCCTCCATGTAATCTCAAACTTAACCTCAGAGCAAACCCTAACCCTCTACCTGGTCCTAATCCTTACATTAATTTTCCCTTTTACACAAACCTAATCCTGACACTTAACCTCAATTTAAAACCACACCCTAATCCTAGTCTTACTCTCAATCCACAATCTAGAATCTTAACCTTAATCTCAACCAAACGTTTATTACAAACACTTACAAAACACCCTGGTACTATTATTAATCAAACCCTAACCTTTAAAACAAACTAAATCCTGGCCTTACTACTCTAAACTCTAAACCTAACCTAAACCCAAGACCCAGACTCTAACAGTAACTTTAACCCTAAACCAAACCTTAACCTTTAACTCAACCCAAAATCTTATCCCAACCCTGGCCCTACTATTACCCCTAAACCTAACCCTAACCTCAACGTAAAACCCAGTCATTAATTTGAACTTTAATCAAAACCAAAACCTAATCCAAACCCTAACCTTTAACTCAACCCAAAATCTAATCCTAGACTAAACTTTATCCACTTAAAGTAAAGTTACAGGCTGATATCAGCAGCATTACAGCTTGTTTGGGTTGTTCTGCTGATGTTTGCTGTTTGCCCGTTTAGTAACTTCTCAACGCAATATTTACAGTTACAGAAAATATTAAAAATAAAAAAACTACTTATTTCAGATTATAAACTAATCTAATTCACATAGTTCATTAAAGTACACTTGATAATGTACTGTACTGGAGTCTGTCTGGTCCAAAAATATTCTGAATGTTTACAAACTACAGTCAGCATTTCTCTGTGAAGTTTGGAGCTGGAAAAAGCTAAAGTGAGTGAGATACAGACCCAAAACCTCATTAAGCCCTAATGAGCTTTGGACCAGCTTCAGCTCAGCACCACAACAGAGGAAGGAAAATATCAATACATCACCAGTTTATACCTTCTTTATTTCTCTATTCCTTTTCTCAGGAGAAACATGAACACTTTGCACTGTTGCGTGATGTGAAATTGACGTGTCGCCTATAGATTGCTAAAATAGGGCCCAACATCTTAAATATACTATACGCAGGCATTCCAACAGCAACACATACTCTCACACTCTCTTTCTCTCTCTCTTTCTCTCTCTCTCGCTCTCTCTCTCTCTCTCTCTCTCTCTCTCTCTCTCTCTCACACACACTCACACACACACACCGTACCCTGGAGAGTGGTGGGATTGGTATGTGTGCTAAGTTTGCTCGGCATTTGGCAGGAAAGTGCAGTTGTGGATCAGACAGCTTCATTACCGCTCACACATCAGAGCAAACTTTCTAATCAGTGTGCGCTGGCACTAATTCACCATTCAGCCCCACCAACCAGCTCCGTCAGAGCTCCACACACCGAGCTTTAATTAATCACACTGTTCAAACTAGATCTGGTTAAAGTACAACACGGGCTGATGAGGAGAGAGAGAGAACACAGAGAGGAACACTGCAGAAAAGGGTTGATTACTAAAACAAAAACACAAAGAAAATGGATGGAGGGATGGATTAATATATAAAAAAGAAATATGCATGCATAAAAAACTAAAATATAAAATGGAATATCTATTCCATGTTTTATGATGAATAAACCAACAGAAATGCTCCAAATGATTTGGAGTAAAATCTGTAGTATATAAATACATAATAATATGTAAAAGTTTGAGATAATGAGATAAATTAGATACATTTATTGTCATATGGGCAATAAATACTGTATTTACTGTATTACTGTATTTAAGTGTTTAGTGTTAGAGTTTCCAGAGGTCTCCTGTGGTGATTCTGATCCAAAATTAATTTTATCTGATCAGCACTTCACTATGTTTATTTAGGTGAGCAGCTACTTCAATAGAATAAATCTCAGAGCCAGAGAAGAGCACATGTCTTTGGATGCTTTTTTATTGTCACAGAAATAATGGTGTTAAACTATATTACTACCATATGTAGTTTTTTTTTTGCCACTGATATAATGACAATATAACAGCATTAATATCTAGTTACATCTATATATTACACAAGAAAAAAAGATATATACATATTTTACATATGCATGCAATATTAATAAGGGAACATACATGTAAACCCAAAAAAAAGTGTTTAAACGACTTTAAATAAAATAACTAAAAACTTTAGCTTTTCAGACAATAGAGTTGGAGTATTGAAAATCTTTTTCAACAAGTGAGGCAGACTGCATGCCTAAGGATTTAATTTGTATAAACCTTTGGGACAGAATTAAATTGTCATATCTGCTGATACCTTCTATACTTAAATTATTATTTTACTGCACTACCTCATATCTATGACTGATTACTTTCAGACTTTGTATAGTTTTTTTGTATTTATATATTTATGTATATATTTTTAAGTCTCAGTTTATAATTTTATAGTTTAGAGTCTTATATTCCTCACTGTGCTCTTTTATTTTATTTTATAATACTTATTGTTTGTTTCTACTGTGTTGTGTAACTGCTACTGGCTGCTAAATTTCCTTCGGGATCAATAAAGTATCTATCTATCTATCTATCTATCTATCTATCTATCTATCTATCTATCTATCTATCTATCTATCTATCTATCTATCTATCTATCTATCTATCTATCTATCTATCTATCTATCTATCTATCTATCTATCTATCTATCTATCTATCTATCTATCTATCTATCTATCTATCTATCTATCTATCTATCTATCTATCTATCTATCTATCTATCTATCTATCTATCTATCTATCTATCTATCTATCTATCTATCTATCTATCTATCTATCTATCTATCTATCTATCTATCTATCTATCTATCTATCTATCTATCTATCTATCTATCTATCTATCTATCTATCTATCTATCTATCTATCTATCTATCTATCTATCTATCTATCTATCTATCTATCTATCTATCTATCTATCTATCTATCTATCTATCTATCTATCTAAATCTAAGCTAAATTAAATTATTAAGAAGAGTGTCCCAATAATTTTGTTTATGTAGTGTGTATTTTAACATTACCTGCTGTTTAAAACACACCTAAATTTGCTTTTTATACAAGCTACATTAATATATCTCCCCACCTGTTAACCTGTTAAACATTTGTGGACACTTATCGTATTGTATCTATCCTGCACTCAACCTTGGGAATTATGCCAGACCACAGACATTGTGTCCTCCTTCTTGCTGTGATGTCAGCGCTCATCAGCACGTAGCACCCGGCTCATCCAAATATTTGTTTTTCTTACTATTTTATAAATAACAGTATATTCTTACAACAAGGTAATGTGGGGTCTCTCACATCTAACAGACCGCAACAACTTACACACCATCTAAAGTGTGTGTGTGTGTGTGTGTGTGTGTGTGTGAGTGAGAATGTGAGAGTGTGAGACAGGGCGTGCTCTCACCTAAGAGAACCTCAAAGGAGTTTCAAGTTACAGGTTAGTACCTATTAGGTTTGTTGTACATGAGTTAGACACAGATAACAGGATGACACGCACACACACACACACACACACGCACACACACACACACTGTTTTTATATATTGCAGTATATATTTATGCAATTAGCATGCTGTATATAATAACAACAGTTCATTTATTTTATATGGAAATATATAAACATTGCTGTTGGGTTAAAACCATATATCTCTAAAAGCTCCAGAAAAGAAAAAAATATATACAAATATTTTATACTTTATATTGATGTTTTTTTTTTTTTATTATTGGTCCACAATAAAATTTTAGAGCAGTGTATATACCTACTGCCAGATATTGAGCCAAAAAACTGAAAAATGAACAAAACATTGAGATCATTTATATATATATATTTTTTTTCTTTGTTTGCATAGCAGCAAAGTTATTGGTATGCAAGTACTGGCATGCAATTAAAATATATAATGTGTGTGTATCTATTTATGTAGTTATAATGTTTGTTATATATGTTTTAGCATCACTACGTTTAAAAATAAACGTTTCTTATGCTCAACACTAGTTCTAAAGCCTAATTTTAGTCTAACAACATGTATTTATCTTTGTAAAAATAAACTCTTAAACAAAATCTATATTACTTTTTAGAAGCAGTTTACCAAGTCAGGTGCTGACAATATAGGCATTTTTTCAGCTTTGTGTCCTAAAAATGTACGAAAACAAGTTTACAAACTCACACTAATTACTGACCTTAAACATCACACACACACATGATAGGAGTGACCCCGCCCAGCCCAAAGGGAAGCCCCTTCTCAAGTCTCTGAGAAGTCATATTATATGCTTGACCTTTTGAAATGACCCTTTGTAATGATTTATAAACAGGTAAACAATCTGGGACAGAGCACACGTCTCTGTGTGTCTCTCTCTCTGTGTGTGTGTGTGTGTATGTGTGTGTGTGTTTAAGGTAAAAATACAGACCTTGTAGAAAACCAGAGAACAGAAGAGCATGCTCCAGAGTCAGTTTTGTATAGTATATTATAACTGTCAGCCAATATTTCTATTTTTACTGGAGTTTAAATTAAAATCAAACTCTCTTGCTGATTGAACCAACAGAAATGGTTCATTGTTGTATATATGCACACACATAAATATACATTGGTTTAATATTGTGTCCCAAGACTTTTGTCATGTCCCAGAAGAATGCTGGACTGAATGTAGATGTGGTTTCTTCTAGAGTCACTTGTCTGTAAGCACAGACAATTCTAGCCCCATGCTGCCAGTGACGATCATTACCACCATGCACCCTGCACTGCACTGTCCACTGTGGGTGGTAATGCCTTCTTTGACAACTACCTGGTACATATGTTACACTGTGGATCAAGGAATGTTAAATACCCACATAGCTTTGGAAATTAAATGCCCCATCGATCAGTACCCAATATAAAGCCTCCATTCTCTGGACTGCAAATTCACAACTCCCTGCCATGAGTCTGCTGGCAAGTTTTTTCAGCCTTACTCACAAGATAACATCTTACAACATATACAGGTGTGGGCTTTCCCAAGCCATCAACTGATGTAACCTTTTATGACCAGTTTACATACTGCTCTCTCATGACTTCTGGAATGTCAGTGTACATAGACACCTACATCTAATACTGTAACACATATGGGACAAATAAACACATTTACTTTGCTTAAACACACCCAGCAAGCAGATGAGCTGATCCAGGTGTGTGTGAGCAGGTTAATCTTTAAGCTGTGCTGAACACCAGCCCCCCAAGACAGGATCTGAAGACCCCTGGTGTATTGTATTAAAGCACAAACATCAGTGTAAGGATCATTCTCCTACAGAGAGTAAAAGACAGTAAGGTAAAAGAAGCTTATTTTGAGCTGAGATGGACCATGTGCTCTCTCTCTCTCTCTCTCTCTCTCTTTTTCTCTCACGCACACACACACACACACACACTTTGTAATGTGATCCTCAATGTTATCTGATGAGAACCTGCTTCTAGTGCTTACAAGTTGAGTGAACAAACCCCCATCTCTCTCTCTCTCTCTCTTTTCTTTCTTTCTCTCCTTCAAATAGAAGACAGGAGAGATAGTGTGTTAGCAGACTAACAGACTCTTAGTGAGTGTGTGTGTGTGTGTGTTTGTGTGTGTGTGTGTCCTTCACAGACTGCATTCTTTATCCAAAGTGCAGATCTGTCACTAATGACTAGTCCCAAGACAACCACACACACTCTCACATACACACCCCCACACACACACTCCCTTTCTCTTACACACACACACACACAGACACACACTAAGAGTATGGTAGTCTGCTAACACACTATCTAACACACTATATGGTATCCCTCAATGGTCATTTGTCTTTGTTAAGACATAGCCACGTCCAAGTTCCGATCTTTTGTTTTTACCACTGTGTTCTAGCATCTTGCCCTCTAGCAACCTCTAAAGTGGCCATTAATGCACGTTATAAGTTGTGAGGTAATTTCCTGTGAGTGATGTTGAATGCCGGCCAGTGTGTTCATGGTGAGGTGGCATAAATTATCAGAGTTTAAGCAAGGTTTGACGGATTAGTGCTAGACAGATGGGTGGTACGTTTAGAAGTATTGATTTGCGAGCATGTGGTAATGATAGTGACCAATGGTGTGTGGCTAGAACAGTCCATGTGAATGGACAAGTGACTGGCAAAAGTTATGTCCACATATCCCAAAGGTCAATGCAGCTTTTTATGGCTTAAATAAGACATGATACTTCATCTATGTTATTTCTCTCAGTGCTTCACTTGATATTTTACTGTTGCCACCTGTATATCAGTGTGTGTGTGTGTGTGTGTGTGTGTGTGTGTGTGTGTGTGTGTGTGCGTGTGTGTGTGTGTGTGTATCGCTGTGTATCGCTGTGTTGTATGAGTCACACATTCTGTGGTGACAGGTTGCCATGGTCACCTCAGTCCTGTCCATTTAATTAGTTCTTAGAAGTCCAATATAGAAGAGAGAGAAAGAGATGGAGGGAGATAAAGACAGTAAGTAAGAGGCAGGGTCACAGTACTGTATGGTTCATAAACACCATGTGGAAAGATATCATAGTGTAAATGATAAACCATGTTTACAAAGTGTAAAATCATGAATCCTGAAACACTTCCAGTTTAAAAGTAGAGGGCAGATGGCAAATGTCAGTGTATTCTGGCAGAATTTTAGGGATGCGCTGTTATATGTTATGTAAAGACAACAGTGAAGCAGTAGATTTTATGCTGATTTTTGCATCACATAAATAAGTAGGACCGGTGCCAAAACCTGGCGATACAATACATATAACAATTATTATTCAATATATTGTGATATTTTGCGATAGTGTATGCAAACCAATATATTCCAACTGTTTAAATTAAATTTTAGGAATCTATCATAGAATAAAAAACACACTATCAAATTTATAATTGCTAACTCCAGTACTGTGTTTTTAAGAAGTCAATACAGTATTGCAAATATCCTAATATAACACCCTTATAAATGAATAATTATTATGACTTCTCATAAAGGTACGATTTTTAAAGTTCAATATTAATTAATTTTGAAAATGTTTGAAAATGAAAGATCAATAAATATCATTGCCATAACGTAGGGTGGTTGTTCTTAAAGTCCTTTGCGTTTTTTTTTTTTTTTTTATAATATGATTTATGTAACCATATGATTGGGCATGATAATACAACATAAGGTGATGTTCCTTAAAAGACTTCATGTATGTATTTGTTTGTTCGTTTGTTTTTTTCCTTTTTACTATCTTGAGCTGTAATTAAGTTGTAATTTTGAGGTTCTGGAACTCACTGTATTTCATATGTCATACCTTACATTTTGAATATTCTTGAAAAAGGTATTTAGAGTCACTGTAATGAAAAAGTTAATTCTATGGGATAAAATAGCCTGTAAAATAGCCGAAACACCAAAAACAATCATGCACTGCTTCTATAGGTGTGTGTAAGTGGCAAGAAAGACTACACAAAGTTGGGTTTGACACTTTGAAACTGTGTGCGTGTGTGTGTGTGTGTGTGTGTGTGTGTGTGCACTCTCTGGCTGAATGAGTGTGTTACAGGCCATAAGCCACTGAAATATTCCAACCTTTTTAGTCTGAGGTCTCAATCACCTCAATCACACACACACACACACATGTCTCAATCACTGCTGCGTGAGTCAGTCTCCGCTCACACGCTGCATAATTTACCATAAAGAGCAGAAAGAGAGAGAAAAGCCATCCCAGATTGCCACAGCAGACACAAAGCAATTCAAATCGATTCAGAAAGACGTTTGTCTGAATAAACTCACACACACACAAACACACTCACAGAGAAAGAGCGCTAATATTTCCATACGCCGAGTTGATTGTTTGTGAATATGAAGCACGGATTGGGGTGAAGAACGTGGCCGATCTCATAGCGGGCACTCAGAGAGGCGTAGGGATAACAGCGATGATTACAGCGCTTTCCTCATTACCCGAGAAAAAGCAGAGAGGAACAGCTGCGGGAGGAGAAGCAGCAGTTTTTCATTCATATACAGTAATAGAACATCACTGGACACGGAGCAGGACTCAGAGACTGTACTGGGCAACACGCCCGCACTACATGATAGGTATTATGGTATTTAGGGGGTCTGGAAAGGTAAAGTAGAAAACAAATGGAAATCAGTAAAAAAATGAGGATTTTTTTGTATGAAAATAAAAAACAGGAGAAAACATATAACAGTTACTACATCAGAACAAAACAATGCACTATGATGTCATAATGGGCTGACATCTAATTAGCTACTTTTTGCACCATGTTACTTTCAGACAGATCATTGTTAAATCCTTAAAAAAAGATGATGTCATCTAATTAGCCAATTAGAGCCACTATTTTTGTTTAACTTATATATTGTCCCAAAAATAACTGCACAATATTACTGACATTTCCCCTATTTTAAGACACTGATATAAAAACAATAAATTACAACTTGTAAAACGCAGATCAAACAGTTAATAACTCTCAAACAAATCATTTTATCCCAATAGCAAGATGATGACATAATGACGCCATAATGACAAAATAATAGGTTGGCATCCAATCAGCTACTTGTCACCATGTAAGTCGTACAGTTGCTATCAGACAAATAATTGTTACATCACAAAAGCAAGATAATGTTATCATACAACACATACAAAACCTTTTAAGGTGTAAATCTGTAATCTGTAATGTGTATAGAACCTGAGGCAGAGCTTCTTTTCCCATTAAACTCCATCAGTTGATGCTTGATTTAGCATATTCTGTGGAGTCCCACATGAATCTATTTTAAGACCTACTAAATTGCTGTTAATTGTGATAGTGATGATGTTATGAAGGTGATGAAGGTGTGTAGGGCCATAAATAGGTTCAAGGCTTATAACAACAGCAAAGTCACTATATTAGAACAATATAGAATCACTGTATATATTTTTTTCAAAAAAGTCTTCCAGCAGAGCAGCTCTCCTGCCAACACTAATCCACCTCACTTAATCTGACTAATTACTGCCTTCAAAAGTCTTGGATTGGCACTTGAGTTGGAGTTGAAACTTGTTGCTTTAAAAAAAAAACATTGTTCTTAAACAAATACTGCTGATAAGGCTTGAAAACCGTATTGTGATGTCATTTATCTAAATACAGATCAAATTACATCATACCCCCGACTAGTAGGCATAACTAATGCATAATGCATACATCTAAATAAAAAAATTTAAAAAACTTGTCCAGTGAAAATCCCAGAAATTCAAGAGGAAGTGGCCTGCAGGCTTCAGCCCACAGCTCTGTGGTTTGTGGCCGGTGTGTGTGTGTGTGTTCGGCCATAGTGGTTTCAGTACGACCACACATTACTCACAGGCACTGGGCATGGCCATGACTGAAGCATTACAGTAACAGCGGGCTTCTCAGAAAGAAACAGCTCAGGGTTTTGTTCACGTCAGTGCATGATTGATCTGGCAGTATGTTGGACCTACGTGATCTAAACAGGTTTCAGGAGCTAAAATGTTCTCACAGCTGCATAAGAAAACCTGGTAAACGAATAAAGGAAGCTTCTCTACCTTTCATAGGTAAAAAATACTTATATGAAGCATAAATAGGGATCCACGATAGCTATAAGTCAAATAACCCATTTTTAGTCCCATGCTATTCATCTATCTTTCATTTTTTCCCTTTTTCTTTATTCTCCATTTCCATACTTCCTCTACCTTTTATACTCTCCTTCTCTCTCTCTCCTTTTTCATTGTACCGTTCTCTCTTTCTGTTTTCTCTCCTGCATTTGATTCCCCCTCTCTCCCTTTTCCTTACCTTTTCATTCTCTATTTTTTCATGTCCTCTCTCCCTCTCTTTTTCCTATCCATTTTCATGTTCCCTCTTTCCTCTCCTTTCTCATGTTTTCCCTTTATCTATTTTTTCTTCCCGCTTTTGCCTTCTTTTGCAATTTCCTATCTTTTTCTTTCTTGCTCACTCTTTTTTCTCTCTTTTTTCTTGCTATGTCTCTCATCATATTTCCTCCTCTCTTTCTTTTTTCCTGTCTTTGATTTCCTCATTGTATCATTCAATTTTCCTATTTTTCTCTCTGTACTTTTCTCTTTCCTCATCTCCTTTTTTTATTTTCTTTTTCATTCTATGATTTACTGTTTAATATGTTTATTTTTTTTTGTTATTGATGGTCATTTATGCTGTTGAGAGATAAATAAACACAATCAACACACTCTCTCACTTACCCTCTCTCTCTCTCTCTCTCTCTCTCTCTCTCTCTTTCAAAGCTACACTGACTCTCTACCCTTCTGCAGTTTTATCAGCACAATACCAGGCAGCAGCTGTGTGTGTGTGTGTGTGTGTGTGTGTGTGTGTGTGTGTGTGTGTGTGTGTGTGTGTGTGAGTGTGATTTGAGATTTGAGTGAATCCTCTTTAATGAGATGGCCTGGAGTTTACGCCAACAGGATAAGTGAACAGTCAGAGTTGATAACACTGACCTCACAATCAATACACACACACACACACACACTTTTTAATTTGCTCAAACCCACCAGATCAGACAGTGAGAGTGAGGCAAATCCTCCGTTTTAGGTAATGTGATCTCCTCTCCCTAAACGGTGTGAATTAGACACAGTGAGAGAGAGAGAGAAATAGAGAGAGGGAGGATAATATGCTGTTAGAAACAGTGAAAATTGTTGAAAAGCTAAAAAAGCTAGAGATGTTTTTATATCTAAATCATTAGTAAAGCCTGTATATTTCTTTACACTTTATCCTGGATCCCTAACCCTAACCCTAATGGGGATTTAATTGCATTCAGCCATGACAATGCTGGATAATTCATCCTGGATCACATTCAGCACTGTTTCATCTTCAGTGATGAAACCAGGTTCTGTTCGGGATCAGACACCAGAGTACAACACTACCTTGGCCAGCTTGGTCTCCCCATATTCCGCCTGCAGTAATTTACCCCCGGTCATTCACATTAAACTCATTAGTATTTTAATCTAGACTGATTTTTGGATGCAAATCAAAGCACAGGTCATGTACATACACATATGCAGTCTGTTTAATTCCAAAGGATAAATAGAGGTTAGAAAACAGTCACTCAAAAAAAATGAACATCCCTACTCAATACATACACACACACACACACACACACACACTTAATTCACTCTAGCACTCCCTCCTACTGAACAGACAATATGGTTCTCTCAGCAGGGCGTCTGATTGGCTGCCGAGTCGCTCAATCACTGCCAGCCTCCAATCTCTCAATGTTGTTGTGATCAGGGCTCAGAGACTCCACCCACGCAGCAGGGTATCAGCACAGCTTCACACACACACACACACACACACACAGACATACATCTCTGCATCTCTAACCAGATGAACAAGGTCCCATATGACTTCTTAAAGTCCCATTCAAAAATCCAATTTAGCCTAATACTATTGATTAGCTCATACCCCAAATGATGCAAAGAAAACAAGTTCATGTTATAAAACTTTGAGAGTTCAGAAATCAATATTTGGTGGAATAACCCTGTTTTTTGATCACATATTCCATGCATCTTGGCATGTTCTCCTCTACCAGTCTTACACACTGCTTTTGGATAACTTCATGCCCCTCCTGGTGCAACAATTCAAGCAGTTCAGCTTGTTTTGATGGCTTGTGATCATCCATCTTCCTCTTGATTGTATTCCAGAGGTTTTCAGTTTGGTAAAATCAAAGAAACTCATCATTTTTAAATGGTCTCTTATTTTTTTCCAGAGCTGTATATATTTATTGGTGTTCATTAATTAGAAAGCTTAGAAAGTAATGCTTATAGTGGGGAAGGAGCCTGGGTGAGGTAATGAGGGAACAATTTGGGAATCCTGTGAATTATGGCAGTGAAGATTCAGGTCCGCTATAATGCCACCGGCTCTGTTGACTTTTTTCCACTTGCAAACATCTCTCTCTCTTTCACTCTTTCTCTCTCTCTCTCTCTCTCTCTCTCTCTCTCTCTCTCTCTCTCTCTCTCTCTCTCTCTCTCTCTCTCTCTCTCTCTCTCTCTCTCTCTCTCTCTGGCAGGCTTCAGAGAGCAGTTGGTAGTTGGTTCCTCTGGCTAGCTGCTCACTCTAATCTCCGCTGTGTGTCAGCGAGCTCTAGAGGCTCTGGCTTTTATTGCTCAATATGTCGGTTATGAATATTAGGAGCAGAGTCTTATTGAAAAAGGCATTCCGGCAGACTCGGACAACTCCGGCTAAGAGTGGACAGCGGCAGTGCCAAACTTTGTTTTGGAGGATTCCTACTAAATAAATTCAACTGCATTAAAGCGACAGTCTGTGAGTATTTGGTGAGAATGTGTAACAGATCCAATCATGCTGAAGACTACTTGTGTGGGTGTCACCTAGCGAGGATCCTGCTGCACTCTCCTTTATCTTGCAAAATCTAATCAGTGCTAATTCTATGTTTATTACTTCAAGAGACAAAGACTGTTTTGCTGTCTTGATATCTCCATGTTCGCAGTAGCTCTCACATCAGCACCATAGGCAGTGCCACTGTTGCTCAGGTAAGCAGCTAAAGCCGTCATGTCTAGAAAAGTTACCAGCAAGACCTACCAGACAACTCTGTTTTTAGATTAATATGTATTGCATTGCAGGGACGATAACAGAAATGCATTAATGCCATTTATTTAAGTATTATGTCTTCTCACATTCAGGAACACTACTGCTTTTAATGTAAAAGAAAAAGTTAAAGACATCTGCTTTAAAGTTAATCAAACATACTACATTTAGCTCTGTATAATACTGCTAATATACAGATACTATACAGTAAGGGTGCAGAGAATGTAGGCACCAAATTACACAATAAAAACATCACTTAGTAATACAGTATGTGTATTAAAGTGTTTCTACTGTAAATCCTGCAGATCACATTAGAGAAGATGCAGATTTCTCAGCTATAATATTATCAGAGCTTCTGAAGGGCAAAAGGTCAAAGGTTCAAGTGCCCTTAATCAATTACAACTAAAAGACCTGAGTGTAAGAGTGAGGTGTGAGAGGATCTCATCTACTATTACTCGCTCTCTCTCTCTCTCTCTCTCTCTCTCTCTCTCTCTTTGTATGAAACCCTAGCTTGAAAACCCATTACGTCTCTTTAGATCATAAATGCAAACAAGAGGTGACATCTCTCCTCATAAATCTCTCTCTCTCTGTCTATCTCTCTCTCTCTTCTCAATTCTTATTACACACTTTCATTTTCTCTTTCATTCCATCTTTCATTCCATCATTTACTCTTTTTCTCACTCTGTTATTCTGTCTCTCCTCGATTCCCTTAGTCTTTACTTCTCTTACTCTGTCATTCCCTTTGCCACTCACTCTCTTGCTGTCATTTTTCCATTCATTTTTTTCACACTTATTTTTTTATCACTTATTAATATCTTCCTTTTTTCAATCTAATCTTTCTTCTATTCTTTGATTCTTTCTCTTAGTCTCTCTTTGTCATCCTCTCATTCTGTCTCTTTTCTCTTCCTTTTTTTGGTCTTGTGATCATCCTCTTTCTTTCTTTGCCTTACTCTCTCTCTCTCTCTTTCTCTCTCTCTTTCTCTCTCCCTCTCTTTCTCTCTCTCTCCCCGATTAGCCATATTTCTCTAATTTAGTCCAAACATTCCGACCCAAATCCATTTACATAATAAATAGCAGAACAGCTCCCAGAATTCCTCAGTGCTGGCGTGATTGGAATGTGGCCATCAGGAATTGCCATCATAGCTGGAAAAATATCACACACACGCACACACGCACACACACACACACACACACACACACACACAGGCGTGCACACGGCCACATCCTTATGCGGCTTACACACCCACAGTCCAATGGGTAATGTGGGTTACCACAAAGATCATGACGTTGGACAAAGCATGCACTCACACACACACACACACACACACACACACACACACACAGACACACAGACACACACACGCACACGAAACAACCCTAAAATCAGAGAAATCAGCTTAATTAGGCCCTGAGCTTAATTGGCAGCTGCAAATAGAGGCTGTGATTACAGAGCTCTCCCATAATGCACCAGCGGCTCCTCCAGTTTACTCTGAGGGCAGATCGGACCCTCAAGACAAACAGCAAAATCTAACCATCAATCAGAAAAACACCCACCACATAAATAAATACACAGTCCACTCGCTCAAACACACCCACACACACACCCACACACACACACACACACACACACAGCTGCTGCCTGTTTCTGCAAAGCCAATCAATGTAAAATAAGTGCTGCAACTTATAGGTTATATACAAATATATAATACTGTATCTACTGTTTAATTAAATATTTTGTATTCAGTATCTATTTTGAATAACACAAATCAATCATTCAGTACATACATTAAATGATTCAGAATCTACTACATATTATTTAGCATCTAAATATAGAACCTACAATTTTTATGACATCAATTTCGTAAACTTTTGACCTGTAGAACAGGATTTATTAAACTTTTCAAAGAAGTCAGCTGACCTTCAGATTGAGTGATTTACCAAAAAATATATCAAACCCGACATTAAAACTTCTAACCTACTTTATGTAGATTAGAATGTACTTCATCTACTTCTGTGTACAATGAACAATACATTCCCATTTGGACTGGGACATGGAGGAAACACCAACTGAGCATCATTAATTAATTGCAATTAAGGTAAAACATTTGGTTTGAAGTCGTATCATCGGGCTTTCATTTGAGCTGAAAACAGAACTCAATAAGTGCTGATTTTTTACATGTTTTGATTAATATGCTCATAAGTGCACCTGTTTTTTTTTCTATTTCTTATTTATTTATCCGTTTTTTTTGTCCATCCATTCTAATCCTGGGGTCCAGTCTTATCTACAAAGAGCCGTATTCTATTCTGACCAGGCAGGAGCTCACCTTATATAACTAATCACCTGCTGAAGGCTGAAACCAGCTGATTAAAGGAGTGGAATCACGTGTGTGTTTCAACTTGATTGAAAAGGAGACCTGCTGCCACTCCGGCTCTCTGTGGATAAGATTGGTGACCCCTGTTGTACAATACAGTCAGTTTAAATATGTGCACAATAGAAAAGATTGGCCTTAATTACAGCCCATACAAACAGAACATGACCGAATCATTCACTGCACTTATAGCACATGCCCTGAAAACACCCTGCACATAATATAATGCAAAATTGTTCACAATGGCAAAGAAAGCTGAGCTTTATATAAATGTAGAAACTGCAGGAGAGGAGATCTGCTCTTTAGGCCACATGCAAGTTTGAGAATATATTGGTTTCACACTCACAAAAAAATTAATAATAATAAAAAAATTACATGAAGAACTGCTGGATGTTTAGTGTTCAGGTTGTCTCAACAGAATAAAGAGGTAATTATTAATTATTCAGTGAAATAACAGCTAGCCCAAGTGGTAATTACATAGTAATCGACTCATTCTGAGTGCCAATTCCATATATATAAATCCACAACATTAAACATACATTCAATCTGTTTTTTGGCCTAAGTAATGTCCCTTTTCACCTTAATAATAACTATCCAACATAATCTTACTCATGTAAATTATTTTAAATATATATATTTTATTCCATTAATACTTTCTTTACTTTGTGTACTGGACTTACTGTCACCTTAAAAACATACTGCACCATGTATGTCATGTAGTCACATGACTGCGCCCAAACGTGCAACTAGAGCAGCTTGTATTAAAGACAAATACTTGAATAAACAACTGTCCATTAATCACAATTTAATTAGCCAAAAATGACAAAAAAAAACTTTTAATGTTCAGTGAAACAAGGACACATTTATACCAGTCAATAATATTTTTTGTAAATGTTAAGTAGGACAATAACATTTAGGCTATTTTTTATGCAATTGTGAAAAAAGTGTCAACTTGTGTTAAACATATGCATTAAACATGATTGGTATATGGTCAACCTTATATCTTGTAAACAGGGACACATATAATCCTAAAAAAATATTTAACAAAAAAGTATAAAACAATCTATATTTACAAACTATAAGTGTTATGTTGGTCAACACAGACTTGTGAAAAATGTCATGTACAAATAAAAAATATAATTATTATTGTCACGTCTGGTGCTGTTAGCTCCTCTGTCCCTTCCACACCAAGCTCTAACGGAGGTTCTCAGGTCAACAACTACACTACCCAGAATGCACCACCCGCTGACATCACGCACTCACCTGATCACGTGACACCTCACCTGCTTCCTCCAGGAAGTCCCGAATACTGATTACTGGCACTATAAAGGTGCACGCCAAACAGACTACCACGCCGCGTATTGTAGGTTCTCCTCGTACAAAGCGTTACTTTATCTCTTGTCTCAGTTTACTTTGTGTATGACCTTGCTTTTGTTTTCTCGACGCCGATTATTGCCTTTGCCTCTGATACTGGATTGTTTGTGTTTGACTTGGACTGTGTTTTCACTACTGCCTCTTGGATTACCTCTGATACTGGATTGCTCGTGTATGAACTCTGGACTGGTTATCGTTTCTGGTATGGTTTTGCCTTCATTACTCTGTTTACTGGTGATCACCCATTTCTCTGTATCGACTCTGATTACATCTGTTTATTCTTATAATAAACACATTTTGATTTTATCAGTATCTGCACGTGTCTGCCATTCTGTACATACCATGACAATTATACTATACTGTATACTATTAGTGTATACAAATAAATCATATTTTCCCAAGCATCATGCTAACAATTACTCTTATTATTTGGATTTTAAGGTACTGTTCATTCTCATCAAACATGGCAGACATGAATGGTACCTGTTTCGTAGAATGACTCAGGAAAATGTAATATCAGGAAAATTTTCTGTGAGTTATAGATTAAGAATGTGTCATGCTCACATGTGGTACTGAAAACTGAATAATCACTATAATAACATTTATTATAATAATTACTCGGGTAATAATCATGTATAAATGCACAAGATCATCAAGCTGTGTGGTTGTGGGATTGAAGTCATTTTCGTCACTTCCCATTTAATCCCACTATTCATAAATCTATTCATCCAGTACTTACTTCTCACTGGGATAAAATGATCCACAGCGTTTATGATTTTAAAAGGCATGAGCAGAACCTATTCATTATTAGTTAGAGCGCAAATTACCATCCAAATTACCTTCTGCATTACCGGCTATCTCTAACTCGGAAATGTAAAAGTACGCCAGGTGGAACAGACGATGCCAACACTTGAGCTGCTGCGAGCTACAGAATAGTCAGAAATGTATGAAAAAAGCAGATTCTAGTAGTGTAAAATCTCCTCTGTTCATAAGTATTACACTATCAGTAAAGAGATAATACAATTACACTCAAGACCATTTTTTAAATTCTTTTAAGTTCTGTAACAAGATTTCGATTTCATTGGATTTTTTTTCTTTGGATTATTATTAATGGTGTCCAGTGGAGGATAGAAGAGCATCCTTAAGTAAGTTCCAAAAATGTAATTCTTCTACCTCTGACACTCTGTAGGCCTGATTCCCAAGCCCACAACCTCTGCTGAATGTGAGTGATGTGGAAAGTCTTGCTTTTTTATGACATTTTCTCATTACTAAATACTTACAGCTGTCAGTGCTATTATAAAAAAGTGGAAGTGAATAAAAACGATGGCACTCTAAAATGAAATGTAAAATGACAGAGCAGGATCAACAGATGTACAGGAGCTCTATAGACCTCCAAACTTTATGTGACCTTCAGATTAGCTGAAGAAAAGAAGAGTGTGGAGAGCTTTATGGAATGTGTTTTTATGGCTGAGCAGCTCCATCCAAGCCTTACATCACCAAACACAATGCAAAGTGTCTAGACTCTAGAGCAGTGTCTCCAGTGTTCTCTGTCTGTGAGTTCAGCAGTTGCAAGAAGAATAGCACTTGTCTAACTGCATTTTACCAAGTGCAAAGTTTGGTTAAGGGGGGATTATGGTGAGGGGACACACTTGCTGACCTCAACATCAGTATCTGAACTTACAAATCACTTATGAAAGAAGTATTAAATATTCCCATAAACACACTCTTGAACCTTGTGTAAAGCCTTCCCAGTAGAGATGAAGCTGTTATAGCTGCAAAGGATGGGCCGACATCATATTAGTCCCAGTCAGAAGTTTGGATACCCTGTTCTCATTTACTATAGATTCATATTTAATATATGAAATCTATAGATAATTAATGATTTTATAAATGACAAGGATAAAGATAAAAAAATATACATAGGATACATGGGATCTTGCGAAATTGAATACAACAGCATTTTGGAATCAGCATCACAGAGGAAACTAAAAAATCATGGAGAAACCGGCCAATCAGAATGATTTATACGTTTCGGCCCAGTGTGAAATGATATTTTACCAAAGTATTAAATCATTGATTTTTTTTTTCTATTTCTCAGCCGGAATATTTAAATACAGAAAGATAGACCACACACCCACACACTCACACTTTCACTTCTTTAATAATACATCTAAGCAGTGTCAGCATAAACGGAGAGGGAGGGGGCAAATCCCTCTCTCCCTCTCGGGGGAGATTGATGCGGTTAATATGCCAGGAAAGCAGGGAGGATATTAGCAATTAGCCGTGAGCATCTGTTTGACCCGTCAGTGTGTAAACTGGCTTATGAATGAACTCTGACCTGAGATTGACCCTTTTAAACGCATTAGGCATTATCTCCTCCAGCCCTTCATCAGCAGCCTGCTTCTGACCTCACAGCTGCTCTACTCTGAGTACTATCTGAGTGGCGGTCCCACTCTCAATCTAACAGTGATGCTGGCACATGTAAACCCCAGCAAGACCACTGTAATGGTACCGTGTCAGCATCTCTGCTGTAACGAGAATGACCCATCATCCAAATCATCCTATCTGCTCAATAGAGGCCCTGTGGTCAGAAACTTAGAGAGTGGCCAATAAATTGAGTCATCCATCAACTCAGCCTTATTGCCCGATATGTTTCCTGCAAAGTACTACAGTCTGCCAGATTGGAAGCAGTGGTCAGGCATGTGATGTACAAGACAAGTGTTCCTAATCAAGTGGCTATTTAAAGTACAGTGGAAATACAGGTTTATATAATAAAGTGTCCAGTGCATGTATTTACAATGTGAGTAAGGGGTTTTAATAAAGTACAAGTTACAGAAGGGGTTATTATAAACACCCAAACTGGACTACTGGCCACTTTATTGGAAACACAGACCTTGTACTTCCACTCACTGGCCACTTTATTGGAAACACAGACCTGTAACTACCAATCACTGGCCACTTTATTGGAAACACCAACCCACCTTGTCATTACACTCACTGGCCACTTTATTGGAAACACCAACCCACCTTGTCCTTCCACTTACTGGCCACTTTATTGGAAACACCAACCCACCTTGTCATTACACTCACTGGCCACTTTATTGGAAACACCAACCCACCTTGTCCTTCCACTTACTGGCCACTTTATTGGAAACACCAACCCACCTTGTCCTTCCACTTACTGGCCACTTTATTGGAAAAACCTACCCACCTTGTACATCCACTCACTGGCCACTTTAGTAGAAACACCCACTTTTTGCTTTCACCCACTAGCTACTTTTTTAGAAGCACCCACTTTGCCCTTCCACTCTGTGGCCACATTATTGGAAACATCTACCCACCTTGTACATCCACTTACTTGTCAACATATTAGAAACAGCCACTTTTTGCTTTCACCCACTGGCCACTTCATGAGAAACACCCAACTTTGCAGTTCCAAGTAGGTGTTTCTAATAAAGTGGCTGATGAATGGAGGTACGAGGTAGGTGTTGCATCACTGTGTGTTTAGCTGGTTGTTGTTGCAGGTTTGCCAACTTGATTCCATGCATACTGACACACGCACGCACACACACACACACGCACACACACACACACACACACACACTGATGTGCATGACCAGGCGCTCTCCTGCGTGTGTAATAAGCGGGGGATACTGGGCCGGGCGAGCGAGAGAGAGGTGAGATTATGAAGTGTGATGTTGCTGCAGCTGCAGGTCATTTTTCTAACACTGTGATTATGTTTGACAGAAAAATATTCCAGGGATAGCGCCCTGCCACCACACACCCCACCGCCATTAATCAGACAGACACAGAGAGAGGGACAGAGCGGGGGAAGGACAAAGAGGAAACATACAGAAAAACAGAGAGAAAGAGAGAGAGAGAGAGAGAGAGAGAGATATGGTCAATTAATTGGAGAAGTGGAACTGCACCCTCTAACCTGCTGTGATGGGAAAGTGGGAAAAGTGTGATGCAAAACTTAAAGCAACTGATCCTGTTTCAGAGTCACACATAACACACAACACACACACACACACACACACACACACACACACACACACTAAAAGAAACCAAGAAAGAATAAAATGAATATAAGAAAGAAAGAAAGAAAGAAAGAAAGAAGCAGAGTAAGATAAAAAACTTGAGAAGAGCGAAGAAAAAAGGAAGAAAGAATGAAATAAAGAGAAAGTTTCATTTACTATCTCTCTCTCTCTCTCTCTCTCTCTCTGTCTCTCAATCTTTGTGCAGTTCAGTGCAGCTCATCTCCTTATCTGTCTGATTGTTAAGAGTGTGTATCTCAGCTGGTGTCTTTGACAAAATACACACACACACACACACTGTTGAGGGGGCTGTTGTGGAGCTCACACGCTCTCTGTGCGTGGCTGTGTGATGGAGTGAAGAGCGGAGCTGAGATAAAGAAAGAGAGGAAGTAGAGATTATAAAGGAAATGAAATAAATAAATAGAGCTGGATTACATCTCCCTGTCCTAATGAGCTGTTTTCTAATTACCACACTAATAAATTAATATGTGTAAAAATAACTCACAGCGCATTTAAATCCAATCAGCGCAGAGTCCGCACTGCTTATCAGCTCACCAATAACTCTCTCTCTCTCTCTCTCTCTCTCTCTCTCTCTCTCTCTCTCTATCTCTCCAAAATAAACAACAAATTACTCATCCTCACACAAAAACAACTCTCTCAGCCTACACACACTACAGTCTCCAACACACACTGAGCTACACTCACAGAACTCTATCTATCTATCTATCTATCTATCTATCTATCTATCTATCTATCTATCTATCTATCTATCTATCTATCTATCTATCTATCTATCTATCTATCTATCTATCTATCTATCGATAGTGTGTCTGTCTGTCTATCTCCTATAGTGGTGGGTGGAGCACAGATACAGTTGGGTCCTCCCAGTCAGATAAGAGCTGTCCAAGGTGCTGGAAGCAGCCAGGCAGGATTCAGCACTGCTGTTTTACACAGCTCTGACCACATGACACGTGGGTGGGTCATCCTGTATATCTGTCTGAGTTTAATATTCTGTCTTTTCTCTCTTTCCTCTCTTTGATGTGTAACACACTCTGATTCAGCAACAGTCCAAAGACTGCATTCTGCTTCTGTAGCCTTACAGATAAACGATAAAAAGAGAAATATTACTCAAAGAAAAAAAACTAAGAAAAGGAAATTAATGTAACAATTGTGAGAAGATAGAAAAAATGAATAAAAGATAAATGATTAAAAAAAATGAATGAAAGACATAAAAATGAACAAGGAAAAGAAAGAGAAAGATAGCAAGGAAGAAATTGGTGGTAAAAGGGAAATAAGAACAAAACAAAATAAGAAAGAAAGAAGGAAGAGAAGAGAAGAGAGATAGGAAGGAAGAACGGTTGAAAGCAGTATTGGGGTCAGTGATTCCAGTGTAATACAGTATGATAGTGTGTTTATACTGTATTGGGGTGGAATGAGGTGGAGGGGGATTGTGAGTGTGTTTACACTGTTGGGGTGGGGTGGTAAAGAGGTACTGAGAGCAGAGTGTGTTCTGGACTGGATCCCGGAACTCTCAGAAGCTCCACATTAGACTCAACAAACGTCTGAATGAACTGAGGAAGAACTGCTGCTGTTGCAGTCCGCCTGAATCACTCTCCATAAATGAATCACTCCTTTAGGGACCGCTTCCTCCATGTGAGCAGTTCTGTTTGAGAGTTTGCTTTATTAAACTTGATTACAGCCATGTTACAACTCTATTACTGCTCTACTGCAGTTCTATTATAACTTTATTTCAGCTCTACTTCAGCTGATCATCAATACTACAGCTTTATTACAGCTCTAGAAAGTATATAATAAAGATTCATACCATCACTTTCTAAGCTCTATTACAATTCTATTGCAGCTCTATTAAAACTCATTTAAAGCTATTATAGCTTTCTTACTACTATTACAGCTATATTAGACCTATTATAGCTTTATTGCAACTATTTGACTGCTCTATCACAACTACATTTCAGAATTATTACAGCTGTCTTACAGTTCTACTACAACTTTATTGCACCTTCATTGTAGTTCTATCACATGTTTTATTGATCTTTTACAGCTTTTATCACTCTATCCTAGTAATAGCACAGTTCTATTACGGCTCTATTACAGCTCAATAACAGCTCTGTTACAGCTATTTTACTTTACTGCAGCTCTATTTTAGCTCTAATACAGCACCGCTCTGTAAAGAGTGACAGGCGAGTGATAAGTGTGACAGATTGGATTTTGATAAAAAGTTTAAAGTGTCCCGATTTATTAATGTCACTCTTTATTAGCCTCAGCAACCTGTTAACATCATCAACACATCCCCTAAAGACTCAGACATTTCAGCCACACTTTTATGTATAAAAGTTTATGTATAAAATGAAGCAGAAGTAGAGTTCTAGACGTCTGTAGAGAGTGGGTGTGGGGGGAGGGGTGGGGGCGGGGGTTGCCTGTCAAAACATTCCGGTTCCACAGTTTTAGAACCGCTTAACAGGACTGAGCCATTATGGGCGTCATGGTAACTGTCTGCTTATCTCAAATAAAGAGATCCCTGTGTGTCAGAGAATAGAAGCTAAAGGACACACAGACAAATCAGTTAAAAGAAATGAGGCAGGAAATAACGAATGGATTAAGAAAGTTAGAAAGAAAAAGAAAGAAATGAGGAAGGGAGACATGTCCCTCTCTCTCTCTCTCTCTCTCTCTCTCTCTGTCTGGGCTGAGTAAAGGGCTGTGTAGGAAACGCTCTCTCTCTCTCTCTGAGCTGAATGTTTCCTCCTTCGTTCGTCATGTTTTTCTGCTGTTTTCAGCGCAGCACTCCTCCTCTCTCTCCTTCTTTTTTTCTTTTTCTGGTACACAGTATAATATTTTCATCTCTTCATCTTCTGCCGCTCAGTGAAAACCTGCACAACTACACAGCGGGACGACAACACCCAGCACAGCGCAAGACACTCTACACCTCCGCCACTCATACATATACAATACAGCCCAGCCGAGTCTACAGAAAACTCTCTCCCTCGTTCTCTTTCTCTCTCTCTCGTTCTCTGTAGCATTGGCTCAGTGAGCATCTATTTAGTTAAAAGCACAAAGGAGACGGCCTGGGCCGTTTTTCAAAAATTGATGATGGCCGTGCATAAATTATGCAAAGTTTTGTCCTTGTGCCAAGCAATGCATCTACTGAATAGTAATGAGAGAGAGAGAGAGAGAGAGAGAGAGAGAGAGAGAGATGTGGGAGGAAGGAAATAGGAGAGATATGGGAGAAAAATACGAGACAATTGAGAAAGAGGGAACAAAAGAGAAAAGAAGATAAAAGGAAAAAATATGAAGAGATATGAGGAGATTAAAGAAAAGAGAAAGGGAGAAAGAAATGCATAGAGAGATGGAGGGATGGAGAGAAAGAGAGAGTAATATTCCAACCTTTTCTCAGTCTCACTCAGCTACTGAAACATAAGAATACTGCAGAGATTTTAGGCTGTGTTTATGCCATTTTCATCAACAAAAACAATCAGCAGCGCAGCTTTTACCAATATCGCCAACCAGCAGCCCACCTTTAATATGAACAATCAGCAGCCCAGCTTTAACCAGGATGTCCTGATCTATTTTCCAGATTAAATTATAGCAAAGGCTACAAGTGCTCAAAATATTGATGCAGAATCATGAGAATTAGAATTCTGAATTAATAATTATATTATCAGCAGAGCTCTATTAGCTACAGTTCCACTAGTTCATTCTCACGCAGGCTTGCTCTCATTTTTCCTGATGTTCTCTAAGAAAGAATAGTGGGATTTTTCTCAGCACCGCTGCCTTCATCATGTTTTACCCATGAGTCAGTGCTTCATTAGCTAAGCTTTAATCTCTACATCACATTAAATATCAGCGCTGTCTGCTGTTCCCTTCCGCTCTCACCATTTTTATAATCAGCACCCTCAGCTCACGACCACTAGACCATATTCATCAAAATGTTCCATTAGTTCTTGTCTTCTATGTCTGGGTAAACACGAGAGTCTGGAGCCTGGGAAGCCAAACCCACATCACCACTCTTATTGTTTTCACATTTTCTCATCATTTTAACATCAATAGTTTGTTTGCTCTAATTTGAATTAGTGAATGAGTTTGTATTTGAAGCTTTATCCTCTTGAGTTGGTTTGTTGTCACACAGGGAAAAATCCAGTGCAGCAAAATGTGTCACAACAATCCATTTCTGTCTAGGGTGGGAGCAAGAAAGTAAATACAGGAAGAAGTTAATGTGTTTTAAACTAGTGCAATTTAACATGAAGCAACAGAGGAGATGGAATTTGGGCAACATACCAGATTAAACTACACCTGCAGAACTAGTAGTTGGGCCGGATTGAGGTCATATCACATTTTCACCACAAATGGAAAGCTTCAAAGTGTGTGTGGAACTAGATTGGGACCACCTTCTCTTAGGAGTCAAGGTACAGTGATCTTGGTCCACAACCAAATGCAAGTACTGTATTTACACCTGCCCAAACTGATCAAACTAATAATGAAAACGAACCACAGCCAGTCCAAAGAGTAGGCTTTTCTTTGTGTTTAGAAATATGAACATTTAAGTTCATGAATGGATCATGGATATTCTATTATGCCAAGATCACTACTGTCATTATAGGGGAGAAGTTGAAAGAGAGGGTAGGAAAAATTGGAACGTAACATGTGTAAGCCTTGTTCAAGCTGATTGGCGACTGACTATGGCAAGTGCTTATTTCATCAGCTATACTGTGTAAGAACATTTTAAATTACCTGTTAATTACAGGAGCAATGGAAAGCAAGTTGTGGGCAAGACTTGAAAGGCGTGCCTACTACACCTCAGCACTTGAGTAAGAGTAGTATTGTATTCTGTGCACTGTAAAATATTCAGGATATTTACACTTGAAATGCTACATCATCTTAAAACCTTAACAAATTACAGGCATATCAATTAACAGCTTCAGGCTTCAGATACAAGTGCTTCAATTCTTCAAAAAAGTATGCTAAATAATATTTAAACAACCTATATTATCTTCTACTAGTGTTTGGAGCCTTGGTGTAAGGAATAGTTAATGATGTCAGGATGTTTGTTGCATTTTCACCACCCTACCTCACTTCATCTCCAACTGCTCATCTCCCAATCCCAGAAGAACTGGATAGAGCACCATCATTCCAGATAACACAGTTCATTCCACTGATCCACAGGGGTCTCAGTGCTGAGGGGCTTTATTATACTCCTCTAGCCAACTTGACATGAAAGGCATGGAAGCAAGGCATTTTCTAGAGAGTCTTTTTTATTGTCCACAAATATTTGGACATAGACTACAGTATGTATAGAGTATACATGTGATGGATTACAAATTCTCATCATGCCAGACGGCAAAAAAAAAAAAGCTAACAACACTCAACTTCACTTCGTATGATCTCGGTATCTGGGTGTTTCAGACAACCATAAACAACCCCACTGCAATTTATTTTTCTTTAACTTTGAACTTTTTTGGCTAAAATCAGATTTTGAATCTGTATGAGATATTAGTTTATAGATGCCTGCTGTTTGTTTACCTCATGTATGACGTCTTATTGGGCATTAGGCATTCTGGCAAAGCTCTTCTAGAAGCTTCTGATATCAAACTTACTGAGATATCATATTCCCCACTGGGCCCCACAGGGCTTTAGACATAGAGAAATATGGACCAAAGATAAACAAGTAGCAGCCAAAGCCTTACCCAAACATATCCAAACTTACTGTTAATGTTTTAAAGCTTTAAATGCACTACCACGTCCTGAAACAAGGAAACAGCAAAGAAACCAAGAGAGACCCCCATTTCCATTAAGCTTTCCAGCCCACCCAAGAATAGACCTACTCTTATGGGATCACAAAGCAGGACAATATAATCTCAAGCCCAGTGCTTTTTTAAATTGGCTTTTTCCACCCACAAGTTCTCCCTTTCCCCCCAAAAGAGCCGGTATGAACCAGAGAAATTGAGATACATAGTGTAGTGCTTGTAGGCACGGAATTTACTAGAATTGACTTGACATTTTCGGCACGCTTTTACAGTCAAGTGGTAGAGCAATGCCTGTGTGATATTGGTGCAGAGCATATGGACATTTGAAAGAGCCACATTCAAGATTAAAACAATAATTCATTAAGCCGCAAACTGCCTACGAACTTTACTTTAAACTAATTAAAAAGTAAACAGTAAAACCAAACTAATTGGCTACATGTGTAATATGGAAATCCAATAGATACAAAAAAAAAAAACAAAGCAATTCTGGTTAGCCCAGACTTGCCATGTTAAGTTTGGCTAAAGCTGATTAGCTTCTGACTATGGCGAGTTCAAAGCAATTAGCACAAATGGTCCTGTGCTTATATAGCTTTCGTTCCATATCATCTTGCATTATTTTGAAACCAAAAATGATTGAATGCAAAGTTAACGTAGCATATAGGGTCACAGAATGAGAATAAAAATACAATAAAAATCTACAATAAAATATACAATAAGTTAGAACAGAGTTAGTACAGTAAATGACAAAACAAATATAAAATAGACTAATTCCAATAATATTGCAAGATCACAACATGCAGGTTTTTTAATGTGGCAAAATATTTGGCAATATCATCGTCATCAGATGAAATTAAAGTTAGGTAACAGACAAAACACCACAGCTAACTTAAATAAATGGTTACAGAGTGTTTAATACAGTTTTGAGGCACATCTTGCAGACTGTATCATTCAGGTTTACCCTGATTCTTTCAACACTAGATAAGATTTCATTTCAGCCTCATTTTTTCCATTAATACATGACTATTATTTATTTAATCTAGATGTCACTTTCGACACCTCAACCTGCGTATGACTTTTCCAGCTCTCTCTCTCTCTCGCTTGGCCGTGCAACACTGACAGGCTATTAAAGTGTTGGAGTAGATGTTTCGCCGTATTGTAATTACCGCTCTGGAGCATTACGGCCAGTGGTAACGGCATTTTACGACTGATATTTATAAACTGACTGTACCGCATTAAACTATTGGCACTGATCTCTTAACGCACACCCATTGTTCATTTGGAGCGAGCTCCTCATAAAAAGTTTGGAAAGCTGAGTGGATGTTTATGAGAGTTCTCACACAAGTGAAGCGTAACCATTAGGAGCCCAGGATGATATTACACTAAAAGAAGAAGAACAACAAGAAGCAAAAGCATAAGAAAATAAAGGCCTTCCCATGTGTTTAGCCTCCAAGCATCCATTGTAACACAGGCCCAAAGGTCTACAGTTTAAATAGAGAACATGAACACATCTCTCAGGTTTGGCCAAATGTCAGGCTTACACAGTGCTACAGTTCTCTTTCCAAGTGTAATTGATCCATGCCAAGAAATGTTTGGACAAAAATGAGCAAACGCAGAAATGGACAAAATTCTTCAGTCTCCTGGCTGCTGCTACTGTTTTACTGCAGTGAAATGTACTTCTGTCCATTTTCATAGAGCTGAAATCACAGAAGTTAGGTTAAATTAGTTAATTTACCAAGTGAACACGGTGAACATGGACTCAGATATATAGTTAGCGCAATGCTAAGGTCAGCGGCAGCTTTTTTTGGGCTTCCAGTGTTTTTTAGTGGAGACGGCAAATATTTGACATGTAAAGTTTCAGGAAATAACATGCAAAGACCGAAAATTCAAAAGTAAAATTTAAAAAATATCAAAAATAAAACGTTTTCCATACCCATAACATCACCCAGGTCTCCTGGTGAAGTCAGAACACAAATAAGTAGCATTACTACAGATACCAGCTACCAAGTGCTTTAAAAAGTCGTGTTTTTTATAACACAAAATTACTACTGAATAATCGGACAATTAAATAGAGCTCTTAAATGAGTGAATAATACCCTAATGAAAAAGACAAAAAAAATGATCCTACATACTGTACGTATGTAGAGATGTAAGAGAAACATTAACACACCATAAAGAAGGAAGAAAAACAAAGGTCTAATGCCAAAATAAAGTGTTTAATATCAAAGTTATGAAATTATGCATTCTAAAAATCTAAAGATAGCATTACATATTTGCAATAAAACTTAGACACTGCAGGTCTATGACTAATATAGTTTACTAAATAGGGCGTAAGGAAGTAACATAGAAAAGTGTGTTTGAAAAGCTCCATTTTAATTGAGCAAAATTACATTTTCAGTTAATCTCAGTTAAAATAGATAAGTGTGGACAGGGCCTCACTTTCAATTATTTTTTAGCTAATAGTTATTCCTCAGACTTCTGACTGCTAAGATAAACTGTGGATTTCTTGTTTATTATTTACACTGCAAAATAATCACTATGTTATTCAATGAGAACATGCATTTGATTCTATTCATTGTAATAAAATTAAGTAATCAGTGTTAATCCAATAACTGTAAATAATAGCCACTGAATAGCACTAATACACCGACATACTAAATGTCATGGGAGAGAAACAAGTGTCAGGCCCCGTTATTTCTTTTTTACCATGTCTCATGAAAGCTATGGAGCTCAGAGCCAACTGGGTCATTCATTCAAGTCCAGCGAATTACTTACAATGGACTTTTCCTTCATTTTTCACACGATTCACATCAGATTGAGAGGAAAAAAGTTAGCAAATGACCAAAATTGGCTCACGGAGTTCAGTTTAATGCTTTCAAAAAGGATCAATAAAAGTCAAGAGATTTTCCAAAGTGCGATTTGCGGCTAATCAGACACAATTGTGTACATTGTTTGAACATACCTCGTATCTAGGTGCCTTCAATTACGCTGTTGGCTTGGACTGTAGCAATAAAGATCTTTCTACTTTACTTACACACACACACACACACAAACCACACAAAAACCTTCATACACACAAACCCACACACACATCACCTGCCAAAAGCATCGTTTGCCAGCACAACGCTTCATTTGCCATGCAAATGTAATCTCTTTATTAGTCAGTATGCTGCTGGGCTGCCGGTTAAGCAGAGCACAGCGATCTTGATCTTATCCTGTCTGCTGCTACCGCTATACTTAAAAGAGAGAGAGAGTGTGTGTGTGTGTGTGTGTGTGTGTGTGTGTGTGTGTGTGTGTGTGTGTGTGTGTGTGTGTGTGTTGTTGAATAAAAGTAGTGTGAAGTGTCTGGATGTAGACAGTATGAAAAATATACAGTATATATAAATAGATAAATTGATGGTTACAGGGTTGAAAGAGAGAACGGAAGACAGATAGAGAGAGAGAAAGAGAGAAAGAGAGATAGAGAGAGAGAGATAACATGTAAGGTGTATATCTGTAACAGTAATCTACCCCTCCAGCTGAGGTGTGGTCATTTTGGTCACTAAAGGTGATCTGATCCGTGTTTACAACATCCGAGCTAATTGAGCCGAAATGAAACCCCATCGCCATGGCAACTCCATAGAGACCTGAGAGACAGCGAGTGCGTGTGCAGTCGTTAAGCTAAGGCCTCCATTTCAGCCGCTGCAGTATGTATGATCCGGCATAACATTATGACCACCTTCCTGTCTCTACTCTTATTACCACCAATTACCAACACAAATTGTGCAGCAACAGATTCGGTCTGTGACTTTACTTCTACTAAAGCAGAGACAGAGAAGATAGAGAAGATATGAGGTATGAGTGTCTAATAAAGTTTAAACACAGTGTTTAAAAACTTCAGCAGCACTGCTGTGTCTCATGCACACATCTATTGTTCATTGGAACATACAGTACAGTAGGTGAACTAATGAGTTGACAAGGTAGAATCAGTCTGTTTTAGGATAGAGTTAGAATCAATGACACATGTCACAAACACACCCCAGAATCTAAAGACAGCAGGTGTGTGTGTGTGTGTGTGTGTGTGTGGTTGGCAGTGGTCTCTGGTGTAGGCAGATGGTGAAACTCAATTAGCCCTTCTCAATCCCTCATGCATCCAGCATACAGAGAAAAGAGGAGGATAAAAGATGACAGAAAATGAATGAAAAGAAAATCTCAGTCCATTTCATACATCACTCCCTCTCTTTCTGCTCTCTCTCTTATTTCCTATTCCTTCTCTATCTCTCCCAATCTTTCTTACTATTTCCTGTTTCTTACAGTCTCATCTCCTCTGTTTTATTTTTTGCTTCTCTCATCTTATCTCATTTTCATCTTTTTTTTGTCTCTTTACTTCTCTTGTATATATATATTTTTTTCTTCTGTCACTCTCTTTCATCTCTTTCTCTTTCTCACTATTTGTCCTTTCTTCTCATTCTCTTACATTCTGTTCTCTTTCAGATTTCTTCTTTTAATTTTTTTGTCAGTTTTGTTTTTGAATTTCATCTAATTTTCTTTATCCTATCTTTCTCATTCTGTTTTTTTATAGTTTTCTTTATTTATTTTCTTTTTCCCATCACTTTATTTTATTCTCTCTTTCTGTGTGTCAGGGGTGTTATTCTTAGGTGTGTGTTGTGCTACATGGTGAGTGTGAGAAACTTTTATAGGACACTGTTGACATTAATTAACCATTACAAACTAATTACACTGGAGTTTATGTTTCCCTCGTTAATCCTACTCATTACTACTCTCTTTTTCATCTTGCTCTTTCTCGTTGTCTTGACTTTTTCCTTCTACAAACGCAGCATTTGTTACTATATCTACTATACCATCTCTCTATTTCTAATGATCTCTTTCATCTGTTCTCTTTCCTCTTATACCTCATGTCTTTTCTCTTTATCTCTTCTTATTTTTCCACTGGACATATGTATCTCTTCATGATATCTAACATATACAAGTGTAAAAAAAAATCCCACCAAAAATTATGTATAGCACAATAATCACACTGTCATTACATTATAATGAAACTTATAATTAGGGAACAGCTGAATAATCAATAAAAACACTTAGAACAATAAATACTGTAAACATGTGACCTGTGTGTCTGAAGATGGTCAGCGCAGAAAAGCATAGCCTACTAAAATAAACGTTAGAAATTTGAATTTTATGTTAGGGTTTAATAAAGTGGGCTGATGTCTATTAGCTATATATCTACTTCAGCAGAGAGTAATTCATTTGTGCAGTATGTGGGACTGTGGGCGGGACCTGGCTGAAATGTCTGCCAATTTTTGGGAGCAGATTCTAGTGGGAATGAGTGGGAGCATGATTAAAGAAATCTGTGGCATACAGAACTCTGCCTTTAACTATTAAATACTGCAATATTCAATGTACAAGCCATTATTTATGTCTTTATTTACATAGCAAACTTCTAAAATTGACCAAAATTACCATAGATACTCAGTACAGTATAAATAAGTCGAATGATACATTTAGCTTTATACTGATGGCAACAGCAGACTGTATGAGCAACAGCCTCTGTGTATTTACACAGTCTTAAATGAGCTGGTTGTACTGGCAGCACTGGTTACCGTGTTGGGCCACATGTCTCTGTGACACGGTTTAAGGTAATCCTTTCCTCTTCCTGTCCGAAAACAAAGAAACACACCTGATCTCTGTTTCTCACGCTCTCAGCCTGAAACAGAGGAAACTAATCCTGAGTATGTGATACCCACACACACCAACACACACCAACACACACAAAGCTGACGCTGGATGATGCATATGTGTGAGCAGCTAAACAGCAAGTGGCCCAAACAGGTATCAGAAAGTGGCTGTAAACGCATACACACAGACGTTTGTTTTCATACAACGTCAGGACCTGAGTTATACTGTACATACATACTGATAAAACAGACAAAATGGACCACTGTCAGTAAAAGGACTGTGTATTGTGATAGAATATGTAACACAATTTTTTCAATACTGTCTGCAATTTGTGGATGTTAAATTGTTAAATTGTTAAAATGTAAAATTTTTCTGTCTTTTTAATTAATATTTAAAAAAAAAAAGGATTGTTTCTGTTTGATTCTACTGTTCCACTATATGATAAACCATCCCCTGAACTATTGCAATTTTTTAAATAGCCATTACAACTGTCATATGTTTATGTGTTTTTTGAAAAACTTGAAAAAATTTGTTATTTTAGTAAGGTGTCGATATAGCATTATTTTGCGATCTATTGTATGCAAGTAAAAATATAAAGATTTCTTTTTATTTATTTGACTGATAATTTAATTTAAACAAAAAATACCTAACCTGTTAATGTTGTTATGAGAATCAATGCCATTAACACTGAGTTCTTGAGAAACAACTTTTTTCCACCCCAAGAGTCAGTTTGCCGTAGGTACTCACCCCTGTCACAAGCACTGCTGTTCAGGATATTCCCTGATTGATCCATTCTGATCTAGCCATAATGATTCATGACTGTCCACTTCTTCATCTTCCACATCCAATCCATCGACTGTGAGAAGCAACCGGTCGTTTACTATCTAACACTGATCTCAGACCTTGACCTGTGCTATCCTGTGTTACAGGATCATCAATGTTTTTCACTTCCTCTGTGAGTGGTCTTAAAGTTTTGGCTCATTTGCTGTACATAATAAGAATATATTCTTCTAAGCCCGACCCGAAATTGAGCAATGGCGTTAACCTCAGTAAACTACTTCAGTTAAAAGAGAAAAAAGAGGAAGGAAAACGGAAACAGACAATTATTCCGTTATTTACTGTCCTCGTATGGCACTCTCTGCTGTTCTGAAGGAGACAAGACAGGTCTGTCGAACACACCTGTCAGCCTGATTCACCCATAGTGAGTCACACAGTGAGCGAGCGCGAGAGAGAGAGAGAGAGAGAGAGAGAGAGTGCAAGAGAGAGAGAGAGAGAGAGAGAGAGAGAGACCTCAACACACTTAGCTGGAAACTGACTCATTATTAAACCACTCAAATACAATTTTCAAATTTCGGCTTATGCATAATTATAACACAGCCAGGACATAATCACGTTCAAGTAGTCCAGACTAAGTGTTAATACTTTCAGTCCAGAGTTATTTCTAGTCTGTGCACCGTCTGCCATCACACAGACAGCCAGTGGCAAATCATGCGCACTCATGCTCCCATTCAACCAGCATCCAAAACGTCCCAGCGTCCCAGTCCCAAAATGCACTTAGCACTATTACTGAACACTGCAACACTGTAGCTAAAGCTAAATTATCTTTTAGTAGCAGTAAATACTGAATTCATTATTAATCTGTAACACTTCAGTTCTTCAGTTATGTCGTATTAATAAGCTAATAGAATTATCTGCATTTTGCCTAAAGGCGAGCTGAGCTGAACTAATGGGAATCAGATTGGCAATTAATATTTTATATCTAATTAACAAGTTTTTACACATTTTGTACGGAAAAAAATGACTGAATTTGAAAATCTGTAATGGTAAACCTGGACTAAACTACTATGTCTGGTCCCATTCGTGATCATAATAATAGATTATTACAAAAAGCTATTTTTAATTCTTAACTATCAATTTAAGTATTCAATTTTGGATCAATCCTATTGGTCCATGTATCATAAAAGTTTGACCCCGGTCGAACTGTCACCTTTCAAATGATTACATTTTGTACATTTTAAGTATGAAACTTCAGAAGCTAAGCTAAGGAAGAAGCTACTTACCCAACACTAGATTACTCCCATTTCTACATCTGCTTCAGTGCTGCACAATCCGAAAACAAGACCCACAATTATCACTTGCATTTATTAGCCACAATTTTAATACTGGGCTGATAACAGTAATTACAGTTTTCCATTTAATGGCAAATAATATATCGGCTGGAGATTTTGCATTTTTTTCGCATTTTGCTTCAGTAATAAAAAGCTTTTACCATCTCCTATGTAAAACTGTCTTTTTCACTTTCTCCCACTCCTCTCTGCAGCATACTTTTTTACTGTCTTTCTGCCCTTAAGGTCTCATTAACTCTGGGTCACCAACACACGCACACACACACGCGCCATAACACCTTTAGATATGAGGACACCAGATATAATTTGGCTACCTATGAGTATGAGAGAGAGGGGGTGCTTCTTCCATGACAATGCTATAAAAAGGCTCTTATGTGGCTAATTTTTGGGGTAGTGTACCTCTTGGTGAGAGATCGTTGACTGCTAGACTGCTGTGCTTCAACGATACACTAATATATATTTATATATTTTTTCAGTTAATAGACTTTGAAAAAGGGTGCATGGTTGGATTGAAAGAAACTGGATGGTTGTATTGACCCACTGTCACCTTTGTTTTGGAGTGACACACTGTCACAACCTTATACAGTATGTGATGTTCAGATGTTTGCAGAGCATCCTGTAGCCACATGTGTTGTTTCTCATGGCAGGGCTTCCAACAGGCAATGGTTTCCAGTAATGTCTTCATGCCAGATTGCAACATTTGCCTGCCCGGTCACCAGACTTAAAACCAGTCCAGCATTTATGAGACCAGCTAAGATGCCAGCTTCAGTAACCTATGAGTACATCGGATCTCCAGGCCCAGCTGCAACATCTGCAGACAAAATGTTTTTTTTTGTTTTTGTTTTATGTGGAATTCCCCATTACCACAGCCAAACCCGGATCCATTATTCCCTGGAAGATCCCTGGACAGGGTCTGATCCCAACCTTCTAGACTGTATCCATACATCCCTAGTTCTAACACCTCCAAATATAAGAACCATCAGACAAGCATTGTGTTGATCCCCCTGAGGCTGAAGGTCACATCCTCTCTCCTTAATTCCACTTTTTTTTAACAGCACTTAAACCACACCAGCAAGTTCACACAATGACACACATTGGTCCTTCACCACGGCCTTATAACACACACAATAACAGACAAAGCTCTCCGCTGCAGGCCATGGGCCCCGCTCCATTCCTGTAACTCTACTCTTCAAGGTTATACACAGAAACACACACACACACCCTTACTGTAACACCGGCCTTAGAACTAATCTGACACAGGCTCCGGTTATGCCGCTGTTGTGTTTTACAACCCAGCTGTGGATTAGCCGTGTGTATGTGTGTGTGTGTGTGTGTGTGTGAGAGAGAAAGAGAGGCGTTAGGGATTAGTGCTATTTGGTGGACACACCTTGTGCACACAAAAGAGCAGTAGTGACTACATGTCTGTGTTTGCAGGTAACACACACACGGACTTAGCTATTGCAACACACCTGCAGTTTTGCGCACTCACACACTCAGGCACAAACACACCTGCGGCCTCGCGAGCGTAACTCAGGGTGTTAGAGCAGGATTAGGAAAGAAAGAGACATGTCTAACGCTGCTGAAGCATTTCAGGTGGGAGCAATTAGACTGCATGTCCAAAGGATGAGAGCATCTAGCTTTTCTGAATGTTTTTCCTTTGTAGTTTATAAGATGGGCATGTTTTCCTCAGTGATCAGGTCAATACCAGTGAGAAGAACTAGCACACACTCATCTGTTTTTACCTGTGTGTATCTTTCTGTGGGCTACTTCATTTGAGCATGTTAGTTCACCTGAAGATGCCCTTCTTAAAGGCGGCACTTCCACGAATATCTGCTGATTTTAATGCTTAGTAGTTTTTAAAGTAAAATATTGATCTAGTGGATTCAGTAAATTACATACAGCTCTGGAAAAACTTAAGAGACCACTTCGGTTTCTGAATTAGTTTCTCTGATTTTGCTATTTATAGGTATCTGTTTGAGTAAAACGATCATTGTTGTTTTATTCTATAAACTACAGACAACATTTCTCACAAATTTCAAATAAAAATATTGTCATTTAGAGCATTTATTTGCAGAAAATGAGAAATGGCTGAAATAACAAAACATATCAATATTTGGTAGGATTAAACCTGGTTTTTAATCACAGTTTTCATGCGTCTTGACATGTTCTCCTCCACCAGTCTTACACACTGCTTTTGGTTAACTCCTGGTGCAAAATTTCAAGCAGTCCAGCTTGGTTTAATGGCTTGTAATCATCCATCTTCCTCTTGATTATAATCCAGAGGTTTTTAATTTGGTAAAATCAAATAAACTCATAATGTTTACATAAACTCTTAATTTTTTTCTGTATGTTTTCTCTATTAAGCAGAACACAGTTTATATCGTCTTGGTGGGAAGAATGGCAAAGGGATGTGATGCAATGCTGTGCTGAATTGTGAGGTCACAATGCTGAGAAGTTAGCCTGCATTGCGACGTCACAAAGTCACAATGCTGTCAAACTGTTCTGTACTGTGAGGTCACTACACACTGCAAAATCTGGTGGCATTTTGATGTCAAAGTGCTGGAAATTTGGATTCTTGTCATTTTAAATTCTGCAAAGTTAGACTACATTGTGTTTTATACATTTTTGTGAAATTTACATCACATTGCTGGGACATTTTGCTGTATTGTGATGTCAACATGCAGGGAATTTGTGCTGTAATGTGATGACACTGTATTATGACGTTGAGCAGTCCTGTTATGTCATGATGCTTCAAAATTGGACGGCATTTTAATGTCACATGCTGTGATTTGGTGGAATTGATGTCGCAATGCAGGAAAGTGTATAAAAGCCAGGGTACAAAGCCTATGTATGGATGTAGGATCAGGTTATAAAGGCTATGTAAGAGTATACAGGATATGAAAAAATGTGGGGTAAAGTTAAAAAGGATAAGTAAGAATGTAGGGTCAGGTTAAAGAGATTGTCATGCTTTGTGAAAGTCTGAAAACTGATCTGAGAACAGCAGTGAAAACTTTATCAGCATGCTTCACTGGTATCTGAGAGCTACTGTTACACAGAATAATACCAGGGACCGAGTGAAATAAAAAGAGAGATAGAAAGAGAGACGAGAGGGAACTGGAATGAGTGCTAGTAACATAAGGCTGTCTAAAAACAAACCTTTTCCCCAGTATATTATCCACATGGCAGATGAAAACTGCAGTGTGGTCTAGATGCTGCACAGTTTGATGAAAAATTCAAATAGCTCCTTCACTAAAGGTCTACATAAACCAAATCCATAGTGCCGGCGGTGGAGGGAGCGTGGGAGGTTTCTGCCAACAGGCTCTGCTCAAACATGGTGGAACATTATTGAACTGTACTCACCTTCAGCAAGACGTAGGGGAAAAAAGCCCTGAACAACTGAACATGAAGGTGCTAATCATAGACCCGTGGAATAGCATAAGAGCAAAGGGGACCTGCAGTATACGCTTACAGGATGTGTAGTAATAAAAATAAAAAAAATTAGCCTGTTTTTCAATCAAATTTATGATTTCATTTGTCTAAAATTGATCAGCCTAGGGTTGTATAGCTGGGATATACTGTATTTTGATGTCACAATGCTGTGAGGTTGGACTGTATTATGATGTAATGCAATACCACAATGCTTTATAGCTGGGCTACACTGTGATGCCACAGTGACCACTGATATAGGTTACACCCACAGTGACAGTAAACGTAGAGAATGAGTAGTATAATACACTCAGTTAGTTATAGGGTGTCACCGTAACTGGAAGAAGAGGATACATATACTTGAACAGTAGTGTTTTGAACACAACGCAGAAAAATGAGAGTTTTGAGGAGTTCCACATATATTCACCACCTTCTACAGAAGAGGAGCTTTGTCTATTGTTGACGCAGCTAAATTACACCATACACACAGACACCCATATGTCTCCACTTACCATTTTTTTAAAGGATAAACCGACACCAGAACATCCTAACCCAGAGAAATGGCTCGGTTCTAAAGCTCCTGTAAAGCAGGCAGGTCAGGTGTGCTGTGCCATTTAGCCAATGCACAAACCCTGTGCCCCCTGCCCTTGTAGATTAACTTTAAAGCTGGAATCTTTTCAGACAGTCTCACAGGCTGTTTTGTGATGTCAAAAAGCTGTGAAATCATGCTGTACTGTGATGTCAATACTTTGAAGTGGTGCTATAATCCCGTCGCAACAATGCCGTGAGATTGTGCTGGATTGTGTTTTCACAGTACTGTAAAGTTGGCATGAATTGTGATGTCACAATGCTGTTAAGTGCTGTATTGTGATGTCACAATGCTGAAAAACTATGCTGTATTGTTATATCACTGCAAATCTAGAGTGCATTGGGATGTCAATGCTGTAAAGCTATGTTATATTTAGATGCTGTAAAATTGTCCTATGCTGCAATGCCACACTGCTGTAAAATTCTACTGTATTGTGATGTCACACTGCTATAAAACTAGAGTGCATTGGGATGTCACTATGTTGTAAAGCTGTTATATTTGTGTTGTCACAATGCTGTCAACTTGTGCTGTACAGTGATGTCACAATGCTGTGAAGCTCTGTCATATGTGGATGTCACAATGCTATAAAATTGTGCTGTACAGTGATGTCACAATGCACCGAAGCTCTGTTATATTTGTGATATCACAATGCTGTATATTTTTGCTGTATTGTGATGTCACAATGATGTGAGGTTTTAGTGTTTTATAATGTCACAACAGTTCTACCAGCCCATGTAAACTCAGGCAATACAAAGCTGTTGAAACAAGATACAGCAGATTAAATCTAGACAATAATACTCCTTTGATCCTCTACCAAGAACACTGGTTAACAATTAACCTTAACCCCAGTGACCCCGGCCTAAGGCTGTTGTGTCAAAATACAACAGGATCTTAAAGGTTCTTGTAAACATCTACTTTTCTAGGAAGCCCTTGAACTAGATGTTGGAACATTACTTTGAGGACCTGACTGCATTCAGCTAGAGTGTACTAGATCATGTACTAATGTTTGATGATTACACTGAAATTTCTCATGTCCTATGACTTTTGCCATGTCCCACTGAAGAAAAAAAGAGCACTGCGTGTGTGTTCACATGGGCAACTCTAGCCAGATGCTGCCAGCCATGATCATTACCACCCACTATGCTCACTGTCTACTGTGGTTGGTAGTGCTTCCTGTACACATGTGACATGTTACATGTTAACTGCCTGTGCATTATCAGAAAAGAATGTCTCACCCATTCCCACATTTAAGCCACTGTTCCAGCAATAGGTGCACTTTAAACTAAAAAAAAAAAAAATCCAGACAGTTTATTTAATGAATAATGGCTAAATCCATTCTGTCCCATGTCTGAGACTAACTAGAGGTCAAACTCATACGCTTTTTTGACTTAAAACCCAAGTTTGGTTAACAATTAATGAACGCACACCCACAAAACAAACCTAATGACCCACATGAAAAACTGCCTAAGGCTAAGGTAGAACAGGATGTAGGACGTTCTGGCTCTCTTCACCCATTACCAAGAAGAGCTTTATTTACCTTTATTTAATAACTAATAAACACCCTCATTGTAAAGCTAATGACCCAAAGAAAGGCTGCCTGGGGCTGCTGTATCAAGGTACAGTGGATGTCTTGACCTGCGACTGAGAACAGTTAACCATTCACCTGAAGCAGCAACATTCCTAGACACTAGGTCATGAGTAGACATGTGCTAATGCTTCAGACACTGCTACTTTTCCTACGGAGACTCTTAAGAATACCAGCTATACAAAGATTAACTGAAGCGATGCCATTGAGATCCTACCAACTTAATATATAAAACTGATTAAAATTAAATTGATAACATAAGAGATAACAACAACATCAAGAGCAAAAAGTTATCTTTATGGAATCAACTGTGATTCTTCTATGGCATCATTTTAAGGACCTTTTCTTGAACACTAGTTTACTATAGTTTAGACACACTGGTAATTTGCATTAGATTTACATGTTTTTTTTAATGGCCTTGACCTACATTGGTGAATCACATCATACCAAATCCCCCATTCAACCACAACCCTAATGAGGCCCAGATTTAATGCTAATAAATCACCATGATCCTACACTTAACCACAATTCTACCCAACCCTTCCATAACCACAACTCCAAACCTAAATATAAATTTGACCTGAATAACTTACAGATAAAGCATTAAGCCACTGAAAGCTATGCATTTGTGAAAAATCCGAATCTCAAATGTCTGTGTGCTAAAGAACATTTATATATTTGAACGCATAATTAGTGTTTATTTGATGAATTTAACATATTTAAAGTTCTGGAAAAACAAATACATTTGCAAAAAATGTAAGATACTGTATCCTTTCAAATTGTTGAATTTAGAAAAAAATATGCGTGAAAATGATTAGTTTACTTGTTTTTTGGGGGTTCAATTCAATTTAGGGAGTTTTCTTGGTTATAATTTACAAGTCAGAGTTTAAAAAGAAATTATAACATAAAAGCATTTATTTAATTAATTAATTAATTAATTAAATAATAATTTTAAAAATACATAATTACTGGCACATGCTGCCGATGTTGGGGAGGCTTTATAATGTTCTGTCCCATGCCTAGAATTAGGTATAGTACTAGTAATTGTTCCCAAAAGATTTAATTGCTACAGAAAATCCTATTCTATGGCCAGAACATCTCTACACTGACTAGACAAGCTGTGTGTGTGTATTTGCACATGTGTCAGCAAAGGTTGCACCATATCTTGAAGTAGCTTCTGTAAATGTATTCATTAGATGGGGGTCCACAAATAGAGAGAAAGGGAAAAAGAATGAGGTACATTTACCATGAAACATTTCCTTAAACTTTCTTTAACTCTTTCCTTTAAAGACATCTAAACGAGGACAATATTCAGCTTTTTAACGTGCATACTGGGTACACAGTCCCCATAGACATCAAAAACCCACACACACAGACTAACTCACACACACACACACACCTGTTATGAAGGACTTCTTGACATTAGCACAATCAATAGCTAAGGCTTTCCTAATTGAAGGTGAGATTGCAGCGGTTTTACTGAAGGGGAGACTGCTAGACAGGGCGTGGGTGGATTTCTCAACCAGCACTGTGTGTGTGTGTGTGTGTGTGTGCGTATGAGTCTCTAATGGGGTAAAATGGGTGAGTGTGTGTGTGTGTGTGTGACAGCTATCAGTAGGGTTATTATAAACAGTCATGTTGTGACCGTTACTGTATAATGGCTAATCTATTTTTCTGCATTCTTCTAGACACATTCCCACATTAAATCAACAGTGCACTGTGAGAGGAGGGGAATTCACACAACAATGGCCTCTCTCCCCCTCACCCAGCAGGCATGTGTGTGTGTGTGTGTGTGTGAGTCACTAGCAGTGCGAATCATTCCACACAGTCCTCTTTTTGTACTCCATAGGCATAAATGATTCCATCCCCATAAAACGCGTCTGCTAGCGAATAATAACTCAATACGCAAATCTTCCATATGACACGTTAAATCAAGTGCAGATGCTGTCAGCAGGCTCGCATCACACCGCATCTAGCTCTTGGAAATCTAGGGGTATTATTGCTATTAGTTTTTGCAATGCTATTTAAATGCAATTAGACGATTATTTAAAAATAATTGACATTTAATGTACATTCTGTACAAATAGATTTAAATGTACATTTCTCATTTCGCTTTGGGTTTCTTTTTCAATTTTTTTAAATTTACCAAATTGAAAACCTCTGGACTATAATCAAGAGGAAGAAAGATGATCACAAGACATCAAACCAAGCTGAACTACCAAGAGTGGCATAAATTTACCCAAAAGCAGTGTGTAAGACTGGTGGAGGAGAACACGCCAAGATGCATTAAACTGTGAATAAAAACCAGGGTTATTCCACCAAATATTTATTTATCTTAAAACTCTTAAAACTTCATGAATAGGAACTTGTTTTCTTTGCATTATTTGAGGTCTGAAAGCTCTGTATCTTTTTTGTTCTTTCAGCCATTTCTCATTTTTCTGCAAACAAATGCTCTAAATTACAATATTCTTATTTGGAATTTGGGAGAAATGTTGTCTGTAGTTTATAGAATTAAACAACAATATTAATTTCACTCAAACCCATACCTATAAACAGCAAAATCAGAGAAACTGATCCAGAAACTGAAGGGGTCTCTTAATTTTTACCTGAGCTGCATATCCTGATATTTCTCATCCTATAAGGTAATAACAAAAAGATACTCCAGAGACAAAAGCAAAGGTTATACAGGCACTTTTATTAATATTCAGCTGGAGATGAAAATGAGACACTTTAGAGATCGGCTATGTATTGATTTAGAAAGCTGCAGATGCAGCTCAGTTTACTCATTAAGCATGATAACCTCACTTTTGCCAGTTTTCTGTCTGTTTTGACTCTTTATTCACAAAAAATATATAATACCTTAATCTGGTACATGAAAGTGTTGGTACCTGAAAAAGACCATAGCATGAATTTTTACTATGGTTTTCCTGGTTGATGTTTTTTTAGCTGAATGACGATTTACATTATATATATTGATATTTTAAAACTCAATATATCTCCCAGCCCTACTTTTTGAAACATATTTAATAAGCACTGTTAACATAAGACAAAAAATATACTACCTTTTTTTTTGGTCTTCTTAATTATATGAAATGGGTCATTAATTAAATAGACTCATAATGAATTGATATTTAATGAACTTCCTCTAAAAGATGAATCTTACTGCAAACCAAAGTCTGAGACCAAAGACTACTTTTATAAGTAGAACAGTGTAAAAAAGTTGTGTATATTAATGTCTAACTACTGTCTGTCTGGGGACCTTTAGGTTAGCCAGCATTTTATTGTCACACATTATTTGACACACAAATATCTTAATATATCTAATACACATTATTTTTTTTTGGTTCGTTTTAGGTTTTCTTTTTCTGTTCAGCGTCTTATATAAAGTCAAAAAGAAAATCTGCATCCCAGAATCGACTGTATTTGTGCTAAAAACACAAAAATAACGTCTCTTCCACTTTTATATAGCAATGCTGTATAGAATGAAAGGCTGTAATCTGCAGTCTCTACCCCTCATCTCAATAGGATACAACAAAGTAAAACAAATAAACATTTCAGCAACAAGGTTTAGCTGCCTCCAGAACTTCTAGAGTGAAGCTTTAAATATTATAATTCAGACAACAAGCTAGTTTCTGGAGTTTTTTATTGAGCAAATATAAGTTAATGTCACTGGACAGCTCAACACACTCGGAAGAAAACACAAACTGCCAGTTCAGTTCTGTCAGCTAACAGACACCAACACTGGTTTGGACTGGGCAAAGTAATGGTGGAAAGAGGGGAGAAGGTAGACAGAGAGGCCAATTATGTTCTCTGGAGTTTCCAACCATGAACTGCTGTGGCATCTCAAGAGTTCAAACTAGCGAGGACTTATAAAGTGTAAAAATATATATGATGTGAATGATGTGTCTTGTATAATGTTATTGTACAGCTTACTCTGTCATTTTAGGATATTCGATAACTCTGTGCATCACTTTATACACATGCAAATATTGTATTCTTAGCATGATATAATATATATGATATATGATCACAATATAAAACTGCAGACTAAAATCTTAGAATGTCTTCAATACAATTCAATACTATGCAAATAAATTGCTACATTAAACACTAACGTTTGAATAGCAGGAGTGTATAAAAAAAAAAACAGTGACGAAAAGATGAATGTCTACTGAAAGAAATGATTAAACTACCTCCTTTTCTTTTGTGTACCCATTCTTTGGACTTTTTGACCTGCTCCAATTGAGCTATTGAAGTCTATGGCCTTCATCACGGATCGTTGTAGAAAAGGAAACGTGGTATACTGAAAACTCTGATAATGAACTGCATGATCTCTTAGTAACGACAGCAAAACACGTTCATAACAGGACAGCTTTTGCAGCATCAGGAGAACCAAGGACTGTTATCTAATCATGAAAAAAGGAAATCATTGAAATTTTACAGGGAGTTGAAAAACAAAATGTGAAAGAAGACTGAAGCCTTGAAACTTTTTTAGCGTTTATGGCTAAAATTGAAGCTTTTTTAAATTCCGTGCTACAGGTCATGGATAGGAACTGAAATATACAGCACAATATATGAGAAATTTAGCTTCACAAAACTCCAAGAATCAAGGTAAGCCTAGTTTTGTGAATATTTGAACAACTGGTAATTTGGGACCAAAATGACTTGTTCTTTATTCTGAGAAAGTTTACTTTTATTATTAAATATGTTTCATATGCAATTTACTATGAACTTGCCTAATATAGGACTTAAGCTTTGCCTTCAGAGCCTTAAAATGTGTATCATATATCTCAATAAGAAAACCAGATACAAGTTTTTAGAAGTGGAAGTGCAATCCATTTTACAATCCATTTTAATCTTGTTTTTTTTAGAACTGTTGGACTAGGCCTGTAGCTGAAATGCTTTTACTGCAATATTTTTGAAAGCATTGTTGAGTGTTTATAATATCACTACAGACTTTATTCTCATTAATCTCAGGGTATGTATTTGCACAACTTCCATTTACAAGGATATTTCGAGCATAGATACACAATCCACAATCGCCGCGGATTTTGACATGAATTAAAACAAATAAAAATATTATATTGTTATTGTTGTAGCAGTGTTACAATAATATTACCGATATTATTGTACAGTATATAAGCTTTATAGTATTGTAATTAAAATTATTGTGCAAAAATATGTAAACTTCATGAAGTTCTTGTGAAGCCACAAATAAAAGCTCTTCTTTAACAAACAATAACTGCACCATAAAACTGCACAGTCACATCCAACCCACCAGCTCCATATCCATACCCCTCCCTCACCCACTCCTGCTTTACAGTCTGATACGGTTAGATCCAGCATCATACAATATTCACTTCTTCCAGTAGAACTCCCATCCCTCATAGTCACAGGCTGAGTCACTGTGCAGGTGTGTGTGTGTGTGTGTGTGTGTGGGTGTGTGTAGTTTAGTCATTGACTGGCTCTGAATGCATGTTATCAGTAGCATGTCTGAACGAGGTCATCCACAAAGCTCTATCAGGCTGCAGTTATTACCCTCCACTCTTATCACTCCTCCACAGCCTGTTCCACTTCCTCTGCCTCGTATCGCACTACGTATCCCATAATTCATCACTCAGGGCCGCTGTGCTCTGACACATGTACAGATTAATGCTAATTAGAGGTGCTCGTCTCACAGCACAGGGAAGCCATGGAGCTTGATACCGTTAACCCTGTGAAGGGGTGAGTTCTGCTACCAGTACTGTCATTTCATATTAATTATTCAGCACTGAAATAAAAACAGGAGAGAACCTGTGGAACCATGAGGTTCTACAAGTTCAATCCATAGAAACATTTAGCATATGAGAGGAACAGGAATGTATAGGATGAAGTCTAGAGTTCCTCCAGAGTTGATTAGTTTACAGTAAAATAAAAAGTACTTTTCAATAGAAGTCTCATTCTAGAATATATTTCTAGAGATTATACAAATAATCTGTGCATTGCATAAAGGTCATAAAAAGGTCACACTATAAATGAATGAGTGAGAAAGAGCGAGAGGGAGAAAGCAAAAAAGAGAGAGAGAAAGAGAGAGAGGACAGAGAGAGAGAGAATTGAATTTTCAGGATGTGTTTAATAATATATTGTCCACAACTCAAACTCGCTACATTTCAATCACAGAAACACTCTAAAATTTATTACAGCCTCAACATGCAGAGTCCAAGAGACAAAGAATAGATTGAAACACACAAAGAAAGAGAGGGATAGAGAAAGAGAGAAAGAAAAGAGTGATTGAGCAAAGGAGAGAGAGAGCAAAGAGAAGGAAGAGTAAAGAAGGGTGAGAGAGTAACAGACAGAGAGGGAAGGAATAGAAAGGAGAATGAATAAAAAAAACTCAAAGAGAGAGGAGGGGAATTAGAGAGACAGGGAGATAGAGAGAGGGGAGCATGAGGAAAACAGATAAAAGAAAAAAAGGTATACGAAGAGTGAAGAAGATGTAAAAGAGGGGGAAGAAGAGAGAAATAAAAGAGACAGACAGACAGACAGATAGATAAGATATAGGTATAGGTATAGTGCAAAGAAAGACAAAGGGGGAGCAAGAGCAAAACAGAAAGACCCCGTTTACACCTGGTAAATTAGTACTAAAAATGCAAAAGTGAGCTTAGTTAAATAATAAAAAATGAAGTAACACAACAAAGAACACGAGGAAAACCTCAAGGAGAAAAAAAAACCAGACAGACAGGATACAACTGACACATGACAGAAATAAGGAAGACGTCAACCAGAGACAGAAAGGTGTAAAGCTCACTGATTGGTCCTCTAGGCATAGTGTTAGGTTAGGCTCCTACCTGCTGTCAATAAGCTCTCAGTCATCCTTTCACTGCACTCTATATATTGATTAGGCCATACATCACCGTGCTCCTACAAGACATTATTTCTAATTAAAAACTAAGCTATAAATTGTGGGCTTTATTGCAGGGCCTGGGCAGTAAATAAACCGGGGGCGGGGACGGCAGTCATGAAAGGATTAAAAGAGCAATAAGGAATGAGACAGAGACATACAGGCATCTAGCGCACATGCGCACACATACACACACAGGAAGGATTAAAAGGACTGGAATGCATACACTATACAGTCAGAGTGACAAGAATGTAGGATTATAGCTATTTTTAATGTAATTTCTGTAGATACTGAATTACTTGCATCTACATTCTTTATTCTTTGTGGGAAATAATTAATAAACACGACCAATGGCATTAAAATTCCTATCACATATTTAATATAGAACATAAATATTGTTGGTATAGAACATACATATCGTCATTGGTAGCTGGTTTTTAGATGGTGTAAGCTGGTTTTTAAAGGTGAAGAAGATAAAAAAAAAAACTGGTAATGCAACGAAAACTACCATGGTCTTGCTGGTCATGCTTGTCAACCAGTATTCTAGCTTAGAAAGGTTGGTCATGCCTGTAGAGACCAGCAAAACCCCAATCCCCAATTCAAAAATACCCTATGTTGGTCAACAGATAAGCTAGGCTAGGCCAAATAACTAAATAACCAGCTTGTCCACATACTGCTGTTGTTGCAAAAGCTTGCGTTGGAGACACAGATACTTTGCTATGGCCAGCTGCATCTGCAGACTTATTTCAGATTGAAACCTGATTTTAACCTGCTATCAACCCCTACTGCAGAATCTGCAGGGACTGCATAAATATACAAACTGCATTTAATTAATTTTCTCAGGACACCTTTGAGAACATCTACAACTGCATGCCAAGATGTCCGGCATGTTGCGCTATACACAATGTCTGTCTAATTCAATTAACATGACCAAGAGTTACTCATATAAAATAGCCTAAATTTGTTATATTGCATTAGCATTGTTATACGACACTTCCTTCTGGGTTTTGCAACAATTTTTATGGCAATTAGTGTATTAAGAATAGATTAGCTGAGAAGCCATAGTGTAAACCATTAGTAAAACAGATACACACTGCCCTTTTATATCTTTGCATCTGTGTATTTAATATCCTCGATCAGACTGATCCGTACCACAGCATTCCTCACACTCCGCTCCTCAGGCATACTTACAGAAAGTGTGCTCCATAAGCACTGGGGCCATTTTTTTATGACACACGGCTGTTGAGCTGTGAAACGCAGTGCTTACTATATCCAGCTCCCAGAGGCACTCAGTATAAAATCCCACATATTACCTGCCACGGTTGGGTGCTTTGTAAGGAAATGCCACAGTTTTGCAAAAAGTATTGTGGAAATTCACGCTGCACTGTCAGATTCCGAGGAAAAGCTGTCTCTCCCGCTGGAATGAGCTACGACTGAGGCAGAAGTCTTATTAACAATGAAATACTTTAACTATGAGTGTGGTTATTGCCAGCAATATAAAAACATGCTGTGATCGCCCATATTCTGAGTGTTTCTTTTGCTCTGAAGCCCTGTTATAATATCAGCATTATTAGTCGAAAAAGACATGAGTTATTGGTTCCTTTTCCTTTTTTTTGGACAGTGATAATATACTGTATAACAGAATGCACTCTGGGTTAAAATTGACTAAATTTTCCAGAAAGCAAGAACATTCTAAGTCTTCAATAACCTTGACCCAGCACTGGGTGTTTTTAAAATCTTTCAGTGGCTTTCTATACTATGGTATTAGTATGATGCACAACAGCAGAAGTACTGCTTCAACATGGAAAATGATTTAACTTATACTGAGTACATTATCAATGTATGCTGATTTTCAGGTAAAGAAATTGACAAAATAGAAATTGAAAATGAAGCAATTGTGAAACATTTTGCACTGAGAAGCAATACCATAAAGACCAGAGATATGACCTTGTTTAACGTCATTCATTTGGTTAACAACCATGCTAAAAAAAAAAAAAACAGCATGGCCAGTTCAAGCTTGACTACCTTGACAAAGCTAGTGCACCAGCATGTCCAGCAAGAAAACTCCTCAACGGCCCACCCAACGTATCCTAAAAGTATAGGATGGAGCACCATTATTTCAAAAAACACAGTTACACTCCTTCATAGTGACACTAATGCTCAGAGTCCTATGGGCACAACTGCTTTAGGAACAGGCGTGATCTAATTAAAGTACACATAGTACATAAAATACATAAATTGTCCTTACTAGGTAAATGTATTTAAAGGTCAAGAAACCCTTCAGACATAATTTAACTGAAAGAATAATGAATGGAGGAGTGGGAAAAAAACCTTCACCCAGTCAATGTGAGAGAATGGTAGATGGTTATAGAAAATGTCTAATTAGGATTATTTCAGTCAAAAAGGGTAAATACCAACTATTAAGGCATACATTAGGGTGTCCTAACCTCTCTCACCAAAAATGTATATTTTTCTTCATTGTATGTGTTTAAAAGAAATTTAATCGGTTTTATTTTTCTAGTTTTATAATCTTCATCTCTCAATTCTGATCACAAAAAAGGTTTTAATGGAAGGTCCTATTTATAAACATGACTGTATATAATAGCACACTAAAACATAGATTTAGGATGCAGCCATGATTGGTGCAATCATATAAGCTAAGTATGCTAACACAGTAATAAAGTAGTCCCAACAAATTTTGTGTTCGACAATGACTCTCATTCATTTTCAGCAGCAATCTCAGAATTCCATTCTGAAGCTGATTGATCTCCCCATCCTTGGAGAGAACGAGTGAAGAACTGCAGGAGGGTTCATAGCTGGCAGTAAAAACAGACGATAAAGAGGAGGCAGTGAATTTCCGCCGGCACTCTTCTTCAGTCAATACACAATGACTCTCTCTCTCTCTCTCTCTCTCTCTCTTTCTCTGTCTCACTCTCTCGCTTTATTTCTCTCTCACACCGAAATCTACCGTCAAACTATTCCCAGTTGTCCTGAGGCTTTTGACAAGATTTGATTGGCCACAGGCCATAACCATCAGTCACTGTCACTGGAGTCTCCTGACACTTCACACACACACACACACACACACACACACACACACACACACACACACAGAGCTAACGTTCACAGGTTCTGATTCAAATGTCCCCATAATAATAGAGGGTGTGTCATGTAGGTGTGACATTGCCCCATAGAAAAAGTGCGAGAGAGCGAGAAAAGAGAGAGAGTGAGAGCGAGAGAGACAAAGCGTGACAGGAGAGACAGAAGGAGAGAATGTGTGTGAGGAGGGTGTGTATAATATGGTGTGTGGTGGCTGGGTGGGGGGTAAATGCTGGGTATTAAGAAAGAATTTGCGTAACTGACAGGCTGTGGCCAACCAGTTGACTGGAAATGACTCTGGCCTGAGGGATAGGGGATAATGGGATGGATATAGGGGGAGATTTGTGTGAACATGTGATATTACAATGCTGGGATGGGGGGGTGCGGGGGCTGCTGCTCTACATCTTTACACACAGCTAACCCTCTTCCTCTTTTTCTCTGAAAGAATGACAATTTAATCAAAGCTACCTGTACCCTTGTGTTGAAGTGTCTTTAGATGTTGCTCTAAGACCTCAATGTACTTTTTCTGCACTAACACTGCATCACAGAAGTGTACAGCTGCTTCTATACAAATGTACTCTCTGAATGGTCATGTGGGTGGGCCTATGTAGCCCTGGTCTCAGCCTGTGATGCCTCTGAAAAACCGACCCCACTTGTATACACAGTGTCTGGTATTTACTCTGGCTTTTGTCAGGTTAATTCTGATTGGCTAGCCATGTGTCCGTGGTCGTGCATTTTCAATCAGCGATCATCATCATTCTGTTCAATTCTAGTCAGTAAAAGCAAACAGCTGCCAGCACCGGGCAGAAAATTAGCCTGTTAAGAGTAAAACGTGGGATTTTTCATGATCACCTCTTCCTACACACCAAGACAAAGAAGTGGATTTTGATTGGTTGGTGTGCATGTCAGTCAAATGCAATGGCTTCATTTTGATAATTATTCAGTGCTTTCTGACGGTGGGTAGAAATCTGGCTTGAAAATTGACATTGAAATATTAGATTCCAGGGTAAGTGTAGATGGGGTCTCAATCTAAAGCAAATAAAGACTGAGAGTATAAATATGGTATTTAAAAAAGAAAAGAACAAGCTGTACAATGAAGTGAGGCATTTGTAGACTCAAGTCCTTGTACAACATACTCTATACTCTTTAACACATGCCGATCACGTCCCCCTCTGTGACCCTTACACAAATAGGATTTTTTCCATTTCGTCTTTATGGTTTCAGTGCCATTGGTGGCAAAAAAAACAACAGCAGAAGCAGCAACAAACTGCTCTAACCTAGAATTTATTTTCCACTGAGACTGTATGTGAGGTTTGGCAAACACATCTAGGCGCGTAGCAAGGGATCACAAGTTGGTATTTATAAGTTAGTATAAATATATGCTTATAATATTTATATATATAATATATATTTAAAGTACAGGCCAAAAGTTTGGACACACCTTCTCATTCAATGTGTTTTCTTTATTTTATGACTATTTACATTAAAGGCATCAAAACTATGAATGAACACATGTGGAGTTTTTTGTACTTAACAAAAATTGTACTTAAAAAAAAATGACCTGGCCTGAACCCAATCCAGATGGTTTGGGGTGAGCTGGACCACAGAGTGAAGGCATATATATATATATATATATATATATATATATATATATATATATATATATATATATATATATTTTTTTTTTTTTTTTTACGATATTTCAACTTTTTTTGTTAAGTACATAACTGCACGTGTTCATTTATAGTTTCGATGCCTTCAGTGAGAATTTACAATGTAAATAGTCATGAAAATAAAGAAAACGCATTGAAAAAGAGAAGGTGTGGCCTGTACTGTATACTATATATATATATATATATATATATATATATATATATATATATATATATATATATGATGGCTATATACATTTTTTAAATGTAAATATGTATTCATGTGCGTACATGTAACGTGTACAGGCTGGGCTAAAGCTGCTACGGTTATTTAATTCAATCTCATATTGGTTACTCTTGAAGAATGACAGCCTGAAACTCCCACCCACTTTAACATTATTAGAATCAGTGTGTGTGTGTGTGTGTGTGTGTGTGTTCAAATCCCCATAGGCCATTGCACAGTAAATACTGTATGAGCCTTCATTAGCCTCTCTGGTTGTGATGGGTAACCTTTTGCTTAAGGGTGTATTCTAATAAAGAGCTGTAAGCTGTCACTGTGTGTGTGTGTGTGTGTGTGTGTGTGTGTGTGTGTCTGAACATGCATGAGTAATCCCTCTCTGTTGGAGTGTGTGTGTGTGTTTCCTGCTGTTGTGCTGTCTGCTGTTGATGGAATAATGACATACTGAAAGTCATGCAGAATCCAGCTACACACACACACACACACACACTCTCTTTCCAAAAAAACATTTATGCTGAGAACAGCACAGATACGCCCTATATGCCTTACACACACACAAACCACAAAATTTGATTCCTGAAATTATTCAGTATGTCATAAAATCTCAAAGTCAACTGTGATTCAATTTCATCATTAGATTATTTCAGAAATGATTCAATACACCCAGAAATCCAGAAAGCATCTGGTCACACAACTAACTATTACCTCTGAATATATTTATGTATAAAAAAGGTTCACTTGATTTAGACCACTACACAATTTTCTTCAGATCAATGCAATATGAAATCTCAGTCATTCTTATAAAGAACATCCATCAAGTTCTTTATTTAATGCATCCAGAAACCTCAACATTCTATGTAATTCATTAGGAAATGCCTTATTACAATTTTAATTATTCATAAATATACATTAATAAATTAATCAGTTTTAGTATTTGATTAATTCAAAAACAGTTGAATACACTCAGAGATCTCACCTTAAAAATTAAACAGTTTTCATGTTTGATTGATTCTAAAATTATTCAATACACCAAGAAATCTAATATTTACCTTAGATTCAGTTTTAGGATCCGATTAATTTAAAATATAAGGCATCCAAAAACATTATACTTAATTATTTGATCATTTTATGAATTAATTCAGAAGTATAAATATCAGTAACTAAGATTTACGAAACTATAACTCTAATATTTAACAGCTATACAGTAATACTGTATTCCACGCATATCACTATTAATTTATATACCTCCAATGAATAAACAAAGAGTTCTTATTATTAACTCTATTATTAATAATGCAGTTACATACAATTACATGTGTGTATATGCAGTTGTTAGTTCTGTGTGCGTGTGTGTGTGTGTGTGTGTGTGTGTGTGGGTGGGGGGCAGGAAGACTAGCACTGCATGAAACTCAGAATGACTGAAGGAGAAACTGACAGAACTGACAGCATCACAACTCAGCAAACCACATACACACACACACACACACACACACACACACACATCTATGCTGCTGGAGAAAGCTGATTCTGCACAGCTAGCATATCTGGCATGCAAGAGGGCCTAAGGGTGAAGGTTTCTAAGGGGTGAAACACACACACACACACACACACAGAAACAAAAACAAACACCTACACACTCTTTCTGCAAGAACATTCTGTTTCAATGCAATGGATAGAAATACAAACAAATATGTCCAGCGAATCAGAATAATGTAAATATGCAAATAGCTATGCAAATGAGGGCATGCATAAACATTTGTGAAAGCACCTACGAGGCGCGAGAGTGTGTTGACTCTGAGTGTTTCAGTCATCGCAGCACAGAAAACAGCAGCACTGCAATCAAAGCAGCACTTTGTTAAACAAAGCGCTAACTCGAGCCAAAAGGTAAACAGTTTCAGAGCATATACACACACACACACACACACACACAGGTCCTCGCTTTCAATCCAAAACCTTTCGATTTGCATCAGTCTGACTGTTTAAATAAGCTGGTAACTCTGATTTATTACTACTTTTTAAAAAGCAATTCAAAGCATTGTGTCTCAGCTTTCACCTCAATTCTATTCAATTTGATTCTTTAGGAAATTATTCAACATGATGAAATCCTAAATAAAAAATATTCTTAATTTCTTAGTTACTAATTTATTATTTTATAGAATATTTAAATAGCAAAATAGCAAATTTCACAAATAGCAAGTTTTCCAAAAATCACGATATTTTACATACCCCATATAATTGATTCATTACATCCAGAATTCTCGAATTTGACCACAATTTGATAGAATTTCTTTTCTTTTGAAAAAGAAATCTCAATGACATGATTATACTTACAATTTATGCAATGTACTGAATCATAAATCAATTATTTTTTTCATCGATTTAGTGTATCACAATTACTATAAAATTCAGCTACAATTTAATTATTCGATTTGTTCATACACAATTCAATACACCAAGAAATGTCAAATTTATTCATGATTTAATTCCAAACTTTTTAAAATTTAGAAATGATTAAATTAGTTCAGAAGAAAGAAATTCAACAATAATTCTTTTTAAACATACAACTGCAAGGCACCCTCAGATTGACACAGTTTTTCACACAAACACACACACACACACAGTCTGATCTGCTGTAATGTAATTAAGTCATTGGGCCAAAGACCTATAATGACAGATCATGGAGTGCAATGACAGAGACTTACTGGTGTTATGAATATGTGAAGCCAGAGGGGAAGTGTGTGTAAATGGTGTGTGTGTGTGTGTGTGTGTGTGTTTGTCTCGATCGAGCCCTGCGTCTGCTGCCATCTCTTCTCTTCGTGGCGATTAGCACTAACGTGAAGTGAGTCCGCACTATAGGCAGAGAAGAAGCATCAAATGAAAGTCTTAATTCCGCGTCACGCAGCATTACCGACTTTCAGGGTGAATACAGTGCTCAGACTGAAATTAATTTGACACCTTTCACCACTAATAGGCTACTTGATTTGTGAGGGAAGCTTCTTTATAGAGACACCGAGACAGTACGGAGTATGAGAGATGGAGAGAACGAACACACACACACACACACACACACACACACACACACACTGTATCTGAACAGCCTTCAACCCATCATTAGGAATAAAACTCTACAAAAGCATGCAGACATTCCAAGACATCTCTATATTTGTTTATTGTTTACTGTTATTATTTTGAACTGTATGTATGTGTATATCATGCTGGTAACGCTTTGTACGTTTTTATACACTAAAATGTCAGGTTTAATAGCATTGCAAATAGCATTATTAATAAAATGATTTAGGGACTCTTTTACATTTAAAGTAAAATAGCAGAGCAGGCAACTGCAATTTGCATCGCAACAACTGTAGTAAACACAAGGTCCTACTCATCATACAGATATGAATTTTTAAATCTTGAACATGATGGACACTGATAGACCAGCTGGCTGTATTTACTTTTAACGATAATTTGATCAGAACATAAATGAGCGTGATATAATTACCGGCTAGTAGGATTCATTTATTATTATCTACTTCAGCATGGAAATTAGATTTAGCTCAAAGTGTTGGAGTCAATGCTGAAAGGAAAAGAGGACTGCATTTAGAAGAAAAGAAAAGAAAGAATAGAAGTTGCAAAAGAGACAGAGAGAAGAGAAGAGCAGAGCAGAGCAGAGAAGAGAAGAGAAGAGAAGATAGAACAGAGGATGGAAGAAGGAATGAGATGAGATGAGATGAGATGAGATGAGAATACAAATAAAGTGAAAAGACAATCTAAGGAGAGACAGAAGACATTAGGACAAGAGAGAACTAGAATAGAAGAGATGAAAGGGAAACAGGAGAAGACATAAAAGGAGTTACGAATAAATAGAGCCAAGATAAGACATTACAAGAAAAAAGGTAAAAAAAGAAATGAGATAAATAAGAAAAAGAAGAGAAATTAATAGACAAGACAAGACAAAAAAGATTAGAGGAGATAAGAAAAAATGAAAATAGATGAGACAAAGGAATTAAGAAATATAGAGAAGAGCAGAGAAGTGAAAATAGAAGAGAAGAAAAATCAAGAGAAGATGAGATAACACAAGTTATGAGGCGCAAAGAAAAGCAAAAAGGATAAAAAAAGAAAAGAGTGAGAGATGAAGATTAGAGAAGATTGAATTCACTCAGCTGTTGTCGAGGTCTGAAAAGAAATTAAATGAGGGCACAAAAGAACAAGAGAGACAAAAGTCAAATAAGAAAGAGAGAAAGAAGTAAAGAGGGAGATACTGAGTGAAAGAGAGAGAGATAGAGATAGAGATATAGAGAGGCAGCTGCTCTTTTGCATGGCTGCTCTGAAACATCATTTGCATGAAGGAGGAAAATGAAAACATGCGCCTCGCGCGGTTACCGAGAGAAAATGCGTGTTGTCGTGGTGGTGGTTACTGAGTGAAATAACACAGCATCTGGGCGCGGGCGGGGTTCGGGGAGGCGGGGCGGTGTTGGAGGGGGGAGAAGGCTTGACAGGCTTACAGCAACATCCTGCTGATTTGCATATGCTGATGAGCACCTATCGTCTGAAATTTCCATAAACTTCATGGCGTTGACAAGGAACAAGCAAAATCAACCCAATAAACGCTCCTCGTCAAAAGAGCCAACCGAGATGCATGTTTAATCTTGATCTCATGCATATTCATCAGTAGATTAAACATCAGTGTGTATTAAAGTGAGGAGGTATGATCTCGCCGCGAGAATAAAGACAAGATAAACAAAAAAATGTGACAAATGAATCCGAGACACGGCTCAGCCAGTACATCCTACACTGACAGGGGGTGGGGCTTGTGGCCTGTGGACAAATGAGAGCTGTAATCGAGATCTGAATAGGAATCTTACCTGGTTTGTGTACGCCGCTGCAGATGCGAAAAGACGGAGGAAGACACAGCAACAGTCAGAAAACGTCCTCTCTCCAGGACCCCCTACAGAAAAAAAAAAACACAAGACAACATCTTTTCTAGGGTTGTCCATGTATTTTTCAACAAGACAATGCAAAACCACATGTTGCACACATTATATAAGCATGGTTGTGGAGGAAGAGGGATCTAACTGTATGAAACTGGCCTACATAGAAAATATGGAAAAACTGAAAACTAAATATTTCATGAAGAAACCATGCTGCGTTGGTTTGTGAATCATAGCCGTGGTTTCTTCAAACAAATATAATTAAGACACTGTTTCAGTACATTTTTGAAAATGCAATAAAATTAATACACTTTAATTTGAAATATACAATTCCTCAAATTGAATCGTTTTAGATTCAGAGTGTTCTTACATTCATATCAAAGCAAATCAAGCCACGAGGCTATGAGTGCTAAACCCAGTGTCACCAGTCTTAGCCTAGCCATATGTGATAGACTAGCCATATGCTCACAGTGGAAAGAGGAAACAAGCCATTTATGCAAAAGTTGCTGAATCACTAACCTCTCTGCCTATGTATTAATTACATTAATAACTAAAAACTGTATTGATCTAAAGCTTTTAAGTGTATGAATTAATCCTTGCTAGCTCTACATACAGTGTGTTGAGAGGAGAATAAAGTATAGTAAGATATTTAGCGTTATGAATTTTCCTTCATGTGTGTGTCATGTGCAGTTTAGATGGAGTATCATAAATTGTGTTAATTGCTAAATCAACACACTATGTAAATGAATAGAATCCAAATCAGGGAGATGGAAAATAATATTCCACATCAATTCCGAACTCCAATACACAGTGATGTGAAATATAGCTTAAGCTCTCTGAGTGTATGCATTCTGAGAAATAGTAATATGCATATAGGACTGTGTGGGTGATGCCAAAGGCCCAGCAGTCATGACAATAAACAATAACAATAAAAAATAAGGTTCAGATATGATTCTATATTTGTGTCAATGCTTTACCTAAAACAAATAACACTTTACAATAATGGTACATTAAATAACGGTACCTACTACAGAATGTCTCAACTAATTATGAATTGAAAAATTGTAAAGTTTTAAACTAATTCATTATAATTTACAACATTCTTAAGCATTCAAATTTAGTCATGTTTAATAATCTGTTAACATGTGCCAATGAATAATTAGTTGAGATGATAGCTAACTATTTAACAATATTTATTACAGTAGTAAAGTGTAGGGAAATATGTGTACATTTTAGGAGTATTGCCAGAGTATGGGAATCATTTTAGAAAGTTAAAAAGTTAAATTAAAGAAGGTTTTACCTTTTAACTTTTATTTTAAGACTACAGAAATTCTATATTATCCATCGATTCCAAAAGCCAAGACTCTAGCAGCCCAGCTTATTTACACACACATAGTGTACCATAGAGTAAAGAGAAGACTGACTTTTCTCTGCCACTGTTCTTCACCTAAGGTTAGCTTTAAAGTTCACCAAATGTAGAATCTGTATGTTGGATGCATTCATCATTTTAATCATGTAACTCCTGGACGAGTCTCATGGTAGCAACATCTAAAATGTCAGTACAATATGGAAAAACCAACAGACTGTGATGAAGTCTATACTTTACAGCCATAGCATGCACAGACTGAAGTACCTGCTTTAGTTAATAATTTAGCCTGATCGTGGGCCAGTAAAACACAGATAGACTCTGCAGCACAGGAATGAAGAGAGGCTGGAGAATAATTGGGATGACAATCAAGTAGACACTGAGCAGGAACAGCAGGATGACAACTACAAAGGAATTAATGCAGCTAGGTTTCCCCATGGTGTAGACGCCATGAAATGGCTCTTACATTTTGTTTAATTATATTTCAATCGCAGTACATTGAAACAAGCGGTGAAATTATGCAGATTCAATTTTCATTCCATGTTTGTAAGTAGAAGAGATCATATTTTATTACCAGTTTGAGTTCGATGAAAAGTGAAAGTGCTGTGTTTGCTCTTGAATTACACAGAAAAGAAAAACACTCTTTTTTTTACATGAAAACAAATGAGATAAAGCTGCAGATTTAAATCAATTTTCAGTGTGGAATGTTAACTGGATTAAAACAATGCTTAGGATGTGTTTGAGTGCTCATTAGAAGGTTGCATATATTAGGTACAACTAAGTGTTGGAGTGTAATAAAAAGAGAAAGATTAAAAACTGAATATAAAAATACAGAGAACCACTTTTTTGTTGTTGTTAAGAAATAACTAAGTTGCCTACCTGGAACCTTTTTTCTCCTTAAACAGTTATAAGCTGATGGTATGTTTCCAACACCACTTGAACGCAACATAAATTATGTGCACTGTATAAACCAGATAATAGGTCATACATTTACTTGTTTTATGACAAGTAAAAATTACATAGTTACTCTTTCATAGTTACAACCTAGCCAATGGGTCAGTTTTCAAATAACATAACAGCACCTGATGAAAAAACAGCCAGAATATAGCTGGTATATAGATCCTCATAACTAACAGGAATCAAACTTACTTCTTACCTTACCAAAAACTATAACTGTATAAAGCATTTAGAACAATAATCATTTTGATTATTATGATCAAACTTGGCCATGCTGACCAGCATCACCAAGTTAGGGATGTTAAAGTGATGTTGAAGACCAGCTACCAGCAAAAGCTGGTCTTCAGCGGTAATTTCAACTTTAATAGACAAGGACCTTACAGTGTTATACATGTAATATTTTTTATTATATTTTTATTATAACCTGGTTGGCTAACATTATCCTACTAGCTAAGTTATATAGCTAGTGTCACACCTGCTCGCACTACACCTTTAAGATCCACCTCTCCTGAGTATTGAGGCTGACTCCTCCTCTCCCACACACCTGTGGGAGATCACTCATCTACAGGACTATATAAACTGGACTCATGCACTGCCTAGTTGCGAGATATTGCCACATTGTGTCTTATCGAGCGTTATTAATGTTACTGTTTTCCTGGTTTTTTGATCTACCGCTTTCCCTTGACTACGATTTTAGCCTAGCGTGTCTTTCTGGTCTTTTTGAACTTTGCCTGTTTTGACTACGATTTTTGCCTTCTGATTTGGATTAATAAACCTGTCTGCATTTGCATCCAAACTCCTGGTTGGTTTCTTACAGCTAGCCAACCTAGTTGGTTAACAAAACAAATGTAGTAAAAACCACCCAGTGCTAGGTCAAATTAATCAGTCTTTTTAGGTTATACATATAACTGGGTCAGTTTATCCCAGCTTGTGTTCTGGTATAGTGATCCAGTACTGGGTTTTGGAAATGAGCCGAAATGTTTTTAACCCAGTAATAGTAATAAAAATAGCTCTTTTAGAATGTCTGAGAATTTAAATCTGTACATAATTCCATTTTATTGTAGACCACTTCTGGTTTGAACCACCACACTGCAATAAAATCTTTTGGAAAATTATTGGAAAACACACAAAATATATGTAAATTGAGAAATGTATGCTTATGTTCTGCCAATGGGGAAAGCTCATTTTTCTAAATAAGATTTCTTAAAAAAAGCAGTTGCCAAGTCACAAAATTCAGTAAGACTTAAATCAAACAAAAATCACTAGGTTACATTTGGACACAAGAATCAGAATATTTGGCTTGTTTTCCTGCTTATTTTGAGTTAAAATGACTTAAATGCAATAAGATGAAAAGTAAGACTGATTAAGATAAATATTTCAGAATAATCTTACAATATCTTACAATCTTACAATATGTATTAAATTAAAATTCTAAAAAAGGTAGATTGCCTTGATATTAGATCATTGATTACAACTTTTTTGCAGTGTATTTATAATAAAATTTCACATTATCTAAATAATAGCTTTTTTGGTTAATTTTTGATATCATGTAAAATCTTACAATAATATGAATATATAGCAAAACATAGGGGTGTCAGTGGTGTTCTGCTGGAAGTAACCGTGTCCTTGTATTATTGGTTCTGTCCTACCCTGAAAAGCTCCATCAGTCCAAGCCTGGCAGCCTATTCCCCCACCAGCACTAATACAGCCATTATAAACCCTATTCACCAGCATCCCCCCATTAATCTCACTGCTAGCGAGCACACGTGTGTGTTACATGGGTGATATGGAGAATGTGTGTGTGTGTGTGTGTTTGTGTGATGCTTCTGATTATATGTACGGCTTTGTGTGTATGTGTAAGTGTGTGTGATTATGAATGTATGAGGGTCAGGTGACTGTTTAAGAGGCTGATTTAGAGCCTGAGAGAGAGCTCTGCGCTCAATACTATTAGCGCCCAATGCTAAACAGCCTGTTCTACCATCATTAGCATGCTGATGGCCACTCGTTCTCTCTCCTATCCTCTCATTCTCTCCTTCCCGTTCTTTCTTTTTTTATTCTCGCTTTCAGTTGCAGTGTCATCAAGCCTCTTTTTAATTATTCATGTTATTGCTGAGATCTGGAAATCTCTTATTTTCATTTTTAGGTTAGACACTGTCCACACGTTTCCGAATATTTCTGTAGGTTATTGTCTGCTTTTTGTCCCCGTCCTGTATCCTGCGGAGGTTGTAGGTAATGGATTTAGACATTTAAAGATTTAGATATCTGAGCATCTGAAGGGTGTAAATATCAGTATTTTCCTAAAGGTCTAAAGTGTAAAGACAAATATTTACATTAAAGCAGCATTATGTCATATTTTTGCTTTACAACGACACCTTTCTACTGAGTTCCTGAGTTCCACAGCAGTTGATGACAGAAACATTGTGTGTGCTGTAAAATGGAGTTTTCATGTAGAGGAAAGGCCAAAACGCAGGAAAAAAAATAATTTTTATTATTAAAAAAATATCCAGATATACGTAGATGGGAATTCAGATTTTTATTGTCATAGTAAGTTAAAGTAAAGATTAAAATGCTCCCATAAACAGTGCAGAGAGCAACGCCACAGCTGTCACTGTTCGGCATAACACTATAAAATAAAAGAAAGAGAGAGAAAGAGGGAGAGAGAAAGAGAGAGAGAGAGCTAAAACAATGGCAGAACAATGGCGATGGAGAGAAAGTGATAAATAGAGAGAGAATTCAATTACCAGTAAAAGTTAAAGGTACAATTTAAGTGTGTTAAGGGGGGGGGGGGGGCTGGGGTTCCTCGAATGATTCTGTATCAGTGTGTGTATGAGATGAAATCATGCTCATTTGCAGCAAATCAATTTCACAGTTGGAGACAAAGCTGGAATTGTCTGAATACTCGACTGACATCGGAAGAACACAGGCTGATGCGTGTTTACGTGCCGTGCACGTGTGTGTGTGTGTGTGTGTCTATGAGGGGGTGTGTACGAGTGTTTTCTTTGCATGTGACCGAGATGCTGTCACACAGGAGTATGTGTGCGTGCGTGCATGTTTTTAATTATTTGAGCTTCAGAAGAATTAATTATCATGAAACGGTCCACTTAGAGTAGCTGAGGGGTCTCATTACTCCAAACTGTAATTAAATTCAACCTTTTTATGTTCAGAAAACCTTTTGGAGTGTGGAGGGAGACTGAAGAGTGTGTGGGGTATGTGTGTGTTTGAGGTGCGTGTGTGGGTGGGGGGTGTTACACGTTAGAGTGTGAACGGGAAAAGAGATTTAAAATTGAGAAAAAAAAAGCAGATGAATATGTAGTTGCGAAACCTCATTTCTCTTAAATGGTGCATTACATATGGACAAGAGTATTTGGACATATTTGGAATTCTCACCTTATCCTAAAAGTACTGGATGAACCACCATCATTCCACCACCATAATAGTATGTGTATTTTAAAAACTATCAGCTTGTTTTGTAAAACACTGTAGGAGAGCATGGCATTATAATTTACGGTGTAAAAGCTTCCATCACAGATCACCTAAGGAAGACCACGCTGATGAGATGTTCCTATGCAAATCAGTGTTTCAGGTTCAGAAAGTGGTAAGTAAATTTTACTACATGATCAAAGTCACAGAATTATGCCTCTCTGCATCTCTGGCAGGGATTATTCGTTTTACCATACCGGTAAACATGCTGACCTAGTAACTCTTTCCCTCATCCATATAATCAGCTTGATTATGAATATGACGGGGCAAAGCTCCTAGATCAGCACACTTACGGAGAGTTATGACTCGTATGATTGCTTCAGGCCATTCATGAATCTTATGCCTCACACTGACCGGCCTGAATGCCTGAACCACTCCTCACTCTGCACAACATGCCACACTGCTTTACATTGCCATTGAGGCAGTGGTAGTGGTTTGAAATGACCTGAAACCACAGTTAATGAAGCACAAATGCTGATCCCACATCAGCCGTGTTACTCTGAGTAGCTTAAATCAACCTACAGTCATGTTGTAGCACTATAAGATCAAAGATAAATAGTCCAAAATAACTGGATTCAAGCCAGATACAGGTTTAGGAAATCATTTCCAAACATTGTTTGGGAGTAAAATACATGTTGATTTGGATTTTATTTGCCCACTATTGCTGTGCCACTATGGCTGCCCATGTTCAAAAACTTTCTTAGCCGAATACAGCTTAAATGAAAGTTTAAGCTCGTTAGAATTTCTTATAAACTTTTGGACATACTATTTAAGCTTTACTGGCTCAAATGTAGCAAAAACTATGTACATGGTTGGATTCCCAGACAGTAATTAAGCCTAGTCTTTGACTACACAGAATTTTTTTAAATGAAGATTTTTTCATTTAAAGGAAGATATATATTCTACAACAAGGCTTAATCCCTTAGCCTTCAAAACCAATCCATTGGGTTTAATGGGTTAGGCACTTACCACAAATCTAATGTGATTAAAATTACATGAAAATGTTATGGATTCATTAATACTTTAGCTTTGCACCACCTTGGTATGCTCATGTAGATGTACCACAGTTTGAAAACCACTGGTATATACAAGCCCAGACGTGTAGACAAAGAGCAGCTCTTTGTTGAGAAATCAACCACACATGAAGAGCTGCTGTAGATGACCAACAGACATTGTGCATCAACAGAGCCCCTCACTCTCTGACTCTACAGCAGTGAATTAAAGCCTGCAGGGTGTTTCTACTATACTGGCCACTATGTGTATTTCTATGTGTTTACCTCACACTAGGACAACCGATTCAGTTTGGTTTGCGAGGCTGAAGGAAACACCCAATGAGCCGAAGCAGGTGTGTTAGGGGAGGAAGCAATAACACAGTTTAAGAAGCCTTGCTCTAGGGCTATCTGCCCAGGTCCGAATCTCCCCACGATAACTGTCAACACAGCTGAACGCTGCACACAGAACGTAAGCAGACTGTGGAAAACACAGAAGGAAACAGTGGTGGTTTCTGCTGGATTACATCAGCTGAAGGGAGGCAGGCTATTGTGCTGCTGTGCCTTCTCTAACCTACTGCAGGGCACAAAGCCTATTGCACCCAGATCTCTCTCATTTACACACACACTCACTTATTCACTCGCCCACCACACACACACACACACACACACACGCCGTTCCTCTCTCCGCCCGCAGGCTAGCCTTCCTCACCGCTGCAGGCCCATTGAAGACAGATTGAACCAGGTTCTTAGGTCAACAGTGCGAATATGAGCCAAGATCCCTGCAAGACGTGTAATTCAGGACAACAATTAGTAAACCCCCCAATTTCCTGAAGGATTCCGACTCTTTGCAGAAACCGTGATTGTTTTTGCTTTATATATTGGGTGTAAGGGTACAAAAGGTTTTGCAAAGGGTTCTTTGAGTGATAACATAGAAGAAACAATCAAATGTCTAAAGCCAATTGATTACAAAAGCTTGTTTGAACCGTTCTGGGCTGCTGCAGAATTCGGTAGACCAGTTTTGTTTTCTTTTTCCATTTGCTGTGTTGCTTAATCAGAACCAGAATGGTTGTTTGAGGATGCGACTGGTCTTAATCATTCATGCTAATTTGCAAAACAAAGAAATGTAAGTTGTCACATTAGCTACCAACCTCATCCAGTATTGGCTTCCAGGCTTTGCACCGGGCATGGCAGTGTTAGCATGCCAGCCGCGTCTCTCGTTACACATTTACCACAGCATTAGCAAGGCCCGGCTAGCCAATAGGCAGATTCCTCAGTCTGTAAGTACTTTGTTTGGGTTTGTGCCGAACTGTACATAGTACATAGTATATAGAACTATATAAAGGGGAACATAGAAAGAATGTATTATAGATCAGTGGTTCTTCAAAAGCATCACACAAGGTACCCTTTGTAGCACCTTTACTTTAAAAGTGCATCTCAAATGTATTAGCCATTGCTCCAAAGCAGAAATACACCAGAATAGTTTTTAGCTTAGCAAAACCCATTTACATAATCATATGAGCTGGCCTGTTAGCTTCTAGCTGGTTACAAAGAGAACACTGATGAAGAGTTTACTCTGTATCAACAGTAATAAGTCTACATTAGTAAAATATAACAGCATTGCTATTTGGGTTATCTGGTCATCGTTACTCCATAAAATCCCTTCATAGTATTATGTTCAAACTAGCATCTTATTTATTCACTTCTAACTACAGCCAACTTGCTCTTTGTTTTTGCAAAGACTTAGCCAAACCAAGCAAGTCAAACCCCTCTGTGTTTCTGAATTGATGATCTGAAGGCACATGTCAAATATGATTGGTCAACAGTGCGGAATACGCCATCTGTCGTGTACAATAGGTCAAACCTCCCATGGTTTGTTGTAAGCAAGTCAACAGACTGTATAATTCTTTCATATTTGTTTAGAATATTAGTGAAAATAAGGCCGTGTAAAACACACAGAGGGAAAGGAGCCTGTCGGTGATAAAGATTTTAATTAAAATTTGGATATTTCTCTAATATGAAATAGATTAAAATGGGTATAATTTTAAGAGTCTTGTTGATCAAGAGTGCTCTTCTGTGACTTCCATGACCTTCAGAACTAATTTTGCCAATAAATGCACCATTAAAAAAACACCATTAAAATTAGTGTTTTAAACTTTCCATTTACTCCATCTCTTTTTTGAGTTCATATTTGAGGTGTGAACCCCAACAGATTGCATATTCATCAACACGTTTTGATTGTCAGCCTCTGTGTCTCACCTAGCAGCCCAGTTTAGCTTCAAATGCAGCTCAGGAGCTTTAAACAAACAAAAAACTCTCACATGTTAACCCGACACACTGAGAACTGAGCTTAGTTAGGAATAGGAACTTTTCTTAGAAGTAAGCGGCTTTAGATGGTACCAAAACAAATCCTACATAGGAATGCAGTCTTGTTAAACTAGCTCTGAAGAAAGCTAATGATAATGAAGTCATAGTTGGCCTTTAAGCTCAAGCATCAACTGAAGGATTTGCTTGGAAAAAACACAAAAATGCAAAGTAGAAAGTATAAAACAGGCCTTACAGAGATCTTACAAGCTTAAAGTCTACATTTGCCATAAAAAAAACACTAAGCCCTGAAACTGAACTGTTACCTTGGTGCTACCAAACACAGGGAAAGATTCAACTAAAGCTGTAAGTACTAGTAGTAGCTAAGTAAGTAAAGTAGTAACTAAATAGATAAACCACAGCTATTTATTAAGTCGTTTTCAATATTGAACTGCAAATAGTGTGGGTTTTTCACTATATAATTTATTCTATGATCCGTATTGCGTCCTGTTGTGCAGAGGGTGACCATATTTTGGTTTAAAACTGGATACACACTGGATGATTTGGTCACGGTTAGGCTGCAGTTTTTGATGGGGGTGCATATGTGAGAGGGTAGGAGGGAGTATGATAAGTTAATATATAAACAGTTTAAAAATGTACCAAAACATATAAATTGCCTTGTTTGCGTATAAACCTTATTTAACCTTATGAAATAGAAAAGTGCAACTGTAGTAGCAAACAATAGCATGACATTAATGTGAAATTCTGGACATTTCACACTATTTATATTTATTTATTTATATTATGGTCATCATATTTGGCAACAACACATTTATTATAAATGTAAAGTTTTTTACACCTACTGAAAACCTGTGCTAAAATGAGTTTTCAGTGTTTCTTTATGAAATGCAACTCAACAGATGACATTTGGATACTTAAATGGTTCTCCATCTTGTTAAAGGGTTCTTCTAAATAGTTATATATATATAAGTATATCGCAAAAAATAAGTGTTCTCCAGCTTTATCTTGGCTTTCCTGGGGTTTCTTACCACAGGACTTGGTAAACTGAACCAGGGAAACCTAGAGCTGTTTGTGAAAGCGACACTGACCTTGACATTGTACCATAAGGGTCACTTGGGATTTTGTTTATAATATGACTATTCAGCTTGCTCTGTAGATGCCAATCAAAGCCTATTCTGAAGTACCCTTATATAGAGCCTAGAAATGCTGTATACATTTAGAGCACTGTCAAGGACGCAACTCATTTTAGGCCATCGGTTACCCACAGCTCTCAGTTCCCATATAACACAAAATAACTTAAAGAAGTTAATTTTAAAATGTCACAAAAGTTTGCACATACTTGAATTTATATTCGTTATCTTGTAAAGTGTAAAATTCATGATTATTTAAATTCACTTCTTCATACATCCTATCTTAATCAGATGTGTATAGTTATGTATATGTAGTTTATGGTATTATATCATTTTGTTGCCATTTTAGCCAACATACATTTCATGTTGTGACAGTTTATATTTATTCCCACTAAAAATCTAGATTAGTTTGAATGTCCATAAAGATTCAAACATTGGTGGTGGTATCACTCAGTCTTGTTAGATTGCTCCATTTGTGTGACCAATAGGCTTCTAAGAAGCTACTAAGAAGCCTGTTCTACCTTGACTGTAGCCTAGACCTTGGAATGCAGCTTGAAGAAAAAATATATATATATTATTTTTTTTTTATTGGTTGTGCCACATGACATTTGGGGTATCAGTGGGGCTCTCAAATGGCACAACCATCTAAGTGCACTCTTCAGATGCTGGTTTGAACCCAGTCCTACAGAGAGCCTGCCATGCCCTAAATGTAGCCTAGACCTAGGAATGCAACTTGAATGAAAAGATTGTCAAAATTAAAGTCCTTTTAATTGGTAGTACCAAGTGACATTTGGGGTATTCAGTCTGGTTCTAAAGCTTGCTGGTTATTATAAGGTTTGGCCCAAGCATCAGAAAATCACTGAAAGTCTTCTGTGACTGGGAGCACCAGAGATCATGACTCATGATCATGAGTTCAATCTCTCAAAGTGGGTGAGATGGCCCTCCCTCTCCCTCCTTCACTTAATGTGTATCTATTAGCTGACGAAACAGTTAGCATTTATAGTCGCATTTAAATAGATAATAGGACTTGACAAAAAAATGCAATATATGTTACATTTATTCAGTAACTTTAGGAAAAGAATGCACTTAGACCCACATAATTGCACAACATATCAATTACCCAGCACAATGTCTGGTTGAGGATGGGTTAGGCTACTTTTCACACCTCTAAATAATGCAGAACTTGACAGCCAGAGCCGTGATTAGGCCAGGCCTATCTCAGCTAAGAGAGAATTCTGAATTAAATATGATGCAACCATGGATTCCAGTAGCAAAACAACAGCACACACACACACACACAGCACAGTCCCCAGTGGGTAGTTAACACCGCTCCACTCCTCGCCACGCTCATCCGTTCTAAGTGTCTTTAAATGGAGGCATCGGACGAGTCAGTGAATTATTTATGGTCTCTCTCTCCTTCTCTCCATTGTCTCTGTGGAATGTTGCTGTTTAGCATGGATGCTAATGCGGGGTGATAGGAGCACACCATCTGTGTGTGTTTATATGTGTGTGGGCACTGCGTGTGTGTGTGTGTGTCACCAGTGTTTTGGCTAATTCGGGGTGAAAGGCTGTGTCCTGGGTGTAGACTACCACACATACACACGCACCAGTCGGGCGGGAGGTCACAACACAAGCCGTCACGTCAACATTTAGCGGTTAGTGAGCCATCAAGCATAAAATGTGCTGGGAAATGCAGTGAAACTGGAGCACTGCCCGCACCTAAAGCCCAACAGGTAGACTGTGAGACAAAACTAGGCTAGCCAAACAGCTACCTAACTACCTTGCAAGACCTAGTAGACCACCACAACTGCCCCTATCAGACAGCAGTTTTCATCTTTAAGATAAAGATTGAAAATTGTGCTCCCTTTTTACTTCATTTATCTATAAAAGCATCCACAGAAATTTCTGTTCATCTTCATGACTGAAGACAACTCAACTCAAGCTGTGGGACTGAAAAGAACATGAAGAAAGAACACATTGGAAAAGCTCTCACTGAAATAAGCAAAGAAGAAATACAACTGCAGAAGAAAAAAAACAAACCTCAACCTCAAACAGACCTCAACATAAAATTCTATGAAATGTTTATAGAATGAAGTGTACAGTGAGAAGCAGAACATTCTCCATCTTCTAAGACTGGAATCTCCTGGAGATTTCTGCAGAAAAGCTGAAAAAGAATGCCCAAAGGAAAATGGAAGCTATAATAAAGGTAGTACAGGCTGAACACATTAAACATTAAGCAATCTTATATAATATTTATCTGTTGAGGATTTCATGGAATTTGCAATATTTCTTTCCTTAATGCTAATTTATGAAGAACTTGTACTTGGTTAACAGTTTATGGTAAATATTTTGGCTAGAAATTTGTTAGGGGTGCTCTGACCTTTAGACATAATGAAATACACATTCTTCATACAGTCTTTTCTGCATAATGAAACAGTTATGATCAGTGCATGAAGTGGGCAGCTATGTAAAGTTTTATGTTTTAATCTATTTATGTAACATTTATATACTTTTTACCTAAAATGTGCTAATGATATTTATTTCTCCATTAGCAAAATAAGACCTTCATGCTCTTTTCAAACATAAAGGGAGTGCTGACACTTTTTTTGTTTTACTTAAAGTGGTTTAAATTCAATCTGTGGATTTCATGACCCTTGACTCCTACGAGCACCACCACTGTAAATACATCACGTTTAAAGTTTAATCATTCTGAATAAATATGCTTAATGCTTACATTAGAATAATTACAAAAAAAAATGATCTGTAGAGTTTCTTTTCTGTCATTTCTAATATCGTAAAACATTCCATACAGCCTGTTTCCTCAAAGTTTAGCCATTAGCACATGCCAACTGTTGACGTAACAAGCCGCAGGGGACACTCAGGAACAGCAGCAAAACCAGAGCACTGTCTGCCCCTACAGCCCTCGACGGCCACCAGACAGACAGTGACATTATTATCCACAACCACCTCGGCCAAAACGGGCAGCCCCAGAGAGACGCAGTCCATTTTAGCAGCGCCAGAGCAGCCAGACAAGTGTGCAACTTTCAGCTGCCGATACCAAACAACACAGCCAACACAGCTAGCATGCCTGTTCAATCCCCAACAGCCAGTGCAGAACAAGTGCTTTTGGCCCCTTCTCTGCTTTAGCTCCATAATTACTGGCTCACTGCTCCAGCGTCTTGTGTTGTTCTTATTTTCTCTGAAAGGAAAGCCACAAGAGAGATAAGGGCATAAAGCTTTGAGAGGAATTTGGATTGCTACCAAATCTCTGCTGCCAGAGCAGGTGCGTCTGAAGGTGTTAGCAAAACAGTTAGCGCCGAATCAATTTAGTAGTCAGAGTTCAACTTCCTGCATGGAGCTAACTGGTTTGTTATTGTGTATAAAGAGGCAGTCTGGCCAGACTAGTCACTCCACTTTCAAATGGCACACATTATACGTCCAAATGCGTTTGGACAACCCTTCTAATGAAAGCAGCATTCGGCTATTGTAAGGTGTATCCACAGGTCTTGTCCCTGTAGAGATGAAGTATTTCCAATAAACTAGGACTCTCTGTAGCAGAAAAACCTGAACCTAATGCCAGGTGTGTGCATTGAGACCACTGAGAGCAGTGAAACTGAGTTCTCTGCAATAATAGTGTGGCAGTGATTATCCAATACCCTCTTCTTACCAACACGCTAGCCACTGGATGCAATCAAATCCTAAAAGCAGTGCTACAGAATCTAGTAGAAAATCTTCATGAATGCTCTTGAATGTTTTATGTATATAGCTATTTACCTAATCTTGTAAGCTTAACCAAGACAAACTTGCAAGAAGTGTTAGCCAGTTGTGTGTGTGTGTGTGTGTGTGTTTGTATGGAAGGGTGACCAATGAGTATGAGAGAAAACCCATATAGAAACTCAACCTAGGTAGAGACCTTAACCTAAGACCCCAGCTCAGATAGACGAATATACTAATCACCAAGCCACTGTATCTTCCAATGCAATCAAGTCCTCACAGCCATGTTCCAAAATCTAGTGCAAAGCTACTATACACTTTACTACTACACAATTTGTGTTTACAAATTAGAAGAAATTTTAATATGAACTTGCCAACTATGGTTGGTATATATAGAACCAAAATGTGTTTTACTATCTGGTATCAGTTTTTTTTTTTAAATAAAGCAATAAAACGAACATAATCCAATAGAAAATAAGTTCTACACACACATGCACACACACACACACACACACATCTTAACACTACTCAACTAGAACTGGGATTATGTGACGCTTCATGTTTCAGCTCATTCCTTCATTCCATCCCCTTTAATTAACCTTGTAAATGAAGTGAGAACACATTCTCCTTTACAAGGATGACCTGGAAATGTTTCCTCCCATTCCGCCTGGCTGAACGCTTTTGAATGAATGACCCCTTTCCTCCCCCCACGGACCCACAATACCCGCCACGTCTCCATCACACCCTCATATATCCTCATTCCTCTCCACATCCATTACGCGCACTCCTGTTACACTGGCCCTAATGTATGGAAATGGGGACCCGAGTGACAGAGTGTGTGATGTATTGGGGCGACTCTGAGCCATTCACACACACATATACACCCTCGTTGTTCAAAAATCAATGAATTAGGGTGTGTGTCAAGTGCATAAAGCACTTAAGACTGGCTCTGGCTTTTAAATGGCTGACGTGAGCCCTCCAGCCACCATCCCCAGACCGGCACGGGAGACTGAAGGCCTTTGCTTTTTCAGGAGAGATGACAATCAGTCAATTCTTAGTATCTGTATTTCAGAATTTCAGTAAAAAAATCTAGATTGGAGGGAAAACAGAAGTCGATTACATAACAGCAATACTCCCATGTAGCTTAGCCATGCAAGTATTTAAGACTATATAGCATATAGTCTTAAATACAAAAAAAAAATAATGTAGAGGGTTGCCAGAGTGTAACTGTGTCAAAAATTAAAATAAAGAGCTTCAAATACAAATGTTTCATTTCAGCAGTTTGTTTTAGAGGTTCCATGTTATGGAAAACAAAATAAAAGTTTAGCATGTAGGTTCTGATCTCGCCATACATCCCATATATATAACAGAAAATCAGATTCACAAAAGAAAAACATGTATCTTAATGTTTTTGCTGTCATTGACATCACATACTGTGAATCTGGCTGTTGTTCTTCAGAGTTTTGTTAAAATTGATTTAATGACATGGACCAATAGAAATGCTTTAAAATACAAAATATGTGCAATGATTATGTACATAAATCTGTCTTATGCCACAATATCAGCAAGCATTCTAAATTCTAACATATGAAGAGAGTTATGAAATTGATAACTTCAGTGTCGAATGAGAAAAATAATACAGATCCAGTCAACTATCATATCTGCAGTGTTATTGGCCTTGTTATATCATCACGGTGTCACAGTTAGTGACAGTATATTATGGGCAGGTTTCATCATTGTTGCCATCACTTTCCAAAATACCAATAAAATGGATTTCTACCATCAAGTTTCAGCAGTTCTTTAACTATTTCAGGCATGACATCATTACTATCGACTCGAGGAAACACTCCAGAGCTCCATATTCATATGAACTTCAAGAGAACCTCAGCATCTAAATCTGTGGTAAACATATTGCCCTACAAACATGAAAAACATGGCAGTATTGACAATACATAAACAGCTTTGAGGCCATCTCTCCGCCAGCTCTTTTGCATTTCAGACATTCCGAACAAAGCTTTATGCATATGTTTTGTCCTCTTTTTGGCTTAGTAAGCTAATAATCATATAAATTGATATTCAGACAGTTACCGCCATGCCTCAGAGGTGCAGACTGTGTCCCAGACGTGCCAGTGAGACTTTTTTCTCATGCGCAGATGATGTGTGTGCTTTCACTCAGACACTCTCTGTTTGGGCTTTTGATGACAGCGGGATATCATTAGTTTTGGAGAGTGCATGACAAAGTTAGTCTCAAAAATATCTAATTAAATTATCGCTGTTTTTTCCGGAAACTTGCAGTAATTCCCCAGCGTTAACCCCAAGAGAACCACCACCCAAAACAACACAGCGGCCCACAAAAACTTTAAAATCTTCCCCAGTGTAGGGGATTGAATACTTTTTTTTTTAATTTTAAAAAGAATCAAAATAAAAAAAACATTTTACACTACAACAAATAAGAAGAATTAGTATTGTGTCCCATGACTTTTTTAGTGCCCCATGTGAGAAATGCATGTAGGTCTTCTGCTTATCTGTTCACATGGACAATTCAGCCAGACTCCACCAGTCACAATCATGGGCTTCTATTACATATATTCTATTCCTGGTATAAATGTGACACTGTGGATCAAATAATATTAAATGCCCACAATACATCAGAAATAGAATCCAGCAACCATACTACTGAAGCTTCGCTTCAAATCAAATAATTCCTATTGCCTTGCCATGAGCACACTGGCCAGTGTTTAACCTAACTCACAAGATATCACCTCACTACCTATACAGGTGCTGACATTACCAAGCAAAGTAAAGTAAACTTTAAAGCTCTACTGCTAGTGTTAATTATGTCAGCATGACTAATGCTGTGTACTTTAAACAGCTGCCAAACACAATGTAACTGTAAAACCGTCAAAATATCTGACTTGGTTACCATACTGTAAAAAATATAAACCATAACAAAACAGAAAAAATGACATATATGTTGCCATCTCAACGTGTCACTTTCCTCTCGCTTTGAGTTGTTAGGAAATGAACCGAGATCAGTCATCTCCTCAAATTGCTGGATCACAAATGATACAGCGCTTTACTGAAGGCACAGAGAAATTGCTGCTGACTATAGCTCGCACGGCCCTTTGATGTGTGATCTTTAATATCATATCTGATTCGCTTGGTGAATTTTTCCCTGACAATAAGCTACGCAGAGAGAGAAAGACAGATTTCGGGGGACTCATTCCTCAACGGACATGAAAGGAGAGCTCTCGTATCAAAAGGGACAATTAGCTGTAGTTTCACCAAGAGTGACTGCGCAGTTAGGCCTGCACTTTAAAGTGGTGGTACAGTCACATTTACAGAGCTTTCTCATTTACCGAAAACATACTGCAGTTTAGCCCCGCCCATTTAGACTACAGAAGTTGAGCCACAACCATTTTGCCTAGTGAAGTTCATCCCCATCTATTCAATCTAAGGCAGCTGAGTCACGTCCATTCAGCTTACAACAATTTAGCCATGTCAGTTCAGTCTACAACAGTTTAGCCAGGTCCATTTAATCTATAGCAGTTTAGCCATGTTTAGTCCATTCAGTCTACAATAGTTTAGATGTTCAGTCCATTCAATCTTTAGCAGTTTAGCCATGTTTAGTCCATTCAGTCTACAAAAGTTTAGCCTTGTCTATTCAGTCTATAGTATTTTAGTAATGCCCATTCAGTCTACAGCAGTTTAGCCAGGCCCCGTTAACAGTTTAGCTCCACCCATTCAGTCTAGTCCAGTAGTTGAGCCCTTTTGTCTTGTTTGCACATGCAAGCACTGGTGTTGTGCCGACTCCCTACCAGAATCCATTTCACCTTATTGTCGTTTCTGTTTGTGAATACTTATTAATATTAAGTTTTTTAAATGTTTTAGTTGTTCAGTCCTGACCATTCAGCTTTTACCTAGTTAGCCCCACCCATTCGGCCGGCAGCAATTTAGCCACATCCATTCAGTCTTCAGCATGAACCCAAGGCCCAACCCATTTAATCTGAGGCAATGTGATACAGTATGTGATGATTTCAGCTGTTTAGTAATGCTAACAGGAGGCTAGCTTGCATTGCTTGTAGATACATTAGCTTTGAACCTCCAGTGCAAAACTGAAGCTAACCCATTAAAGTTTGTATATAATAGAGTGAAGGCTGTAGTCAACGTTTGTAGGACTTTGGGATTTCATTTCAAATTCTCTGGATCACATCAGAAGGCACTCAGCCATCTCATCTAAAACCACACCGTTACCCACCCATAATCTCATGAAAAATAATGACAGAGATAATGTCAACTGAAACCAATAAAGCAGAAAATAACTCTCAGATCATCCTAAAGAATGGAGCTGAAGTCACTGTGTGTGCGTGTCAGTGTATGAGTGCTTCCTCGAGCAGGAGTGTGTGTGTGTGTGTGTGTGTGTGTGGAAGCAGCAATTAAATGGAGAAACAGCGAGTGTGAGGCGACGCTAACGGGTCAAATTAAAGCCAGTGAAGCCGAGATCACTGAGGAGATACTGACCATGCAAAAGCCTGCAGCTGTAACCTATAGCTATAACCTCTCTCTCTCTTTCTCTCTCACTGCTTCTTACCTGTCTTTCTCTCCTCACAGCCTTTCTAACCCACTCTCTGTATCTCTCTCTCCCTTTTGCACTGACTGTCGAACTCTCTATCTCTTATTGTCACTCCCTACTCTCTTACTTTCTCTTCCCCCTTTCCAATTTTTCTTACACAACCATTCTTACCTTTCTTTCTCCTTTTTAACTCTTTTTAATTTTTTTTTATTAGATTTGAGTCAGTTTAATATAAATGGTCCAAGATCAGACATGTGCCCATGCATTCTGATTCAGGAATGGATTCATTCACATTACAAACAGATACAGCTTACTAACATACATATTAATGAATGAATAGCCAAAAAATTTATTTAATTAATGCTTGTAATGTTAATGTAGCTTAAGAGACATTAAAAGAAAGAGAGGGAGAGTGGTTAGATAGGCTGTGAGAAAAAGAGAGAGAGAGAAAGAAAGACAGAGAAAGGGAGAGATTGGATTTGTGTGTAAAAACACTGGTTCGGATGACGAAGCATAAAAAAAGTTTGGATGCAAAAACAAAGCAAATGCAATTCTCACGAGTGGTGTGTGGGAAGGGGCAACAAACACACACACACACACACACACACACACACACACAATCACACGCACACCAGTGTTGGAGATTTTGCACCCTGGAGTGCTGAGTGATTCAGACGATCGATGAAGCAGCCAAGCGATGGCACCTTGCAACTGTGTGTGTTTGTGTGTGTATTTGTGTGTGTGTGTGCTCATGTGTGTGTACAAACTGCATCCCTCGCAATGAAGACATTGTTTTTCTGAATGACCAAATCATTCATGTGTGTTAAAGCAGACTTGTATTGACTCAATGATTTTCTCCTCCAGTGGAACAGGGAGTGTGTGTGTGTGTGTGTGTGTGTGTGTGTGTGTGTTTTATGATAATGACGTCCTCCTTTCCTTGTAGTTAGATCTGGGACTCAGCGGAGGGGAAAATTGTGGAGGTGATGTTGGGATAGCTTTGGAGTGTGTGGCTATTTAGCACACACACACACACACACACACACACAAATTATACAAATGTAGATTAGCATGACTTTTGAGTCAAGGACATCAGAATTTCAGTCCCAGTGACCCCAATCCAATTCAACACCATTTAGAGAAAAGTGCCCAAAAGTATTTGGACACCCCTACTAATTACAGCTCTCGTGGCTGAATACAATCAAACCCCTCATAGTAACCAGTTCAAGCATTTAGTGTGAATAGTCTTACCAGATGACTAAGGTCCCTATCGTACACCCTTTGAAAGGCGTGTAGCGTGGTGCCAGTTTGCCCAATAAAAGCAAAATAAACCCTTTTTAATATCCTTGAAAGTGTACATCTTGTACATAGTTTTTTTCTCATGCCAAATGGGACAATAGAAACCACTAATTCAGAGATATACAGGGTTCTTTTACAACAATGACAACTCACAGTCAAGGACAGCCTTGTTCTATGCACAGCGACCCTGTTCTAGTTCAACTCCACTAATGTTTGGATGCAATAAAGCTACGAAACAGACAAAGAGAGGCTCTTCATCATCACAAAGGGAGAAGCGAGTTCCAGGGACGTATGGACTAGGCGGATCCTTGAGGGCAGAAGATGACTGGGATAGATGCTTTGCGGGTTTTTTTTTTCCCTTCTTCTGGCTTCCCAGTTAACAAGAGCTCCTTAGCGTCCTTCTCTCGGGAGGAAAAAAAAAAAAGCATTTCCAAGCTCAAGTTATTGAGAAGAGCACTTGAAATTGCATGAAAATGGTTCACGTCTGAGAAGTGGAAATTGGAGAGAGGGTGCAGGAGTAGTAAACAGCCGAAAAAAAAAGGAAAATAACAAGAAAATAGATGCAAAATTGCTCAATCTTGTTTGCGGCAACCTTGACCGATGAACCTGTCCAGCCACACTAAAGTGGAACCTGACCTTTAGTTAAAAAAGATGAATTCGGTGTTTCTGCTGGGCCGCTGTGCATGCGCTTGAGTGTGCATGTGTGTTTCCAATAAAGCCAAACGCAGGGGTTCTGGTGCGTGTCAAGAGTGATGGCAAAATAGACGAGGATTGACAAGTGTGTGTGTGTGTGTGTGGATGCAACGAATGGGGGGGGCGGCGGGGTCAAAAGTGGCTCCCAAAAGCTTAACAAAGCCTTCTTTCAGCAGGAAAAGGGAAAATGTGACATAGGCAGAGACAAAGAGCTGTGCGTGTGTGTGTATATAAGTGTGTGTGCACATATGTGTGTGTGTAAGTGTGTATGTGTGTTTCGCATACAACACCAGACCACTGGCTTCCTAATGGCCAATTTGAGTTCTCCATTACGACTCTGACCTCAGGTCACCACACTGATACACAAAAGCACACACACACACACACAACATCCTATACTCCAACACACACTTACTCCCATACACACTGCCGCGGCCCTCCACTGCAGGACGCGTTTGATTCCCAACCTAAACAAACACGCGCCGCTCAGACGTCACAGGTCACGCGGCCATGTCGCCAGTGATCATGCACATATATGAGGGTCTTATTACCCACCATCAGACGTTTTCAAAAAGGTCACGTTACGCGCTGTACATTTTAATTCCACAGGCCATAAAACACCCAGCACTTCAGCGGGAAAGGGGAGAGGAGGGCAGAATACAAAACAGCACTATGAGAATACGGATATGGATAACGTGTGATAATTGTAACTATAAAAATGAATGGATTTTATTGTTTTATTTAACATGGCTGCGATAATCAGTCAAAAAAGATCCAGAGACTATAAGTGCATTTACATGGACATAATAAACCGAAAAGTGAAAAATCAGGTTTCGAGACCATGTTGGGGCGGCCTTCTTGGGGACCCTCAAGACCTTTTCCATTAGTTTGGCTGAAAAGAATACAATGAAATACAAATAACGCAAAAGCTCCCAAAGACACTTGTGGTCCTAGGTGGCTCACTGGTAGAATCCGCCGGCTCTTTGCCCTTGGTTTCTTTGGAGTGTCAAAGGTCATGTGTTCGAGAGCTGGTTGTGGTGGGCATCTACCAGTTCCTCAAACCCTTCTCATTTAGTTTGGCTGAGAAGAACAAAACTAAACGAAATTCAAATGATGCAAAAGCTACTCAAAACACTTGTGGGCCTAGGTGGCTCAACGGTAAGTCTTTAGAGTGTTAAAGGTCGCAGGCTAGAGATCAGGTTGGGGCGGTCTTCTTGGGGTCCCTTAAGGACAATGTTTATAAGCACTTGGGTAATCAGATAATCCAATAATATAAAGAACACGTGGCTAACTGTGAAGCTTGGGGGTGGATGTATTAGGCTTTCAGGTTGTGTTGCAGCCCGGGGCACTGGCAATGTTACAGAGAAGGAGGGAAGAATGGGTTTTGCACAATACAAGATAACCTTGGATGTTCATACTATATGTGCGACAATACAGAGCAGACCCTACATTTACAGAACCTCCATTTAATTATTTGATTGCAGAAGAAGCATGTTTACTTGAAAGGCAGCATTTAAAGTCACTCCATAATTATACAATTAGGAAAGTCCTAATCTGATTTAAGACAGTGGAGTGTGTGTTCTTTACATTAAATCAAACTGCTTGTATAGTCAGTGTAGGTCCTTTAAAAGGTTTTCACAGGTTGGTCACAATTGTTTCTCTATCTCTATGTGTTAAGAGATAGATTGGACCAAAAATCTGAAGACCCCTGAGGGCCGATTTGATTACAACTGCCCTAAAGAACCTTGGAGAACCAAAATTGTTCTTCTATGAAATCATATCAAAGAACCTTGCCCCCTCTCTTTTAAATAGTGTGTGAAACAATGGGTGAAAGACTCAGATCTCATTTCCTCTCTCTCTCTCTCTCTCTCTCTCTCTCTCTCTCTCTCATCTCGAAAGCATGAAGGAGCATTTTTGAAAACGTCGGACGCACAAGCAACACAAACGAGGGAGGAGTAGCCAGCCGTAAAATTGGACAGCTAACAGCCATCCCTCTATCTCACCCCTCCGTCTCATCCCTTCTTCCGAGCACAACCCTCCAAGCTGCCGAGATGACAAAAAGAGAGAGAGAGAGAGAGAGAGAGAGAGAGGACGGAGAAGAGATGAAACAGGGAAAGTAATTGAAGTGTGGATGAATATAGATGGAGACAGATTAGAGCATGGCCGATCTGAGAGGAGAGAGATCTCAGGCAGAAAAAAAATGTACCTCTGGAATTCAGCGAAGGAAATAAAAGAGATTAAAATACATTAAAAAAATTCCAAGTAAAATGAAACTTTGTTTTTTTCTCTGAGTTTTATTTTTGTTTATGATCATACATCAAAAACATGGCCATGGCCTTACTGCAACCTTTAAAATCCATTAACAGAATGGGCCTCACTCAACTTGTCTTAAAAATATATATTTTTTCTTAAAATCCACTTACATTTTTTCTCATAGATTTTGACATTTACCAACATTTTCTTATTTTGAATTTATTTTATATTTTGGACAATCGTATTTATCATTATATTGAAAATAGCTTCAAACAAGTCCACCATTTAATAAGGTCAACCAATATCAAACAATGTGCAACACAGTGCATAGCTTAGCATCCTCATATCTCTTTAACACACATACATATACTGAAGTTCTTACAAGTGTGGCATTATCATAATGTTGCAAAACATCCATAAACTGACATAAATTAGGACAGTTCTGCTGATGTTATCATTTCTAAGTAGAAACAACTAAGCTACACTAAAATCATTTCAGACAAAAATGTTTTAAAAAATACATTAATGCAACAAACATCCAATATCAATATTTGGTCCCACTTATCGATAATGTATGTGCTAACAAAATATAACTTATACAATGTACATAAAAGGTTCTTCATGCCATATAGGATCCATATTGGTCAGATAAAGAATCTCACATGTAATAGAGATGTGTACTTTTAATATACCTACATCTATAAAAGCAATGGTTCTTTATGCATTTAAACATGGTTCTACTACGACCTCATTCAAAGATCAAATATCACCTTTAATACCTAACCATGAACACAGAGACATCTTCAGTGAAATAAAAAAGAACATGTTTTTAGCTTTGGGGATGAACTCTAACTCTTCATTCAACAACATGCCTTCAAAAGCTCAGCTGTGAAGGTTAAACTTAATCTTCAGAGTCTTCAGGGTCTTCTGGGTCTTCAGGGACATGACTGGACACATTTCAATTGAGAGGCCAAAAGAACAGGCTTTCTCACTCCTCTGTGATCAAGAGACGCACCAGCCAATCTTGCCAGCACTGTCAAGTGCTTCCTCTCCAAAAGCCTAGAAGCACTCAACCAAGCTCACATCTGGTGGTTTGGAAAAGTGCATTCAACACTTGTAGGTGGAAAGGTGGAAGAGGTCAGTGGTGGCAGGGCAGCTGGTTTCTTGAAAAGGCTGTTTGGTAAGTTCTCTAATGGTAATCAAAAGAGTTTTGGATTAAGTAGATGTTTACATCAATAAAAACAGGCTGGAAACCTTCTGGTCAAGCATTTGAACAAGTGCTGTGGACTAATGATCTCTTTTAGGTATGTATGACAAACAAAGTGTGCCATCTGCGAAGCATGGGGGTGGATGTATCATGCGTTCGAGTTGTGTTGCATCCAGTGGCACTGGTAAAAATAAAGAGATGAAGAGACTAAGGGACAGCAGAAAATCAGTTAAGAGGCCATGCGGCTTGAGAATTCCATTGCTGACCAGCATCTGATACTTTGAACTACCAAAAGAGCATATTTAATTTAAAGCTGCATTTAAAGTCATTCCTTAAATATAAAAATTAAATGGACAAAAATTGCCCTTTCTGTTATCAACCGAATACTTAAAAAGGATGAAAAAAACAGTGTTTATTATTCGGTACTCACCCTTTTTCTAAATGTTTTTTTTAGAATGTTTTCAATCAAACACTGTCACTTTTGTATGTGATAAAAGACAATATGAGCCTGAACATTATGATTTACTGGAAATCTTGATTTTTATGATGATTTGCTGCAAATGACTCTTTACTACTTTTTTAATCAAACTAAACTTTGCATACAGGCATAAATAGTTGCTAATTATTCATTGTTTATTAAAAATATTTGCTATATTTCTATTGTATAGGTGTATTTTTAGCCGCGGTGTTTTGAAGAAGATGTCATGTGCTCCTCTTTTTTAAATCAAAGTTCTTACCTCATGGTAAAGTTGACAATGTGACCTATAAACTGTGGCTTTGTGCCAGACAGCTCCTTTATCTCCATTCAATCAGCAGTCCGAACATGAAGTGTTCAGCAGGAGCGGAGAGGAGCTGTGCTGCTGCTGAAAGCTGTGTGATGTCCATCAGGGCCGCCTTTTCTTTTTTTTTTTTTGGCCGCGGGTAAAAGCCGTTCGATCGCCGCGATAAAGCGTGGCAGCAGTGTGACATCGCCCCTCGCCATACAGCGCCATTCTCCTCTGGAGCAGGGCTGATAAGGGCCGCTCTCAATCAGGTCCTATGCGGAGAAGAGGTCAGCTCCTCGGACGCAAATGTTAAATGCTAGAAGGCTGGTCTGCTGGTCTGCTGATTATGGCCTGGCGTCAATACAGACGACCCTAACGTAAAGCCCCGGCTTGGATATATTGTGAAGAGGAGCTCTGAAGGGACGGAGATGTCAGGAATGGACAAATGACCAATCAAAAAGGCCAAGCTAAAAGGAAGAGTACTTGACTAAGGAGAATGGAGTATTATATTTCAAGAGGACTAGACTGGACACAGGAACACATTCTTAAGTATCGTTGCATTAGGAATACTAAGAAAACACTGCTAGTATTATACTAAAGAAACGCAGTGCTGCAGTTGAACATCTATAGCTTGCTACTTTTGGGTAGTGTACCTCTTGGTGAGAGATTATTGACTACGAGATACGCATTTTGATGCACCCAAAGACATTTTGCAGACTTTGAGAGGGGTTTTTCATTGGATTCAAAGTAGCAACATGGTCGTTTCAATGAATTAGCCAGCCACCTCAGTTTGCAGTGTTGTATTGTAGGAGAAACCTGGACTGCTACTGTTAGTGCTACTGCTAGTGTTCTATTTGAGGTCCAACAATGATTGGCTTTAAATGTTTTGACGTTGAGGTGAGCACTTTATATAGTTCTGAAACACAGCCCTAACTGCTTTTGTGATAATCTAGAACGCTAAAAAGCATTGCTTACAACAGTCAGTCACCTCGTAGTAGTGATACGAGGGACACTAACAGCTCAGTGATATGTGATATGCAGGAAACATTCTGAGGCTAATATGTTGCCTCTTAAGGTGAGGCTTCCAATTGGCATTTTTCAGCAGGACAATGCTTGTCCATACACAGCAAGTAATCAAGTTTCTACAAGATTGCAACTCTTTCTTAGCCTGCCTGTTTTTTTTTGTTGTTTTTTTATCACTACTCAGGCATTTATGAGACCAGCTTGCACAACAGATTTGGTAATCTATGAGTGTGCAGTATCTATAGGCCCATCTGCAACATATGCACTCAAAGGTGCCACAGGATTCCATACAGGACTTGGAGACTCCACGCCCAACCTAATCTCATCTCCTTTTTTTTTTTTCCATCAGCTAGAGGCGGCCCAACAGGACTCAATAAATGTATCCTTCAGGTCTAATACTGTAATCACTTACATATATTAATTTCTAAAACATATACAAATTTAAATAGTTTCAAAAAGTGAAGTTTCTAACCCCCAGACACTGATGGAACGGTGTTGTAGGTAAATGAATTACATGCATGAGGTGTGTTGCCGATGACGGTGTGTCAGCAGTGACGGGCCGGCACTAAATCCCACACCCTGCCAGAGAGACTGAGAGCACAGATACCAAACAGAATGTTTAATGTGACACGCAACAGTGTGTAAAGAAGCACTCTGTGGCACGGAGGAATAAACTGCAGCACACAGACGGGGAGGAGGAGAAAGCGGAACTGGGGTGAGCTCTGGGGCATCACTTTAAATCAAAACAAACGCCATGAGATAGCAGAGACTCTCTCTTTCTCTCTCTCCCTCCCTTTCCTCATCTATCGTCCTCTGTCTCTCTCTCTCTACCCCATCTCTCTTCCTCCCTTTCCTCATTTCTCTCTCCACCATTCGGCATCTCGTTCTCTCCTTTTCACTCCATTTCCTCATCTCATGCTTTTCTCTACTTCTCTCCACCCCCTCTCACTGCTTTCCCCTTTTCTATCTTGTGTTTTCTTGTGTCTGTCTCTCACTTGTGCATCGTTCTCTCTCTCTGTCTCCCCCTCTCTCTCACTCTGTCTCTGAAAGTGAACGGTTTGTGAATAGTAATGCAGTGTGTGTGTGTGTGTGTGTGTCTGAAGCTGTTGCTGTGCTCTGAGTAATTGCACTGCAGCAATTCAGCTAAAGACAATCCTCCTTCCTCCATCAACCTTCTCACCCCTCCATCCCCCATTCTTCTCATCCCTCTCTTTCCATCCTTTCCTGCTTCTATTCTCACCCTTCTATACCCTGCTGTCTCATCCCTACCATTATCCTTTTCAGCCTACTGTATATACTCATCCTTCCTAAGCCCTCTACATGCAGGTACATTCTACTGCCTCAATTCTCATCCCTCCATCCCTTACCTATGTATCTCCCACTATCCCCCTTCTCTTGTCCGTACAGTCATCTTCCATCACCCCTCTATTCAACTTCTCCTGCCTCTAATCTCATGCCTCTATCTCCATCTCGTTTATTTGTTCCTCTCTCTATCTCTATCCAACTTCTACAGCCTCTATTCTCATACCTCTATTCTTGTGCCTCCATCACATCCTCATTTCACTTTTTCTCTCTGTATCTCTAACCAACTTCATCTGCCTCTATTATCATACCTCTATTCTCATGCCTCCATCACCTGATCTATCTACGTTCTCCTTCCTCTGATCTTATGCCTCAATCACCGCCTCTATCTACATAATCTTGCCTCCGCTCTCACTCCTCCATCAGTCTATCTCTATCACCCCTTCTATCTACCTTCACCCTCCTCTATTCTCATCTCTCTATCCTACTGCCATCTCACCCCATCTATCCACTGTATCAAACCTCCCTCACCCACTCTATACTCATGCCTCCAACTCCCCCTCCTCATTCTATTCACCGTCCTCTTTATTCTCACCATTCCATTCCCTGTCTTTTCATCCCTCTCTATCCACCTTGTCTTACCTCCATTTCCATGCCTCCACCCCTGCACATTCTATCCAATTTCTCCTGTCACCTTCATCCATCCACCTGCCTATATCCACTTTCTTCTGCCTCTATTCTCATGCCTCAATTCAAATGCCTTTAAACCTACTCTACTTGCTCTATCATTTTCTTACCCCTCCACTCCTCCTCCATTCATGTTATCATGCCTCTGCTTCTCAGCTGTCCTCCATTATTTCCTGTCCTCCTAATCCAAAACCCTCCATTCCTTTATTTGAAGTTGTCCTTCTGTTTGCCCCTCGTCCTTATCCACTGAAGTCAAGGCATTTTAGCATTTCAGCTGTCGGGACTCAAAGAAGCAGAAGACAATCAGTGTGTGTGTGTGTGTGTGTGTGTGTGTGGCCATACACTTGCTTCCTCCTATAGATAATTGCTGAACCACTGAAAGACCCTATACATATGGAGCTGAAAGCCATTCTGGTAATGGCACTTACAGTCTGAAGGCAGCTGAGTTTGACATTTTGTTAAAAATACATTAACCTCTCAACTATCAGGAGTCACAGTTATCACCGCCAATAACAGATGCTGTATAAAAAAGGTTTTATAGAAATGATTTCTCACACATAGTCCAGTGAAGCAATGGCTGAGGTGAGATATTTTATTAAGACTTGAATTGTTCTGTTGTCACTGCGTAGTTGTATGTGGTAGAAAGAAATGCCTCATGACTCTTGTCAATACATCGCTAACTCTAAGCATTTAAACTAATGTAACAATCACTGTCCGCATACTTCTACGCATTCTTTACAATGACATAGATTATACGCAGTACCCGAGAATTAAAATAGAAAGCTCAGAGTAAAATAGATGCATGGTGGAGGAGGTCATGATACTATACTTACAACAAAAACCAAGTTTCCCAAAAGCATCTTAGCATTAAGAAGATATTGACATGGAGAAAGAGTGCTCAGTGTGAAGCTTGCTCAACAAACTAAGAATCACCTCAGTACATTTTGGTAAACCCAGCCCATAACTGCAAATGATGGCGTGAACTACTGACCATATTGACCCACTATTTCCAGTGGTAGTGCTCCATTTCATTATTCTCCATATTCTCCATTGCTTTGGACAGCCCTCTACATTCAGGAGGTACAATTAAAGGACACGCTTTACATGTGCATTTCCAGACAAGCTGGATACAACAGCATCACTTAAAGTGAAAGAAACACGTGGACTGAGGTAGTCAAGAAATATTACAAAATTTTACTTGGGACTTCGGCTACACAATGTTAAGTGTTCTAGCAAATATTCTCTTTCCAAATTAGGGCAGTTATCAGTGTACCGGGCCTGAATTAGCTATGATTGAGACAGTTCTTCCTGCCATAGGTCACAAGAGTGTCACAATGATATTGAAGCTGTTATTTTAAGGTAAATATGCTACATAGAGCAGCTTAAAGGGTTAAACTGCAGTCTTAAGATTATTGGTAGGGACCAGAGTGCCACAGAGTGGTCCTTAGAGTTTAAGGGGTTAATGAATAACTGCATACAAAGGACAATGCAGACGACAGACGCTGCAGCTAAGATGTTTAAATTGGCTCATAAGATTATTTGGAGGCAGCATTTGCTTTTTTCATGAATTTTGCATTAGGTGCGAGCGACGCAGGAGTGTGTGAGGAGGCTGGATGGAGACAGATGGTCGTCAGAGAGCGACTCTGCAAACACACAAGGAACCGTCGTCACTGCCAGAGAGAGATAGAGAGAGAGAATGAGCAAGCCATGGGGTGGACGAGAGAAACTCCGCAAACACACAAGGAACCATTGCTACTGCCAGAGAGAGAGAGAGGGAGAGAGAGGGGAGTGTGAAGAGGGTGAGAGAAAAAGAGAAAGAAACAAAGACTGGACCAAGAAAAAGGAAAAGAAAATACAGGAGGAAGAGAGAAAACAGAAAGACAGGAAAATGATTAGACAAAAGAGAAAGAAAGAAAAGGACTTACACAAGACAAAAACGGAGTGAGAAGGAAAGAGAGAGAGTGAGAGAGAAATAAAAACAGATAAAAATATAAAAAAGAAAAAAGAAGTAATTAAACGAAAACAGAGGATTAGGGAAGTAATAGACAGAAAGAAGAGAAAAGAAAGAAGAAGGATAAGGAAAAAGCAAGATAGAATCAGAGAAAAGATTGTGAAAGAGAAACACGGGTAAATACAAGAGAGAAACAGAATGATAAAATAAATTACAAAAGAAAGAGAGAGAGGAAGAACAGGACAAAAGAAGAAAGATAGAAAGAGGTATGGAAAAAGAGAGGGAGCAAGGTGAAGAATAGAAAAAAAAGAATAGAAAGGACAAAAAAAATCCACAGAAACCAAGGTAGAGATGCAGGAATAGAGGGATGAGAGATGAAGAGAGATAATCAGCTACAAAGGAAAAAAATGAGGGGATGAGAAAGTAAAGAGAGAGAGAGAGAGAGAGAAAGAAAGAAAGATGCTATGGCAACCTCAGGTCTCTGCAGCCACCCTGTTGCCGTGGGGTTTGACAACACACGTCAGTCACAGGCTCGTCACCATGGGAATGCTCAGGTATAGAGACTGATCGCTGTAATGATGCTGACAGCCAATCGGGAAAATAACAGAGGAGTGGAAATACAGAGCGGCACTGCAAACCCCACCTAACCCCCCCCCTCGACCCCCACCTTACTCCCCAGACAGCAGCACGACATTTCTGTCAAAATTTCAAAACTCTGCATATTTTACACTTTCATCCATATTTTTGTTTGTATTTTTGTCAGTATTTTGTCAAATACAGTTTTTGCTGACAAAAAAATGTGTGGTAAATGAATAAAAATGAGCTACACCACACAGGCTCACCCCCACAAAATGCAGTGACCCATTAAATAACAACAGGGCATTCTAATAAAAATATCAGAACTAATAATATTATAATAGATCAGCGCACTTTAACATGTTTGTACACACATTTTAGTCATCTTAGTTTCTCCGGATTGCCAAAAGGAACCAGTGGAGGTACTACTGGAGTGATTTAGCAACTTAAACATAATCTGCCCACTGATGTTTACAGTCTGCTCTAATTGAGATAACGCTCACAAAACTGGTTCCACTTACTCACTTGTGATTGATGGACTCCTAATTAGGTGAGTAGTCTTCTGATGCATTCGGCTTTCAGCTCTGCTCCTGAAATCCTAGCCAATGAGAGTGCTGGCTTTGCTGCATCTTCCTAGATTTCATAGGAAACAAAATGCTGATTGGAGAGTTTTCTTTTTGGCAGTTAAAAAATATAACTCTTCTGTTTCCAACCAGTAATTAGATGTATAATGTACTGATCTGTAATGCTTGCAGACTTTAAAGATAAGCGTCACTCTATTGAATTGAACCTGAGAACGCAGACAGGCTGAAATGGATAGCCATTTTAAATATTAAGCGCTGTTTGAAAACGGGCCAAATGTGTAATAATGGAATATGGATTTTCCCGAACTACGTTTTGGACATTTGCTAGCTTTTTTTTGGAATGCTAATTCACCACTAAAAGAACATTCTGCAGCCGAACCTTTATGAAAAGGCTTCTTTTTTTCCTCCTAAAAAGAGCGCTCTCTCAATTTAGAGCCCACTTTGGCTTTCGGCGAGCAGGCCGCAGGATGAAGGCTCATTCGCATGCTGCTGGGGCGATTTAGAAGGATACGATTGTCACACACTCTATCTGACTCTCCTCACGCCCACACGTACCCACCTACCTACCCATCCAGCAGCGCACACACATGCACACACATGCACACACACACACACACACACACACTTAAAGCCAGGGAGGAGAAATCGATGCACAGAAAGCTCTTCATTCCTGCTCAATTTCATCCTTTAGTGCTGGACACAATTAAAAGTCCTCTCTGAGCACCTTTTCCAATCCAAATTTCTATGGCACTGACAGCCGCCGCAATGTCATTTGCTAAACAAAAGGCACAAAATGCAGCGCACGGCGGAGGCCACGGGCCGCTCCACCGTGCGCTGCTCCCCCCGATTATATGGCTGGAAGGGTTATCGACCAGCCCCGCCCTGAGGATTCATCTCCGTGGGAGAGTTAGGATACTCGGAGAATACCGTGCAGCACAACAGAATGGAGGTCAGTAGAAGGTACTCCACCAGCAGGGGAGGTCTAGAGGAAACTAGGCCCAACCAGCTCTCACTGAGAGAAGCCTGGGTTGGGATGAACCAGCCTGCTGAGGAACCAGCAAGCGTGACACTGGCACGAGTCAGAGCGTGGTGGGGGGTTTATAGTGTGTACAATATCGGGCTGCTGCAGTGTGTTTGTTTAAAGCTTCTGCAACAAATAGTTGTAAGGTGTTATCTTGTGAGGTTGTACCTTGGCCATCGTCCTCATAGACACTCCATTTCTGATGTTCTTCGAAATGCAGTGTCATGTGTAAAACGGAAATACTGCACATCATAGAGGGCATAGATCGTGATCAACAGCTTCTGTCCAGAGTTTTCCATGTGTATAAAAAAATATCAGAAATTACATAACAAGGCACCATTCTTTAGCTACCAGATATGGCAAAAATCATGGGACATGATACTTGACAGATAGATTATTCAACATTATTGTCATTGCTCAGTACAGGTACATGGCAACAAAATGTAGTATAATACTAGTTCCTGTCCCATAATATGTGGCATGTCAGTGTAGAATATAACTTTACACAGCAGTTGTCTTTGTAAATAATAAAACGTGGTCTATGCAAACGTATGTTAATTATTGGAAACGTACCATTAAAGATTTCCTCTTTAAGTAAGAATAACTGAAATTATTTGTTCATATCACTTAGGCTTGTCATGGTTAATCCGGTAATTACTTGTTTTTTCCATTAATAAATGAACTGGTACAGTATGTGGCCTTTGTTCATGTTCTATTTTGTAGAATATTTCATATACAGTATATATATTTTTTTTTTCTAAATATTCCTAATACTTTATTAATTATATTATCCTATGGACTCTTTAAAAGGGTGCAATTGCCTTTGTTTATGTGAATTATTTTGGGGAAATATACTGTCCAAACAAACATTTGAAATTATCATGACATGCCTGGTAGCATTAACATGCTGCTGCATGATAAAAAAGTAACCTAACCAGCAATATGTCGTTAAAAAGACACAAAAAAATGTTCAAGCTGATTGTTGAAAGTATTTCAAAACATTATGGATGAGTAAATGGTAAACAAGACATCTTTTCAACATTTATGTGAGGATTTATAAATGTCAAGCTTCAACAAACAGCATTTTAAAGACATATTACTGGGTGGGCAATATGTTTTTTTTTTTCTTTAATTATTATTATTGATTATATCTTAAGCAGCGGTGGCGTCTGAAGTTTAGCTCTCTGCTGTGCTGACCTATTTATGAATGGCTCCATTTTTGCGCTTGTTCTCTTAAAGCCTTTTAAAAAGAGACTGGCGCGGCACTCAGATTAGCATGATTAATCATTTTACACAAATATTATGAGTCATGGCGTGCTCAGCAGCGAGGGGCCAGATAAGATCTTTAAATTACCTGGATGTGGGCTGGATCCAAGCTGGTGCCCCAATTAATCCTCCCCAAATGCAATTAGCGCCGGAGCTAGCCAGCTGCGCACATCACAAAACAGGCTAGAACAGAGATTATATACTAATACACACTTACTCACACATACACACCCAGCAATAGCCATGCTTTTCAAGCACAAAAGTAAGACCTTTCGCTGTCTGAGAGTAAAATATACACACACACACACACTTTCTCTTTCTCTGTGCTAGCCACAAGAGCATGACGCTAATCAGACCTTTTGCCTCCGTCACATGAAAGACCCAAACGCTCCGCTGAGTCACTACAATAGCTACAAGTGTATTCAAAGCACACGGCAGGGGAGACAGGCAGGAAGTAACAACACCACTCTTTGAAATGTCTTTAATCCGCGTCGAGCACACTGCAAATCACCAGCCACCATCTACAGCCATTACTGAGGCTAATTGTTAATTAAAAAAACACACCATCAGCATCGAGAGGTGCATGAAAGGCAGCGTAGCGATTAGCGGACCACCGGCTGCCACAGGTGGCGGACAAAGCGTGGAAACACATTAAAGTCCTATGTTTCAGAACAGCTTTCAAGTGTAGTTAATGAAAAAACATGCGCACATTAGCCACAGGTTGGCAAACTGATTAGCCTTTAGCATTCAGCTTCTGGAAACATACTTTTTAGTGTAGTCTGGAGGGTAAGAGTGAACATAGGGGGCATTCCAGGTTTATTTCACAGTTTCAACCATTTATCCATCAAATGTTTTTTTTTAAGATCTCTCAGTTGAAATCTTCACACAGGAATGATCCAACATGTTTCAAGCTAACCACTACCTTTCACATTAAAAGTGTAAGGCCAGTTACCGTTAAGTTTGAATGGTGGGAGAATGCTTACAATGTACACAAACAATTTGACAAATCATTGTAAGAATTGTCTTTATAAAAATTAAATCATCATGCTTCTTAACTCGTTCTGGTTATGTAGAAGAGAAGATTGTGCCCAACCTTACAAGTTTGTGGATTTTTTGTAGTACAATTAAAAATATATATTTACAACAAACAATTTATCCAAAAGTGATGAGTGCAAACTTATCTATAACGTATTTTAAAGCTAATTGTAACAATGACCAAAATTTTGACCAAAAAGATTTTAATAATTGGCTATATACATAAATGACAGTGTTTGTGTCCAAAAACAGGTAGAGGTAGAGCAAGTATTGAGGACAAAAACATTTAACAGAATGTATATAAATAAAATTAGAAGTCTCCTGAGACTAAGCGAATGGAGCAAATTCAATGAGTTCAATGGACTCAAATAATTAAATTAACTCAATGCACCACTGAGGTGAACCTGAAGTAAAGCCTGCAGTACCTTGTTAAAAGTAGTGATAGTAGCAGTTGTAGTAGTTTCCAATGAGCAATGAATAAAGCAAAGACATTTTAAGCAGGTCTGGAAGTGGCCTAGTGATCAGACTTCATTATACATCATAAGTTTCCCTGAGAACAGACTCCCAGCCCTCTTCATGGCAGAGCAGAGTGCAATCTCCAGCTGAAGAAGAACTATAGCATCTATAGATGTATTCATTGTATGACCTCCAACACAATCGAGATGTTAATGGAAAAATGCTGTTAATTAACAAAAACCACCCCGACTCCCTCCAAATCTCGCCTTCCTCGGCTGCTAGCTTGACAAAATTCCCGTCTGAGGTAGCCAAATTAGTAGCAGTCCATCAACCCCAGGGACCTCATTAAATCACTACAGAAGACTAAAGGGTCCTTCTGAGAAATAAGTGCTTGTTATACTCTTTAAAACACTGTCCTCTTTGAATATCTTCAAGTTTCGGACTTGCAGGGGGAGTCAGTCGCTGGCTAAAACTTGCTCATCGTGGGGCTGTCATTAAGTCAAGTCGTTAAACGAGAGTTTGTCCACTGAAGCATTAGCCTTTGAGCTTAGGTCCATCCCACATCATTAACAAGTCAACCTGATTTCATGATAACACATCTGCTACATGATACTGGACAGATGCTGTACATAACATATCGCTTGAAGTTATCTGGCTTGGTCCAGACTGGATACTACAGGGATTGGACTTTGGTTTCATTTCCATGCAGACCTCTGGTGAGGTTTGCAGGGCTTTAAATGCTGGTGCCATTTATATGTATACTATTACCAACATACAGTGACAAGCTAAAAGCCATGGGATAGGAACTAGAATGGTGTCCCATGACTTTTGCTATGTTTCATTCAAGCTAAAGAATGCAGTGCTGTCCTGTGGTAAATGCATTGAATGTATAAGATATGTGATTTCTGTCTCTTTGAGTGGACAATTCTAGACAGAAGTTACTGGTCACAATCATTACCACCCACTGCACTGTCCACTGTGGGCCTTCTGTGATGTATTCCAGGAACACACAATCTCAGGCTTTGCTGCAACTCCGATAATACACGTCACAGGTTGACTTTTGTCTTTTAGTCTCATCTCCAGTCATCAGGTATGTTGCCAAAAGGTTAATGTTTATTAGATCCAAAAGCTCATAGTCTATTTGCAATACTTCTCTACAGGGCCAGTACAAGCTGTGTGTCTAAGTGAGTGTTTGTTTGCAACATGTGCGGGTCAATGGTTTCAAATTAAGCAGATGCTGTTTGCATTTTGTTTGCAAAGTGTTATGATGAATGGACCAAAAGAAATGCTTCAGTTTGACATGTACTATTTTTATATACACTGACATTTAAAGATATCAAGAACATGCTGTTTTATATTAATGCACTGTGTTTTTATATTGTTATTTTAAATGATCGATTATCATTATTGTACCTGAAGACTTGCACATAGACTTATATAGAGACTGTTATTTTGTTTAATAAAAATGAAGCACTGCCGTTCACTGTTTGTTTTCATCATAAACCCAACCAAATATGTCCGGTCATCTTCAGTGGTCTCCTCCTGAATGGTGCGCTAAGCTGTTCTCCACAGACAGCACTCTGAGATTTGAAGAGCGTAGTGCATTGAGGATAAGAGAGCAATCTGTCGGAGCGTTGGAATGCTTTCTTTCCTCTCATTTTTTTTTTTTTTTTTTTTTTCGCTGACATTTAGCTGGTGCAGGAGGTGAGAGGCTGCTCGGCTCCCGCTGAGCTCCAGCTGCCTGCCGCCACACGCAGCACTGACAGGAGCAAACCCCATCAACCTGCGACATTTTCTCATCTCCCTAACCCCTCACACACTCATTCACACACCATACACTCTCTACACACTGCTCTCACACACACAAAGGAGAGAGAAATCCCTACACACACTCACTAGGAAAATGGAGAACATTCCAGCTTTCAAAGACACGCTCTGTGCTTTCTTTTTGAAGATAAAATAAGGTTTTGTACAGAAAAAAGAAAAAAAATCCCTATATTTTCCAACAATGTGCAGATGAAATGCTATTGACATTGGCTTTATTTATGCTAATAATAATTAGTAATTTATTTACTTAACTGGGAATTATTTAATTAGTATTTTAAATAATTCCAAGTTAAGTAAGGTTCTATACAAAAACACAGATTATAGAAAATGAGTCTACGATTAATAACAATTGTTGACCCCCTTTTTGTGGTATATAGAAGCATTTTAAAAAGGTTCTATAATTAATATAATATAATATAATAATATAATATAATATAAATTTAATATTGCTTTTAAATGCTCAACCCCACCCACTAACACTGAATTTATAAGGAGTTTTTACCTGGGCTTCAACCTGCCTAGTCCAACTAATTTACAATGAGGTTAAATAAGGAATGTTTAACCTGGCCTTTAAATGTTTAGCCCCACCCATTCACAATGAAGTTATAAGGAGTGTTTAACCTGACATTTAGATGTTGAGCCCCACCCATTCACACTAAAGTTATAATATATCAATGCAGAAAGATTTGATTCCAAGTCATGTTGGTGCATTTCGATTGGCCCATTCATCATAGAATTGTGGGAGCAGTATCAGTTAAAAAGTTGTTGTGTAAAAAGTAGAGGTAGAAAAGTACAAGTAGAGGTAGGAAGGAAAGAGAGTCCCTATTTTTGGTATTTCCATCAGGAGTTTAATTAAATATTCTGCATGTATTTGTCCTTTAAGGTAAATGCTGGCAGTGTGTGTGTGTGTGTGTGTGTGTGGGCGGCTCTGCGTGTGTGAGAGTGGAGGACGAACACCCTGCTGACACACTCTGTCAGGATCATGATGAATGAATGCAATATGGCACCAGTCACCCTACAGAGTCACTCAATAACAGAGAGAAGGAGGGGGGGGCAGGAGAGGGGGACAAAAAGATAGACAGACAGACAGGCAGACAGACAGACAGTAGGAGACAGAGAGAGAGAGAGAGAGAGAGAGAGAGAGACCTTAGATGTTAGAGATGTTGTATATCAAGCAGTAACTGTTGGCCTGAAACATCAGAGAACTGTAAGCAGTGAAGGAGCTGAATGAGTGAATCAATAAGGTAAATGAACTGAATCTGCAGTGACACTTCACAGCCTCCGCTACACCACACAGCTACACCCACACACAGCTACATACCCCTCCTCACAGCCTCCATCCACTTCACCACACAGCTACACCCACTCACAGCTACATACTCCTCCTCACAGCCTCCATCCACTACACCACACAGCTACACCCACACACAGCTACATACTCCTCCTCACAGGCTCTATCCACTACACCACACAGCTACACCCACACACAGCTACATACCCCTCCTCACAGCCTCCATCCACTACACCACACAGCTACACCCACACACAGCTACATACCCCTCCTCACAGGCTCCATCCACTACACCACACAGCTACACCCACTCACAGCTACATACCCCTCCTCACAGGCTCCATCCACTACACCACACAGCTACACCCACTCACAGCTACATACCCCTCCTCACAGCCTCCATCCACTACACCACACAGCTACACCCACTCACAGCTACATACCCCTCCTCACAGCCTCCATCCACTACACCACACAGCTACACCCACTCACAGCTACATACCCCTCCTCACAGCCTCCATCCACTACACCACACAGCTACACCCACTCACAGCTACATACCCCTCCTCACAGCCTCCATCCACTACACCACACAGCTACACCCACTCACAGCTACATACCCCTCCTCACAGGCTCTATCCACTACACCACACAGCTACACCCACTCACAGCTACATACCCCTCCTCACAGGCTCTATCCACTACACCACACAGCTACACCCACTCACAGCTACATACCCCTCCTCACAGCCTCCATCCACTACACCACACAGCTACACCCACTCACAGCTACATACCCCTCCTCACAGGCTCTATCCACTACACCACACAGCTACACCCACTCACAGCTACATACCCCTCCTCACAGGCTCTATCCACTACACCACACAGCTACACCCACTCACAGCTACATACCCCTCCTCACAGCCTCCATCCACTACACCACACAGCTACACCCACTCACAGCTACATACCCCTCCTCACAGGCTCTATCCACTACACCACACAGCTACACCCACACACAGCTACATACCCCTCCTCACAGCCTCCATCCACTACACCACACAGCTACACCCACTCACAGCTACATACCCCTCCTCACAGGCTCTATCCACTACACCACACAGCTACACCCACTCACAGCTACATACCCCTCCTCACAGGCTCCATCCACTACACCACACAGCTACACCCACACACAGCTACATACCCCTCCTCACAGGCTCCATCCACTACACCACACAGCTACACCCACTCACAGCTACATACCCCTTCTCACAGGCTCTATCCACTACACCACACAGCTACACCCACTCACAGCTACATACCCCTCCTCACAGGCTCTATCCACTACACCACACAGCTACACCCACTCACAGCTACATACCCCTCCTCACAGGCTCTATCCACTACACCACACAGCTACACCCACACACAGCTACATACCCCTCCTCACAGGCTCTATCCACTACACCACACAGCTACACCCACACACAGCTACATACCCCTCCTCACAGCCTCCATCCACTACACCACACAGCTACACCCACTCACAGCTACATACCCCTCCTCACAGGCTCTATCCACTACACCACACAGCTACACCCACTCACAGCTACATACCCCTCCTCACAGGCTCTATCCACTACACCACACAGCTACACCCACTCACAGCTACATACCCCTCCTCACAGCCTCCATCCACTACACCACACAGCTACACCCACTCACAGCTACATACCCCTCCTCACAGCCTCCATCCACTACACCACACAGCTACACCCACTCACAGCTACATACCCCTCCTCACAGGCTCTATCCACTACACCACACAGCTACACCCACTCACAGCTACATACCCCTCCTCACAGGCTCTATCCACTACACCACACAGCTACACCCACTCACAGCTACATACCCCTCCTCACAGGCTCTATCCACTACACCACACAGCTACACCCACTCACAGCTACATACCCCTCCTCACAGGCTCTATCCACTACACCACACAGCTACACCCACACACAGCTACATACCCCTCCTCACAGGCTCCATCCACTACACCACACAGCTACACCCACACACAGCTACATACCCCTCCTCACAGGCTCTATCCACTACACCACACAGCTACACCCACTCACAGCTACATACCCCTCCTCACAGCCTCCATCCACTACACCACACAGCTACACCCACTCACAGCTACATACCCCTCCTCACAGGCTCCATCCACTACACCACACAGCTACACCCACTCACAGCTACATACCCCTCCTCACAGCCTCCATCCACTACACCACACAGCTACACCCACTCACAGCTACATACCCCTCCTCACAGCCTCCATCCACTACACCACACAGCTACACCCACTCACAGCTACATACCCCTCCTCACAGGCTCTATCCACTACACCACACAGCTACACCCGCACCCCTCCTCACAGGCTCCATCCACTACACCACACACACACACACACACACACACTCCTGGTCCTGAGCCACTGAGCCGTGAGTCAGTCAGGTGTCGTTCTTGTATTCTTAAGGTGAGTCCTGATCATTACTGACCCGAATATGCGGCCGGCTCTGACATCATGACTGATTACCTTCTGTTGCTGCGGGAACCCAGAGAGGGCGACTCGGGGGAGCGCGGAGGCTGCCGTGCTTCGACCCAATCACCGCGGTAACCTGACACATGCAGCCCACATCGCTGTAGTTACCTGACAACTCGTCTGATGTGCAGGGCAATGGAGAACCCAGTCTGAGTGAGACAGGAAATGACTGATCTATTACACAAATGTCTTTCTCTCCCGTTCTCTCTCTCTCTTTCTCTCTTTCTGTCTTTTCCATTTACTTTCTCTATTGTTTTTCCTCTCTCATGTCTTCTTTCACAGTAGTTGAAACTACTTTGCTCTCTCTCTCTTTCTAAACTTTTGCTTTTCTCTCTACCTTCTTTTCTAATATTTGATTCTCTTTCATTACTATTTTTATTTCCCTTTTTCGGAATCTGTGATTCTATTCCCATCTTTCTATTTTTCCCACCTCTTGTTTTTTCTTTTCTAAAGCTTTCCTCATTCTCTCTTCTCCTTGCATTTATTTATTTCCCTCTCTTCTTTTCCTCTTATTCCCTTTTTTCTTTCTTTTACTGCCCCTCACCCTTTTTTACTTTCGTTTTTATCTGGCCCTTGTTGTTTCTTCTCCTACTCATTCCTCTCATTTACCTTTCTTTAGCACTTTCACTTGCTATCTGCCCTTTAATCACTTTCTTTTTGCTCTTATCATTTTGCCTTCTTTCTTTCCTTTTTCTTGTCTTTTTCCTCAGTTTCTCTATTCTCACTCTTTTTCTATCTCTCTTCTTTTTGCCTTTTCCTCTAATTTTATTCCCTTCATCATGTCCTTGTCTTTTCCACTCTGACTCTGAGCTTTTTCTGTCAATCTCTTTTTCTCTGATTTTTTCTCTTTTGTTTTTTCCTTTCTTCTTTACCTGCCGTCTCTTATCTCTCACTTTCTGTTCCCCTTTCTCTCTTTCTCTGCCTCTCTCTCTCACTGGTCTGTAGACATTGAGAGATGAGTGCTAGTTCAGTGTTCGTTTTATCAGAGCAGCTCATGGGGCATTTATGACTGTCACTCTGCTGACAACTGAACTAGCAAAGACAAATGAGCTTCAGAACACAGTGGACTGCGCTCTCGCGCTCTGCCGCTTTACTCTCGCGTTTAGCCTAAACGCTTACAACAAGAGGACATTTATCTGCACTTTCTGTGACACATCGAACGTTCCCTTACTTCCAGCTTCCATCACTAGCGTCCGCTCTACCTTCCCCTAACCTTTAGTGAAAGTATGACAGCCCAATTCATTCGCTCTCTCCGGGCCGAGCGAGGACGCCGCTCTCCGCCAGCGCCGCGCCTTTCTTCGGTGATGTACACAATCCTTGGATGTCAGCGATTCTGAGAGTTGGCTTGGAGACAGTCAATTAAGTTCAAGGTGAGAGGGAAAGACAAAGAAAGAGAGTAAAAGAGAGAGAGAAACGTGTCATGGCTTTTACACTCTTCGCATCACTGGGTCGTCCCATCAATCCCAGCATTGTTGGCCTAGAAAGCATTATGAGGGGCTTTATACAGTGATAGCTGGGGCGATGGCTAAAGAGTGGTGGAATGGAAACGGCAGCATTCACTCACTTTGGGTTATTTGGCCTATTTTCTATTGCTTGAAAAATGTCTTATTATACAGTTGTGGTCAAAAGTTTACATACACTTGTAAAAAAACATAATGTTATGGCTGTCTTGAGTTTTCAATAAGTTCTACAACTCTTATTTTTCTGTGATAGAGTGATCGGAACACATACATGTTTGTCACAAAAAACAGTCATAAAATTTGGTTCTTTCATAAATTTATTATGGGTCTGCTGAAAATGTCACCAAATCTGCTGGGTCAAAAATATACATACAGCAACATTAGTATTTGGTTACATGTCCCTTGGCCATTTTCACGGCAACTAGGCGCTTTTGGTAGCCATCCACAAGCTCCTGGCAAGCTTCAGGTTGAATGTTTGACCACTCTTCTTGACAGAATTGGTGCAGTTCAGCTAAATGTGATGGTTTTCTTGCATGAACCCGTTTCTTTAGCACTGTCCACATGTTCTCAATGGGGTTTAAGTCAGGACTTTGGGAAGGCCATTCTAAAACCTTAATTCTAGCCTGGTTTAGCCATTCCTTTACCACTTTTGATGTGTGTTTTGGGTCATTGTCTTGTTGGAACACCCAACTGCGCCCAAGACCCAACCTTCGGGCTGATGGTTTTAAGTTTTCCTGCAGAATTTGGAGGTAATCCTCCTTCTTCATTATCCCATTTACTTTCTGCAAAGAACCAGTTCCACTGGCAGCAAAACATCCCCAGAGCATAATACTACCACCACCATGCTTGACAGTAGGCATGGTGTTCCTGGGATTAAAGGCCTCACCTTTTCTCCTCCAAACATATTGCTGGGTGTTGTGGCCAAACAGCTAAATTTTTGTTTCGTCTGACCAGAGAACTTTCCTCCAGAAGGTTTTATCTTTGTCCATGTGATCAGCAGCAAACTTCAGCCGAGTCTTAAGGTGCCTTTTCTGGAGCAAGGGCTTCTTTCTTGCACGGCAGCCTCTCAGTCCATGGCGATGTAAAACACGCTTGACTGTGGAGACTGACACCTGTGTTCCATCAGCTTCCAAATCCTTGCAGACCTGCTTCTTGGTGATTCTTGGTTGACTCTTGACCATCCTGACCAATCTCCTCTCGGCAGCATGTGATAGCTTGCGTTTTCTTCCTGATCGTGGCAGTGACACAACTGTTCCATGCACTTTATACTTGCGTATAATTGTCTGCACAGTTGCTCTTGGGACCTGTAGCTGCTTTGAAATGGCTCCAAGTGACTTCCCTGACTTGTTCAAGTCAATAATTCACTTTTTCAGATCCACACTGAGTTCCTTTGACTTTCCCATTGTAGCTTTTGTAGCTGAGTCTAATCACTGGGTCAAATGAGCCCTATTTAAATGGGCTCATGAGAAGTCAACAGCTGTAGTCAATCAGAATCACTTACAAGAAGTGAAGAGGCCATGACATGAAGCTAATTTGATTGACACAACTCGCTACATCACCAAAATTGACAAATTTTGTTGCTGTATGTATATTTTTGACCCAGCAGATTTGGTGACATTTTCAGCAGACCCATAATAAATTTATGAAAGAACCAAATTTTATGACTGTTTTTTGTGACAAACATGTATGTGTTCCGATCACTCTATCACAGAAAAATAAGAGTTGTAGAACTTATTGAAAACTCAAGACAGCCATAACATTATGTTTTTTTACAAGTGTATGTAAACTTTTGACCACAACTGTATGTCATACACACATACAGTAGTTTTACATGAAGATTTTTTAGCATTATATGTCATTTTCACCTTAAAAACTGCATCAAAATCACTGTAATGCTCAACTGATTTTAATAGTGTAAATGGCAACTGAGTTGTTGCTACTCCAGAAACCACAAGTTGCTAACTGCACTACATAAGTCTGTTAAAGTGGGCAGGACAACACTGTGAAAAAGATACAGCATAACCAGAGTTATGTTTGTGTAAAATCCTTAATATTACTTAACCACAAGTGTAAGGAGTCCTTAACATTAATATTAATGTGAGCCAAACCTAAACTTTGCCCACATCGGGCATTTACTAGTAGTCAACATACCTAGATGCAGCTGTTATGAATGGGTTGCACATCTGGCCCACTTCTGGGCCATTATTCCATGTGATCCATATGCCATTAGTAAATGCCACATGTGGCCAGGTTCAGGCCACAGTAATGTTGATATAAGGACTGGTGGCTCAAAGTATGAATTACAGTTGCTGACTGGTGGTGGAGCCCAAGTGCAAAACATACCAATTCTCACATAAAGCTGCTTTAACAGGCTTAAACCTTTATATACAGTCTGCACAGTAGTGATGGGTTTCAGTATATTGGGCTGTTAGCAGCAGAAAATGTTGGTTAAGATATCTGATCTGAACTGTGAACAAAATTGCAATTTTTGTGTGGGTATAAGGCCAAAATGCAGAAAAAACACTTATATAGTAACCAGATTTAAAAATACCCTGTGATTTTTTTATATTAATATTTTCACAATAATCTCAAATTTTGACTGGATTAGTTGGATGGAGTTTTTGCAGTTTAAAGCTCATGCTCAACTAACTCTCTCACACTGAGGATTCTGCTGCAGTTGTCCTGAAGGACTAAGCAAGTCAAATATGCACATTGCTCAAATTAGCAATTTTATTTTCCAGTCACTGCCGCCGTCCTTGCAGCTGTCAATGCTCAAAGTCCCGACTGGCCGGGAGGGGACTGAGGGGATTTAGCGAGGCAGATTATTGGTCAGCGATTTGGCCCTTTTCAGAGATCATTGTCCGTATTGGGCCGATGATGGATTGAATTCGGATGCACCTTCCTCCTGCACACGCTAAAGCCTCGGTACGTAGATCCATCAGGCCGAGTGACTGCTCGGATCCTGCGGGATGCGCCGCTCGCTTCCCTGTTAATTCCAACTTCGCGCTATCGATTGGTCGAAAATCAATCCAGCCTAAGTCACTAAGCCAAGAGGGAGGAGGGCAGGGATAAAGAAAAAAGGGAAGAAGAACTGCCACCGCCTGCACCAAGGCGCATCCCAGATTAAACGTCTACAAGGAAGGAGGAAGAGACGGATGCACCGCTTTAATGCATACAAAAGTGAGCATTCCCCAAATTAAACCCCGAGAGAGGTGGGAGGAGGTGGGAACGAAAGAAGGAAAGAAAAAGAAAGCAACAAAGATGTCCAATCCACTGTGATGCATTACTCCAATCAAAGGACTAAATCTAAAGCTCGCAGTTGAGATTGTTTCCTGCTTAGCCTTTGTTTTATTCAGGTAATTCTGACCTCAATATTCTCAACATCTTTTGCAAGGAAACATCTGTCAAAAACACCCTAACAAAAACTGCCTGGTCCGAGAACACCCACACATAAGCACAGGGGGAACTTATAGTACAGCACAAAAACTCCAACGACTTTCAGACTTTCAAGGGGAAAAATAAGAAAACTTATATAAGAAAACTTATATAAGTTATTTCCTGAAAAAACACAGAATTACGCTGCTAGGCTGCAGCTTGGTGGATGCTATGGTGTCCCAGACTGTTGCTGTGATACCCCATGTGGTTTGTTGGGTGTTTGAAGGATGCAAAAACATTTGCACACATTCATTCCTATCAGAAAAAAATGCACAAACACAAGTAGGAAAAAAAAACTCAGGCACTGTGGTATCCCAGATGGTTGCTTGAGTGTCTCAGGTGGTTGTTCAGGTGCTGATAAATGGTTGTTGTGTACAACACGTGGATGCTGGGTGTTATCAGAGTATTTCTAGCATTTTGATCATTTAAAAAACCTATGCACGCATTCAGTCCTACCGGTAAACAATATGCAAAACTCTTTTGCCATGTGGAAACCATTCATCCGATATAACAAAAACAACTCTAAGCAGATACTGATATAATTTCGATACCAATGTGCATCACTGGGCACTTTATTAATTCGTTATAATGTAAATCAAATCTAAAAACTCAAGATTTATTAGAGTTAAACCCGAGTGAAGGGAAGGACAGGAAGGTTTGAGAGTGTAAAGCAAAGGCCTGGCAATGGAGGCCGAGGGCAGAGCCTGCTGAGCCATTCTGCAGCACCGTAATGCTTTATTTATGAGGACGCGCTTTGTTTAAATGGATAAATGATGAGGGGGAGAATAGAGAGGCGTTGCAAATCTTTAGCATGCTGTAGACGGCAGAGGCGCAGCTGACCTCAACACCCTTCTCCACTCTCGAGCCTGTAATTGGAGAGTGAGTTGGTGCTGCGGCACTTCAGACCATTTCCTCCGCCGCAGAGCCTGCTCGAGCTTTCGGGCCGCAGCAGAACGTCCAGTACTTTAACGTTCCATCCGGGTCATCCTTCCTTTTCCAAAGTGTTTCGGATGTGTCGGAGCGTTCAATAACACGGTACGGAAATAGAACCGCTGGAGGATCTGAAAATAATGATCTCAAATTTCGCTCAGAGGCACAGACCACTCTTTCGACCTGAGAGCCAAAGAGATCTTAGATGAAGAGCTGGAAAAATACGGAAAAGCTCTGTAAATCTCAGTGCACTTGTTTATAAAAGAAATAGTCTTTCCAAGTGTCAGATTTTTTCATTTTTATGTTTTTTCCAGTTCATTGCAGTTGAAATGTTACATTAATTACAATTCTAAGCTCTGAATAATTTGGTCAAAATGAAACAGTTTTTACTGTTGTTAAAGTTTTACAGCCAAAAAGTTTTTTGTTCAAAGTTCACAGTCTTAAAAACTGTTAATTATTATTATTTTTTATTTAAAACTTAAATTTACCCAAATTAACTATATAATACAACCTTATCTGATCTTTGCTGATAAATGTATACTTTAGTAACAAGGTGGAAATTAATCTCACGCCTCGACTACTGCAATGCCGTGCTAACTGGCCTCCCGGCCTGTGTAGTAAAACCACTACAGATGATTCAGAATGCAGCAGCACGTTTGGTCTTCAACCAACCAAAACGGGCACATGTCACCCCGCTGCTCATTGAGCTCCATTGGCTACCGGTTGCTGCTCGCATCAAATTCAAAGCGCTTACAATCGCCTACAAGGTGATGACAGAACAGCTCCTTCCTACCTGCACTCGCTCCTGAAGGCTTACGCAACCTCCCGGCCACTGCGCTCCTCCAGTGAACGTCGCCTCGCTTTGCCAAACACTCACACAAAGCAATCCAGACTGTTCTCATACAGAGTTCCCCAATGGTGGAACAAACTACCTTCCACTACCAGATCAGGAGAATCTCTCACTATCTTTAAGAGACTCCTGAAGACAGAGCTCTTCAAAGAGCACTTACTCTCTTAACACCTCTAACAAACTAACTAATTCTAACCTCTTCTCCTTCTTCCTCTTCTCTACTCCTCTATCCCATTATTTCCCTCTGACCTCCTTAAGGCCCTATCTATAGATGCTTTATTTTTAACTTCTATTATTTTTGTACTTAACCTCTTCTATTATTTGCACTTCAATATTGTAAGTCGCTTTGGACAAAAGCGTCTGCCAAATGTAATGTAATGTAATGTAATGTAATGTAATGTAATTTACCTTAAGATTGTGCTTAAGAGTTTATTAGCAAAAAAAAGCAAATACACATACACTGTAATGAACTAGCGTTCATCAGCCAAGACAAGTGGTGTTCCACTGAAAGGAAATTGTATGACTATATGAGTAGGCTTAATCTCTGTCGGGAAAACTGACCAATGCTATGTACAGCCTATTTACTTGGATTTGACGCTACTTGGCAACTTCACAATTTGGGTTAGTTGCAGTAGTTATAGCTTTTGAAAAATATTTATTTTGTCATTTATCAGCATTAAATCAATAAAATCAATTAATCTAATATAATCTATATTTGAAAAAAATGAAAAGAATAAGAAACTTAAAAATGCATGGTTCAAACCTGGAGCAGGAATTAGCCAATACTACTACAACTAGAATTAACAGCTTAACAATGTTAAGGACATATTTAAATTAACAATATACTTTTTACTGTATACATAACTATGGTAACATTTAAATTTGTAATATCATAATAGTTTTTTTAACTTCTGATTCCGATAAATAGCTGTGTTGCTTTTCAGCATTTACAGACTGAAATATCTCCAAACAAACAACACTTTAGTCAAACCTAGAGCTAATAGTACAGTATTTGCTCTCTCAGTAACAGACTTAAGTTGCTGCGAGTAAAAGGTAAGATGTTAAATTGAATCTGAATCAGTGTGTGTCATTGTGTGTTATGTTTCGTTACCACAGGTTCATGGTCCAGCAAAAGTTGCAGACGGGAATCTGAATCTATATATGGATCGGCTCTGTCTGTCTGATATTCACTGAGTGAATGACATCAATATTAGTCCCAGCACTGATAAAAAAAAATAATAATTGGATTGGAACAAACGGTCATTTGTATGTAAATTATGTAATCAGTCAACATCATAATATAATCTTAAACAAAACAAATACATAAAAACATTATAAAAATTGGAATGAAGCATTTGTCTGTTGAACACATATGACTAGAGTGTTTCATATACATATTTCACAGCGCTGAATGAACAGTGTTAACAGAATAATGTGAGACATGACTAAAATGCAAATCCTAACCTGTAATGGATGACTCACGTAAAAGGATGTGATACAGATTCATTTATTAATGCAAAAATAATGAGACTTTTGAATCAATTTAATTATTATGTTTTGAAGTAAATGTTAGTTATTGCAGACAGGGGCATGCAAAAGTGCTGCTTTCTAAGTGGAATTCATTTTTTATGTGCTAAAGGTTTTATTAATGTTGAAACCCATGCACAATATCTATGTTTCAATACATTCGAGCTATTTTCACAAACAGATTTGGATACCCACCGAGCATTTAGCATTGTGGAAACGAAATGATTGAATCATGCTTCAGAATGCCTGCAGCTGTTATGCAATCTCAAACAGACTCGTTTATTATCTATGGAAAAAGACAAGAATACCAACATATATATAAAATATTCTTGCCTTTCACTATTCTTTTTTCTGCATGAGATAAGTTTTTGCGCCTGTTTCTAAAAAATAGCATGTGCCAAATACCACATAAACAAGTTTTTTACCACATAAACAAGTATTTAAAGTACAGTGAGGCAAGCATGTAATGATAGTTAGCATGCTACTCAGGATAAAACGTCCTTGTATTTACTTATATGCTACCTATGCCTTGTGTGTCTAAGTCTTTAGTTCTAATCTGACAGTGGTTATCAACTTAACTCTAGACCAGAATAAGGTTTTCTGTGTTTTCATTTATCACCATGCTCTGTTTTTGAATGTAACACTACCTCTTAGATTAAGGACAATGCTTCATGCACCTCATACAAATATCGTCGCTGTTAAATGAAAAACAAGTATCTTCAGAACAGCAACTTTACAGAAAAGAGAAAAAAACTTCTAAACCTTCAATGGAAGTCAATGTAAAAGGAGTTAATTTTAGGTCATTTTGAAGTATTTCTATTGGTTCTATTCTGTTCATCAAGAAAGTGTAAATGACAATTTGTCTGTTCAAATTATGTAGTAAACTAAAAATTGACAAAAATTAAGATACTTGTTTTTTATTGGACAGCGACAATATATAGCAGTGGAGTGCTAAAGTTCAGCAGCCTAGCTGCTGGTTAACTAGTTAACATTAGGGCATCATATGTCTTCAGAGAGTGGGCAGGTGGGGCAGCAATTATTTTTTGTCCACCTTAAGTCTGAAGCCTCTGTTGTCTGTTGCACCATTTAAGGTGCAATGGGAAGATTTGCTAGCAAGCTATTGACACAAACTCCTACAACATAGCCGTTATCATAATTCTTTACAAGGACAATACTTAAATCTGTGGGTGTTTTTTGGTGGCTTGTGCTGCACCATTTTCCCAATGATTCTCTTAACCCTCTGTTTTAAGTGTGCCTCTGAAAAATCTCGGTTTAAAGGGCCAAGTAGCCCTAACACTTCACCTAACATCCCTCCAGCCTATCTAGAATCAGAACACCCTACCCATATGCATGCAAGTGCAAGACAGAAGTGTAGGGCTAACGAGTAAAATGGGATTGAGCCAAACTTTTCAATTTCTTTAACCATCAAAGACCACATCAGACCATCTAAAAACTGCTCAAGCCGTAGTTTTTTTTTACAGCATAGGAGTATCTTTCTGGATGAATTCATAACAAGTTGTAAACAGCAAAATAGAATTTTCAGCAAATTCATCTTTTAAAACATAATTTCTTGTTCCTTGAATTATTAGCCAGTGTGAATGTGACATTAATATAATATTACAAACTCCCTGACATTTATCTTTACATTCACAAGGAAGTGCACTGCTGATATTAGGTGCATTTACCAGCACTGCTTGTTGGAGAAAAGTGAGGCAGCCTGGCATTTATATTCCAAGGTTTTAGGGGCTCGGAGCTCTCACTGCAGTGGGGGACTGAAGACCAATTAGTGGTTCGATGGGGAGGCCTAGCAATGCTACTCTGTGTGTGTTAATCAGTATGCTACTGCAGGTGCATTGTTGCATTATGTATTCAGGCTCAAACTCGCTCTCCAAATGTGCCATAAATTAACTTCTCCAAGGCCTGCGACACCGCATGCACGGCCCTTTAAAAAGCAGCCTGCCTCAGGAAAGCAGGAAAAAAGAGAAAGGAGATGTTCAAAGGAATAAGCAGCAAAATAAAGCTGCAACTGTCAGAGAGGGGACAAAACAAGGCTTCTATAACTCAGAGAGAGTGGCACAGGCATGAGGCGATAACTATAACCCAGCTGGACTGCAGCTTAGGCTGGAACTCTATAAGCCAATCCGATTTCTGTCAGTAAATGTACTAAATTAGATCAACTATCCATAATAAACTCTAGAATTGGCACCAGTGCGCCCTAGCCGACTCTTTATACCTTCATTACGCGCAGTTGAACTGGCATGGCTTTGGGCAGACGTGCCAAATCTCGTTCCTGCCGCGTTCGGACCGAGCGGGAGGTTGCGGCTCGACCAAATGTCATTGGATATAATACGGGCACAGGTCACTACAACTGTTTTATTACGTGGGGCATAATTGCAGGGCTTGGCCGGGTATGGGCGAGTCTGCGGCTGCCCGCTGACTGAAGAGCGCTGTTAAATGAGCCATTGGCTAAGCCATCGCTGTTTTACCGCAGCATCAATGAAGCATTGTGTCCCCAGTCGTTCACACACACACGCTCTCTGTTTCTCTTTCACACACTGGCTTCTCCTCACTCTCACATCTCACACCAAACTCAACAACCATGCCTGTGACTTTCATACTGGTTTTGAATTTAACACAAAACATATCTAATCAAAAAAACATCTGAAGTTTGCTTCCATAGGTTTTCAATGTGGCTAATAGGCAACGGGAGCTTGTTTCAGGATCATTAATGCTGCTACTGTTTTATCTGTCACAAAGTTGCATATTGAAGGTTTTTCAAGACATGTTGGGTTCTGCACAGGAGCTACAATGTGACTAATGTAGCTAACAAGGAATAGGAGATTCTGCTGAACCTTCTGACTTTTTTAAAAAGGACATTTCAACTAAAGGTTGAGAGAATCTCACTAATTCAAAGTTCAGAATTCAATAAGGCTTAAACAGTTGTGGAAGTAGTAGTATTATAGGGTCTATAATCATCTCTACATAATTGTATCTCAAACAGTGCTGTCAACATCTATCTGTGGAAATGTTTTTCATGGTGTTTGGATGTGCTAGAATCCCTTGCTACCAAATAGCAGGCTATTGCCAACTATGCTACCCAGAGACAATGCTAAAAATGATAACCTAGGACATAAAAAGTACTTGGATTAGCCATAAAACACTGGTAAAGAATTGTCAAAGCAACTGGGGTAAACTCCAAATTATTTAGCTAAGTGGTGCATTATTTGAAAATATTTTGAAATTTAACATCCGAGGTAAATTTGAGGCAAATTGCACACAGGTAAATTTGCATAGAGCATAGAGAACTGCAAGCCATGTTAAAATCATGTTAAGTTGCTATGTATTCTCAAACAGATTTGCTGTGTGGGATTATGACAATCTAAACAACATAAAAATATACAAGCAATTTGAATGTTTAAAGATAACTACTGTTTTTAGCTGTAAAAAAAACAGCTGTGAAAAACAGTTCACAGTTTTTTTCCAAGACATGTTTGATGTCTTAAAAATAAAAACTCCACACTTTGATATCGCTGTGATATTTTTGAAAGCAGTCTGTTTTGAATTTGTTTTGCAAACTGTTATTGCAAAAACACCCTAAAAATTCTGTGATGATATTTCAGGGCCATTTCAGGGCTAAAAGCATATTAGAACATTAACCTCAAAATCTATTGCAAAAGTAAAGTAGTCTTGGCTGACTGACTTCATTTGGAATAGGACTTATCTGTATAACCCTATTCTAATGGAATAATTGCTCAAAAAAAAGGAAAAAAAATTCAAACATGAGAGCCACACATGTTAAGGCTTTATTCCCTTCTGAGTTCATATCACAGGTTTTTAGAGGCCCATTTTGGCTACAGCGGTACATCCAGAACTCTCTGCCAACAGTTTCGGAATCCAGTCCTCGAGGACCCACCAGGTGGTCCACATGTTCCTTCCATTCCAGCTTTTAACACACCTGGGGGGTATTACACAAAATGGGATTTCTCATTTAGTCAGACAATTTGGGCCCAAAAAGCCAAACGTCTCCAATACAGGATGTTCCTATTAGACTCAACACTTTTGGCTCAGGTTATAACTAGCTAACTGACAAGAACTGCCTTGGGAAAAAAACACCAGGACCAAAAATTAACAATGCAAAACGAAAAACACCCATTGTTCTGGGAGCCAATGGATTTAGCATATGCACTTTTCAAAGGCCTCTACTGGAATATGCAGTTAATTTCATATTATTTAAAATTGACAATTCTGGTTCTGAATGCTCATATATAAACATATGCTGTCATGCCAGTACGTAAATTGATTATGAGTGTTACCTCATAAGATTACTTGGAAATGCTCACACCTGTATAAGTTGAGGTGTTATCTTGTGAGTGATGCTGAACATTGGCCACCATGCTGATAGCAAGGTGATGTGAATTATCATGCATCAAGTAATGCCTGAAAGTGGGTGCCAGATGGATAAGACCTTCCATTTCTGAAAGTTGTGACAGCATTTAACATCCCTTGAGGCATTAGCACCCACAGTGGACAGCACAGTGCATGGTAATTATCGTGACTGACAGAAATCACATCAGCATTCAAAGCAGCGGGCCCTTAAGCATATCCTGTAGCTCAGTGCAGCTAAGTATACACACATATTTGTATAATAAAAGTGTATATTCATGGTTTGATGCTTCAGTAATTAATTCACCAACAATGTTAATATATATGACCTCTATTTCCTCACAGTTAGCGATTTGGACATATGGGCTATATATCAAAATTTCATCTGGGAACATATTAAATTAATTATTGAACAGTGTACTTTAGTGTACTTTATCATAATGTAAGTGTTTCACAAAAGCAATGAGTCTCTTGAGGCTGTATTTTAGTGAGTTTCCTACAGATAAGGCTTTAATGGTTTTAAAATTACTGCAGTCTTTATTGAAATTCAGTCTCCATTAGAATGCATGTTGTTTACTGATCCACTGTCTGGCATTTGACGAGCGACCAAAGTCACTGACAGCTGAGCTGTGGACCAAGTGGCAGGGCCGCTTTCCATTCAAACGCTACACTGAGCAAACAACACAGTTTAAATGCATTAGGGGGAAAACAGCAGGATCATAAAAAAGCACACACATTCACACACACCAGCAAAATTCAAGCTGACGCTAGCATGCACACTAAGGGTGCACAATATGTTGCTTGAGCATCGGCATCACAATGTGTGCACATGCAATAGACACATCATGGGATGTACAGCATGCTATAATTTGGTTAATACAAATGGGTAATTCAGACTTTTTACCCATTATCTACATACTTTATTACTTTTTACTATATTACTTTTTAAGTCCTTATTATCTCCCTTTCAGCATGGTTTCTAAATGGTCAGAATTCCCACAGGATCACTACAAATCAGGTGTTATTTGGATGGTGGACCCTCTCTAGCTCTGGCATGGTGGTGCTGCTCTCCAAAAGGAACGTTGTTTGTCTACAGTTTGCTAAAGATTACATGGACAAGCCACAAGGGTACTGGAATAATGGTTTGTAGTAGGGGTGGGCCATATGGCCCTAAAATAATATAACAAGATGTCATGGTATCATTTTTGTGATAATGATACTCTTGCCAATATGACAAAAACCTGAATAAAAATAAATGTTCAAGAATACACTCTTGTGACAGAATGAAAATGCATTATTTTATTATTGCATACGATATGACACACTCCTGGTATACTGAGATATTAAAAAACATATAAGAGTTTTATCAGATTTGTCAATTGAGAATTTATCGAGAGAAGTCAATGATCCAGAATGTCATGATACTAAAAATGCACTCCATACATCTCCATATATTCAGGATGAAAGAAAAATAAATGATACTGGTCAGATATAATCTGTCTCTAGTAGATATACAGTACAGGCCTAAAATTTGGACACCTTTTCATTCAATGTGTTTTCTTTATTTTCGTAACGCATAAAAAAAGAAAAGGTGTGTCCAAACTTTTGGCCTGTACTGTATAATGGAAAATGAGGAGAGTGTAGTACCCTGGTGTAATAATTAGGGGTGGGTGATATGGCACGATATTTCAGGGTATAATATTGTTCATGATATTCAAAAATGTTGTTGATATTATTGTGTACGATACGATATGGCACACACCTAGTTTGTAGATGGATGAGACCATCTGTAAAACATGGTGGTGGTAGTATCATAATTGTTGACTATTTTGCTGCGTCTGGGCCAGGGTGGCTTGCCTTCATAGATGTCAAATGAATTCTGAATCCCACTTTGAAAGCAAAGATTAACATACTTACTTTTTCCACTCACAAATATGTAATATATAATAATTTTTCAATAAATAAATAAGCAAGGACACCATTTTTCTACAATTTGTTGAACTGGGTTCTCTTTATCTCATTTTAGAAACATCTGATCATTGGAACTTCAAAAATGGAAAATGGATGTAAAAACAAAAAGGTGGTCATAATATTATGTTTGATCAGTTTGTATGACCAGGGGTGAGTAGTAAAGAAAACAGTATATGAGCACTTTTCACCCTGGCCAAGTCACACACTTACTATTTATACATCAAATAACTTAAAATACTTCATAAATCTTTTTACACTCCTGCTCAGGTATACACACACACACACACACACCCCTCTAACTGAACATACATTACTGCACTGCAGCCATCAGTCCCCCTGAAGTTGATGCTTTTAGCTCAGACCTGAGAAAAAAAAGCTCTCTCTTCATAAGTCTGCCATTTACCTTCTGCATTTATGATAGATTACAAAAGCAGGAATACACTGCAGCTGTTTCTATTATCCTGCGCCTACTGGGCTCGCTCTCACGCGCACACGTCTGTGTAAGTGTGTGTGTGTGTAGCGGCAGTGTGTAAGTGGTTTGACCCCGAGGGTCGTGTTAACGATGTGGGAATATGGAGGAAGCTCGGGGCGCATTAGGGAAAGAGTGTGCGCAAGTGTTTCAGTGAATGTACGCAAGGGCCTGAAAAGTGGCTCTGAGAGTGTGTGTGTGTGTGTGAGCGTGTGAGGGAGTGTGTGTGTGTTTTCGTCTTTTGGCACACAGCGCGTGTATCATGCCCTCTCAAGCTCTTATTCAAATTGGATGCATAAATTACAGGAGTTAAACCTGTAACCGCTCAGGAAATGCCCCACAGATTCTTTTTTACAGCCATTGTTCCTCATCTGTCTGTCTCCCGCGGCAACAGGCCGGATCTGATCAGAGAGTCATCAGATCAATAAGTTTTATATAATTCTAAATAAATTAATAAAACGCTTTGTCGTGACCCTTTTTCATTTTTTATTGTAAATTCTCTTGTTTAATTATCTTGTGATAACAGGTTAGAACACATTAGGGTGACTTGAGTAAGTTATCTGTTTATACCTGTTTCTTACTGATAGAACTGGCAATTTTACAGGATCACACAGCCTATATGGGTGGAATGAGCAACAATCCCATAAGAATGAATGCAATTTTAATATAGTTGGCTCAAATAATGTAAAAATAAATGATTATATAAATATATATATACACAGGAAACAAGGGGTTGGTATCACAGGGCCTCTCTACTGTGATATTTTGATTCTGTGATACTTCACAGCATCTGTGTTGCTAAAGAGGATAAAATACTCCTAAATAAGCAAATACCAGGAATTATGGATTTATTGGTGTCAGTTTCACTGAATTTGACCACCAATATTCTTCACTTCATTTAATTGAGTCGCCACAAAGAGTAATGGAACAGCAAGATAAACTGGGGAGTGAGTCTTAGAGAGTTTAGAGTGCCTATGATTCTATAAAAATATTGATATTTGATGACAAATATCGATAATGATTCACAATCCAAAACAACACAATATTGATATTTTGTCCCACCCCTAGGAAACCACTTGAGATACAACACCAACGACCTAGCAACATCGCTGACAACGGTGAAAGGTCAACTATAAACAAACATCATGGCAACCACCTAAGAGAGAGAAGATAAACACCTTGTAAATCCCTTTCAATCACCTTGAGCACCACAGCAACCACCAAGCAAAACCACAACATTTATAACAACATAATCGGTGGTCAGAGAGCTAGTGGCAAGATGACATGAGTTGGAGCGAGGCCTGATAGTGGGTGACAGATGAATTGGAATGTTTTATTTCTGAAGATTTCTGTGTGGGCACTGGGAATACACCATAAAAGGCATTACCACCGACAGTAAACAGCACAGTGACTGACCGTTTGGCATGTCAGTGTACAATTCCAGATGGTATGAAGAACATCTGAAGACATGAACTTGAGAGTATTACATAACTAGTTCCAGGAGGTCTTTGCGTTTACAGTTCATATTAACTAGCTTGAGTATCTACTCTTTAGCTTACAAACAAAAAAAACAGGCTTTTGTTATAACCAGACAAAACTGCAACTTTTCAGGGTTAACTAGCAGGATGTGAAATTGAAACATGATTTGCCACTATTCGATTGCTGTTTTTCTACACTGCACACATCATTTTTGTTCCCCCAAGGTACAAAAAAATCCTAAAAATGCTTAAACTTTTAAATAAAACCAATAATATAAAAACAGGGCATGGTGTGTTGAGCTTATATAGTACAACATAAGCTAAACTATCTGCAACAGAATACAGAACAGTTGTGCTCCACAATTACAGGTACTGAAAACCTGTAGGGTTTCATTCCACGTTAAATTGTATGGATACTTCAATCTGCTCCAAGACTGTCCAGCACAGTTCAGTTGCTTTCCTGCTCAAGCTAATCAACTGTTAGCTACTAAACCTGGCAAAGAGTTAAAGCAGATGTGTTTGTTTGAGCAGGGAAATTACCCAACTGTGCTGCATACAAGCCCCACAGGCCTGGAACTGGTCGCCCCCATTCTATTAAATTTTGCTCCACAAATCTCCTTTGACCTTATTTTTAAAAGTATGGAAATGAAAATCCAAAACTGGCCTGAGAGCACCCCAGATAAACTTCCCACCAGCATCCACCTTCCCAGGCTGAACTAGTTCTTCAACTAATTGTTAGGCCTAGTTAAATGATTATTATGATATTTAAAATAAATGTTTCCACTTTAGAGCAGTTTAACTTGTAGAAATCTCAATTATGTATGAATTGCCAGTAGGCATCTGTAGCGATTAATGTAGGCTCTTTTTTTAGATCTGACAATGGACATATTCAAATTGGCATTTTTCAGCAAGAAAATGCTAACCAACACACAGCAGGAATTTCCTAGGAATATCTTTACCAAATTAGCCTTGCCCGTCACCAGATTTATCACCAATCAAGCATTTAGATAAGGCAGGATAGAGGATAGAGGAGGCCCAACAGAGCCCTATTTCAATTGTGCAGTTTTCCCCCAAAACATATCTTTTCACCCTTTATTACAACTAAATGCCACCCCCTAAGCTTCCTGCTGTGTACTACAATCTGTCACAAGGGCTCCAAGTTCTATATAAACATTAAACAAGGCTTTTAATTTTAAACAAACCACATAATGACAATTTTCCATTCAAATATAGTAATTCACACTCATTTTTAACCCCAAAGCAACTTTATCTCATCCAAGTAGAGCAGTTAAAGCAGAAACTAATGGGATTATATGACTGGCTGTGTCCTAACCTGAACCCTTAGAAGATCTTCCAAGGCCAGATGGGCTTCTTCACACCAGCATCCTGCAAACTCCCCTAAACTCCTCCTGAGATATGAGGGAGATTGATTCAGTGTTTGCCTAGCTGTGGCTCAGTGGGCCCCGGCCAGGGCAGAGCCCCAGCGTTTCCAACGCGTCAGCCCTTTCTGAGCCTGTCAGCGAAGCCCCAACGTCCCGTGGCTGAGGGGGTAAATCCCCGTCTGGCAGTGCCGGCGGTGGGCCGAACCTCAGCATGGTGTAATTGGGGGGCAGATGTGCGGTGAGAGAGTAGAGCTGGAATTGATTCGCTAATCCGCTTCATTATGGAGCGACAGAGCAGGGGTTAGCACCTCACACAAAGGAGGGGGGTTTGGACGCTGGATGAGTGTCGCCTTCCTTTTCATCCACTCGTTTCCATGCCAGGCTTTCTCTGCATTGCTTCCACGCACTGTTATTTGCACTTCCATCCCTCCATCCCTCTCCACAACCGAGACAAACGAACGACTCAGAGAAAAGATGACAGCGTGACTCACCCCGCCAAATGACTCTGGAGCCTCCTGCTGCTTTGGCTTTTCTTTTTTTTTTCTCTTCTCTCTTTTTCCCCCCACTTTGGTTGAACCTCTTAAAGGCTCAAATGCCTCTTCTTTCACTCTGTTTTTATTCTACCCCTTACTTATTTGTGGTACTCAGCACAGAGACAAAGAAACACAATGATGAAGCCCTTAACCCAAATCAAAGAAAATCTGTACGTGTAGTGAACACATAGTCCTATTTTATAGATTATTATTACTATTAAGTGTAGGGTAAGGTGAGAAATTGGATAGATAGATAGATAGATAGATAGATAGATAGATAGATAGATAGATAGATAGATAGATAGATAGATAGATAGATAGATAGATAGATAGATAGATAGATAGATAGATAGATAGATAGATAGATAGATGGAATGATTTCGCTCCATTTATTACTTTTAAGATTAGTTGCTGAGCTAGGGGTGTATAAGCAGATGTCCCAAAACTTTTGTCCATTTAGTGTATAACATATGTATAAATATTTAATGTCTCCTCTTGTCCTCCATGGCCTCCATACCAGAACAATAAAGCACTATGTGCCTTAGCCTTGGACTGACTTATGGCTTTGACCCCTTAAGCAGCTCAGGTCCACAGAGGCTAAATCATAGCCTTTCCTCATCAAACACCAGGCCTCCCTCCTGGACTGTTAGCATTAGTGTCTGCTCATTTGTGGTCGTCTCTTTATCAAAGGAAATTGTTAAATAACCAATAAAAAGTTACACACTGGCTAAATATCTCCTTCTCATTGAAGGAAGCTGTAAATCGGGGGCCTGGACAGACATGAGACGAGCTCTTGGCCGGTGGGTTGGTGAGCTAAACATGTGGTGGTCTGAGTGAGGGGTAAGAAGGCTTAACAAGAGAGCGTTTGATAAGACCTGAGAGGACTCAGAGCTCGGCTGGTCATTTGGCTGCGAGCATCTTTATGAACTAAAATTGATCTTTTTTTTCTCCCCAACTTCAAGACCTCCTCTCTCAGAGCTGTACAGAGGACAGACATAGACAGAGGCATGTATCTGAGAGACTATGTATCTGCTGCTACACAATTATCCCAATTATATCTCTCTCTTTGTTTTTTCTCATTTTTTATTCCCATTTTTCTCTCTCTTCTGGTCTCTCTTTTCCCTATTGTTTCTTTGTGTTATTCTCATTTCCCTTTTTTTCTCACCCACTTTCTTTCTCTCACTTTATCTTTGCCTCTCTTTACCTTTCTTCCTCTTCTTTTTCTCTGTTTCAATCTGTCCTTTCTGTCTCTTTATGTACTGTATCTCTTTTTGTTACTTTTTCGTTCTCTTTTAACATTGTCTGTCTTCCCCTTGTCTCTCCTTAGTTCAGGCTGTCTTATTCTCATTTTATTCTCATTTTTGCCTCTTGCTATCTCTCTTTTCTATCTTTGCATATAACTATGTTTCTCTCCATTTTCTGTATTTTTTTCTCCTTTCGTTTGTCTTGTTTTTTCTTCTTTCTGCTTCTCCTTCTTACACAATTTATTTTCCTTTGTTTTTATCCTCAATTTGTTTTGCATTCTCATTATCTCTCTTGATTTCTCTTCTACTTTCTTACTTTCTTTTCCCTCTACTGTTTCAGTTATATCTCTCCTGGTTGTTGCTTCACCCCTACTTCATCTCTCTCTGACTATAGATAGAGGTACAGGGGACAAATGTGTTCCTCCCAATTCTCTCTCTCTCTCTCTCTCTCTCTCTCTCTTTTTTCTATCCATTTTATGTTCCTGTCACACACAAGCCCCCAGGGGTCCTTCGTTGTCACCTTACAGGTGTGACTGCACTGATGCCTAAAGCCCCAGAGACCTCTGGAGCTATGGGCATCTCATGCAAAGAGACAAGAAAGAGAGAGAAAGAGAGAGAGAGAGAGTACTGCACTAAGGAATCCAGATGGTATCTATCAGCTATCAGCAGTAGTTGTTGGTGCAGTATGTAATCAGGATAGCCTCTGTTCTTCTCAAGAAGCCTTCATTTTACATGTTCTAATATTAAACAGTTCTTTTGTTCCACAGTGGTCTTAAAGCTGGACGTCTTTATACCGTTCTAGCCCATTCCTGGCATTCGGCATGGTGCCAACAGGTTCATGCTTATCCGAGTGAGAGCTTTTGCACATATGCATAACCAACAATGCATTTATTAGATGAGGCGTCCACAAACATTTGTCCATATAGTGTACACACGTTTAACAAGCTCACTTTACAATGCTGTCAATGACACCCTTACTTCCACAACCCTCATCATGCCATTTAAGCCTTAAAATAAACCATAAAAGACGTCATAAGAGACACAAAGGCAAACAAATGCTACACACACACACACACACACACACACACCCGTACACTCTGCAATTTGCAGCAGGTGCTGGTGCTGGCGCCTCCACCCTTTTCTAATCGTTTCTCTGGCTTGGGTAAGAAATTAATTTTGCTAATTAAACAGAATGTATGTGGAAGGTGCCGTGAACAAATGGCTGCGGCGAGCGCCAGAGCAGCTGAGCTGACGCCATTCGCACCCAACGTTCCAGCCGATCCTGCGCATCCATCAACGTGCAAACACACTCGGCCTGCAGCCACACGGCTGCGTTCAGAGCGTACTAAATAGTGTGTCAGGTTGCAGGAGCGTTGGAATTTTCATAAGTAATTCCCTCTATAGAGTTTATCATCAAATATACTGTAATAGACTGAACCTGTAGTGGCTAGCACGCTAGCTAGCATCACTTGCACGCTGGTGTATGCAGCTACTTTATAATTCCGAACCCGGTTCAATTCCTCAACACCACAACACACTACATAGAAATTTGACTGTACTACCTAAAATTAAAGCCATAGCCAGACCACAGAAACCACTGCAGATAACATTTCATTGAAATTTACATAGAGAAAGAAGCCTTACTATCCTAGTCCTGCACAGCTGAGTAAACTAATACCAATCATGATCATTAATGCTGAACACTGTATTCTATTTAATTTTTGCAAGTAGAGTGTAAAAATTAACTTAAACCTGGTGTTCTCTGGCTCTCAGATTCAGGAGCTCAAAACTAATATATGTCAGATAAGGTGACTATTTTAGTTGTTCTCCTTAAGGAGAAGAATCCATATTCAGCCCCTTTCACAGTAAAAAATAAACTCTTAATTTTCTTATTTCTCTCTTTGTTTGTTTAAAGAGAAAATCTCTACACTTTAAAAAGTGCATGGTTTTCGGGGGACAGTTAAAAATTTAGCACACAGGAAGTGATCAGAAATATAACTTCTGCCAGGAAAATATAAGTTCTGCCAGGAGACTCCAATGCTACTTCACCTCACAGTGACCCATGCCCTCTACAAGGCAGGCTGTTTTGACCACTCCAGTTATCATTCTATGTGCTTATTATATGATTTTTTGAGCACATAAACCAACCAGCATGGCATCCAAAAAGAAAATTTTTTAAATTTCATTATTAATAAAAAAGCAAAGTGATATATTCTACACTACTTAGTGAACCAATGATAGTCAGAAAAAAACACTTTCTAGTCAGAAATGATATTTGTCCGTGATATGCAGCTGAAACCTGAGAGCTTATTCTGTTGTTTATGAATTGTTAATATAAAAGTAACAATTACAATGAAATCTTGTGGAAAAGCAAGCTAACAAATAAACCACTTCTGAGGAAATTAAAGTTCTGGCTGAGGCTCCAGTATGGGAGTGAGAAACACAGGCCTATTCTTGCTCTGAAAACGTGTTGTCTCAGTGTGTGGGAGAGAGTAAAGTCGTGAGAAAGAATGGATTTCACACTTACTCCAGCTAAACACAGAGCAGCCTGAGCTTTTCATCTTATAGCAGAGCAGGTCAGGATATGAGAGTGGGAAGTTGACTCTGGATCAGCTATTAAGAAGATCTGCTAACTGTGTGTGTGTGTGTGTGTGTGTGTGTGTGTCCTTGCACGTTTCACCTTCACGTTGTGCCATGGCCTTGAGCAGCAGCTGGTAGGAGGAGAGCAGATTGTATACTTCATTATCGCTGACCTCAGACCAGCCAAAACACAAAACCTGAACTGAACTGACCCTCAGCGTTTAGCTCCTGGGAGAACCCAGAGTGCTGACCTGGGATCAGATTTCCTTTTTTAATACATAAGTCACTTTCAGCTAGGCATAAAATCCAAAAGATGATCTTTATTGTCTACCTTAAACTGGGACAGTGGTTGGACAGCCATTAGAACGTTGCTTTATTAATGCCAGGTTTGTTGGTTCAATACCCTTTTTGGACAATATAAGGTCTTTTAGCAAGTCCCTTAACTCCCTTAAAATGTTTGTTGAAGTTGTGCGGTCATTTAAGATTCTTCACATGTGTGCAAACAATACATAACAGAAGGCAATACAGTAGTAGAGTAGTGCAGTGGGTGGTAATGACTGAGTCTGGCTGTGTCTGGCTAAAATTGTCCTTATAAACAGATAAACAACTATGCAAAAATCACATCTACAGTACATTCAATGCATGAATCCCACACACATATCCCACAGGTCAGTGCAGCGTTCTTTAGCTTCAATAAGATGTGACTGGAATGCAGGTTACTTCTGTTCTGACAGGCTATAATACTGTATATAGTGCATGATTCAACAACCAGTCCACTGTTATTCCAAAATACCGTGTACAGAAACAACCCTCCATATCACTTCTACAGTAAATAGGTGGAGCTAAACCACTACAAAGCAACCATGCTGAATACAAAAATGTATATTATTTTACTGTTTAGACAGCAGTTCACAGTCCCCTTATATTTTAAGGAGAATGCTGGGGTATACTTATTAGAAATACATTTTTGTTTTTTGTTTTTTATTATTATTACATCAGTCTTTTCTGTTGTTACCTACATAAAGGGCTGGACAATAGTTCACTTTTTTCTGAGATTAAATAGGTCTATACAGATACCCATTGTGGGCATTTTGGCCACTTCATATTAGTTTTATATTGTTTATATTGATATCAGAATTTTAATGTATTAGCCAAAATTAGGGCTGGGATGTGAATCAAATGAAATTGATTAACTGAATTACTGTTTTAATGCAATTCCAAAATGAAATAATCAAGATTGTACAGCTTTTCATACAAAATCTGCTAGAGGGAGTCTCAGTAGATAGACATTTGCTTATTTTTCATGTTACAGCGACTTTCATATCACTTTAAATTGTGCTGTCTGTTTAGAAATAAAAGATTAAGTTGTTATGTAAAAATGAAAAATCATAAAGGAGAATCGCTCATATATTTAATTATCAATATGATTTTTTTTTTTTACAATATTGCCCAGTCCTAGCCAAAATTAAGGTATACTCTATTATGACATAAATTTAACTATAAAAAGCTTTAAAAAGCCTGACCTCTATAATAAGACCTGTGCAACACACCTTTAAAAAAAGCCGCCATGAGAAACTTCAGCTGCTGCTGCTCTCAAAACACTCTTGGCTGCCTGTCTCATTAAAACAGACGGCGAGCCACTGCTTTATTAAATCAAGTTTCTCTGGAGGAAGACTGACTGATTGCCCCTTCCTTCAGGCAGCGGTTCTGGTATTTTGAGGACTCGCCCCAGACAGAATTAGTAAAATAAGAGAATAACACTCTTCCTCCCCTGCGGGCCATACGCTCACTCCCATTAGCTTTGGGACGGAGTTGGAGCTCGCTACGCTAACTTGATGAAGCTAATTGAAGAGGTACATGCTTGGTTTGATATAGAAATGCAGAAAAAAGCTCATTTCAGTCTGGGGTGAAAAAACGTCAGAGAAGCTAAAAAAAACGAAGTATATTTCTGTGTGGACTGAAGATAATTGAACGTATGAATTTCTTGGACACGAACGAGTGTGTTCTTTAATATTTATCTATTATAGAAGACAAAACTTGTGACACTGTGGTGATGGAGCAACAACTGCACAAATATGACCTTTATGGCAGAGTTAACCTGCATTTTACACTAATATCGTGTCCCATGATTTTTGCCAAATTACTGCTTCATTACCCCACATGGTGGCGCTATAATCAAATGAATCGGGAAAATTTGCAGTGAAGAATATTGGTTGTCAAATTATGTGAAACTGACACCAATAAATGCATAAATCCTGGTATTTGATTATTTAGGAGTATTTTATCCTCTTCAGTGACACAGATGCCTTGAATTATTTTATAGAACTGTCTTGTGATATATCAATATCACAGAATCACAGTATCATGATAATGCTCTGTGACTCCCACCCTTAATTCCTGGTACAAAGAATGTTAAATAGCCGCATACAGTGCCTTGCCAAAACCACACTGGTCAGTGCTCACTCAACCTTACTCACAAGATAGCACCTCACAACTTATTCAGGTGTGGGCAATCCCATTTACAATTTCCCACTTACATTTAAAGTGTATGAGTACTTTTAATGCAGTATAAGGTAAATGAATTTATGTGTGAGATTATGTGTTTATGTGTTATGTGTTTTTGAGTATATGTTTATTTATAAAATACTGTAAAATTGGAGAGAGCAATTACATGCAACAAACCTACCAGACCACTTTGTTGTTTAGAAATAGAATGTATATGTTAGACATTGCAGGGATGGTTGTGCCAGGACACTGATACCATTAATTATAATATTGTCTCCCTCCCAACTCAGAAATACTACTGCTTTCAATTTAGAAAAAAAAAACGTAGGGACTGCTGTTTTAATATGGATATACTAGAGCATTTGAAGCATTACGCTTCCTTATCAGATTTTTTTATGTTTAAACTGGGCCACGCTGAAGGGCAGTTGGGGTATTGCCTTTTTTTATTTTTCTATTGTTGTCTGCCAAACTCTCGTCCTGGAGAACACACCTACAGTCTCTCCTGTTCAGCTTCTAGGCTTGTATGACATGCAGCATAGGGTTGCCAGATCCTCTGGGAGCTTAAGATGAATTCTCTGTCCCGTCCATGTCTTCTGGGAGACCAGCAGAGTACGCATGCCTGTGTGAGTGTGAGTGTTTACATTCCCTCCCCCACACACTTTGCCAGATGATTTAGCTCTGCTTCCATTGGCTGCCGTATGGTTTTCCCCTCCTAATGAGGCCGATTTATAACCGCTCAGGTTAATTCGAAACCTTCAGAGACCGAGTGCTGTGATTCGTTAAAGCCGGCCTGACCGCTTCCATATGGAGCCGTCTCATTGGCCTTCTATTCTCGGCCTTCATTTTTTCCTGCTGCACAAAGCCAAAACATAAGAAATGATTATTATAATTTTAAGAATTCATCACTGGAGCTGTTCTGTACAGTGGAATAGTGGGTAAATATTAAATAACACACATATTGTTGTCCTTGGAAACTCAGTAAGAGCAGAACATTTAGATTTAGAGGCTAAATATCTGCATTGCATTTTAGCACATATATCTGCATGCACTCACTTTACTGCAATTGTAGCCCCAACATGCCAAAAGTCATGGGATAGAAGTGAGTAAATGAAAGTAAAAGGATCATGAAGTGTTATCTCAAGAGACAGCTTGTGAGTGCCCACATTTGTATAATTTGTGAGGCGTTATCTGGTGAGAGAGGTTAAAGACTGACCATTAGGGTGCAATCTTGGGGAATTTAGGGCACCCATATTTAAATCAAAATATTGATATTTGATGCCACGTATCGATATGACGCGATACGATATGATTGAACCAATATAATATATTCCAATATCAATATATTGTCCCAATCCTAGCGACCAGACAAGCCTCAAAGGATTTCAGAAGACACATGTACATTCACTGGTGGTTTTGAAGAGTATATAATATGACCCACAGTACATAGAAATACAGTGGGTAATTTTTAACAATGAACCATTTAACATCAGACCATTCTGGATGACATTGGAACAGAGATGCACCGATGTGTGAATTCTGGGCTGATGCAGATATCTGATACATATCTGCTTATTCTGCTTATATATCTGCTATAACTTATAGAGACACTAAATTGTACAGATATAAAAAAGAACAGATATCATTTTAATATCGTTGTGCATCCCTACTTTGAAATCCCTATTAAGACAATAATTAACTACGCACTAATCCACATAGCTTATTACAACCCTCCAGTTATGTTATGCTATATACCTGTTTCAAAGTTACACAAATTATAACAACACAAGGTATTGATTATATTAACAGACCCAAAGAGAATCTTTAACTAATTTTCGATTGTTGTAAATAATGGGTCAATTTGACTTGGGATCATTATTGCTGTGTAACTGAACATGACAGGAAGGTTAAAACCTTAAAAAATATTACATATTTTTCAACATAACCTAAGGGTTACAACTGAAAGCCACCATAAGGCTCTACTCTACCACCATCCACACTGCCTATTAATCATTGCATTCACCATGTATATACAGTGTAATTGAGGTTAATGGAATAATTTAATAAACAGTCCTAATAGATCTGATATTGGCAGACAGTGTGTGAGATTGTGTGTAGGACAGTCTGGTCTAGACGACGTCCATCGGCTGCAATCTGTTCACCGGACTTTGGTCACAGTGTGACACTTCCTGATCTCATTCACACAGATGCACACACTAACACTAATACACACACACACACACACACACGGCAAAGGACACAACCTCCTCAGATAAGCGCGCAAGACCCAATACTCATTGATTACTGTGAACCCTGATTTAATTTGAGAGCAGATGGGGTCAAAGGGCAAGTCAGTGCGATCAATCAAAGAAAGAAAATCAGAGGCCTGGAAAAAATGAGCCATGATCCAGTTGATGGGAAGCTCATTCCCACTGCAGTACTGGGTTTATTTAAAACACAACCAGTTCACACTTTCTCTCTCTGACACACATGCACACAGATAAGCTACTGATTACCTAAACACACTTTTAATCATCTTTCTAACCTATAGATCAGGTGACTGAGAGAAACTCTCAATACAGCAGAGCAGTAGAATCACTTTATTGACCAAATCCTAGACCAACTGGAGCTGCAGTTTCATTGGTTTGTGAAAATATTGACAAATGCTAGGTCAGTTTCCGGATTAAAAATAGGTACATTACCTTCTAAAGGGTTGTATGTCTGTAATTTAATATCAGTGACATTTAATAAATACAATTTATCAGTCATATTTAATGAATGTGGTCAAAACCTTTTAACATAATAACACCTTTAGGTATTTTTTGTAGTTTCTAAAAATAGCGCACCACAAACAATATGGAAGTTAAGACATACATTCATTCTCAAGTGTTTTTACTAAAAAACGCATAGACAAAAACTGCAGGAAACAACATCATCCAAAAAAGCAAACAAGAACATAGCTATTGGCAGCAATGTAATCATTCTGACATCCTGTTTTGTTTTAGATTAAGAGTCCAGAATCCAAGACGACTAAATTGCACATGAACAGTAAAAAAAAAAAAGAAATGTAATTTATAGTTTATTAACACTTCTATCTACTTGTGTTTCATTAAATCATCATATTCACACAATACTGTTCAACATGGAACTGTTTGTTATAGTGTTTGGATGCACAAGTACTGCATAAAGCATTATCAACTAGTATCAATTACATTTCTAACCTTAAAAACCTGGGACATTAATATGGGATATGCCCTGGTTAGATTTGCCAAAAACACGTGTAAGTTATTGTCAAACCAATTGTTAAATTTGGAAGTAACTGAATGTTTAATAGGAACGCCACCAACTAAGCTAAACAAACTAAACAAAACTAAGCCAAATTAGTCCTTGTATTACATTTCTAGGTGAAGTCAGCACGAGCAGATTCTGGAAATTATTATTTAGGTTGTGTCACAATTTTATGATAAACGGACCAACAGAAATGCACTAAAGATCCTTGGAATTAAGGCTCTTTACACTGACTTCCATTTAAAATAAATTACACCCATTCCCACCATGGAAACTCCTCTACCTGCTTCAGTATAGCCCATGTTGTATTGCTACATACAGATACTGTGCTGCACCTTGTAACATATTAAAAATACACTGGTGAATCAATATCACATGGCTAAACGTGGGCTGCATTTTTTGACTCATCTAAAACACCCTCGGGAAAAAGCATATATGGAAATGTGAATGCTTCAAGCTGCTCACAGCATGCATTACAAAAAAAACACCACTTTGATTGGTTACATACTGCAGCCTTCTGTAAGATTAGTTAACTAGCCATTAGTTAACTAGGTGGTACCACCTTAAAATAAGACTACCTTTACAATTTGTTTATTAATGGTCACTAATTAGGTTGTAAATGCCTTAAAAAGCATTAATAATCAGTTATAACACATACTTAGAAAGGGCAACAATATAGATGGCTGTGGGTTCACTGTTTGGCAAACAACAGGTCATTGTTGCCCTTTCTACGTATGTGTTATAACTGATTATTAATGATTTTTAAGGCATTTACAACCTAATTAGTAACCATTAATAAACTAATTGTAAATAATTTATAAACCCTTTATAAAGGTAGTCTTATTTTAAAGTGGTACCAACTAGTTATATACCACATTGCCTTAAAGTGGCAGTCTGTAAGTTTTGGGGATGTGGGGATTTGAAAAGCTCTCTGGTGAGAATGTGTAATTGTGCTAAGTTAATGTAAATACATTGCTGTGTTTAATTCTGTGTTTTGAGTTTTGTTACATACTGTCAGAATTGTCACCATTAATATTATATAATATATAACCATATAACACACAGCCTTAAAACTGCAGTTTGTACATTTTGGAGGTTAGGAGACCTCTGTGGTAAAAAAAAAAAAAACGAGCACAGAGCATGTGAAAGAATACTTTTAATGCAGGTTCATGTAAATAGGTTCATTTATGGACAATACATCCAGCAAACCTACCAGACCACTGTGGTTTTAGAATGAATAAATTCCACTTTTCAAGAATGATTATGCCAGCACACTGATTACATTAATTAGACTATTTTGTCCTCTCTTCACTCAGCAATTCTACTGCTTTCAATTAAAAAACAAAGTTTTAGGCACTGCTGCTTTAACAAACCCTGTTCTGATAGCGTCCCGCCCATCTGACTGTGTTGTGTGGGCTAATGGATGAGATTCTGTGGTCATTTCTGAGAGGCATTAACAGCTCACACTACAACAGTTATCCACTCAATGCAGAAGGGCTGAGGTCAACAGCTCTCTATGCAATAAAAGGGCACAAGCACACACACACACACACACACTAAAACGAGCAAGACGCACACCCCACAGAAAGATTATATCCATTGTACGGGAACCGATATTGAGCGAATAAAACAGCGAAGCGGGCAAGTCACGCTGGAAACAAAACACACACTGACAACCAATTAGAGAGAAAGAATGTCGCTCCATCCACTCCAGCCCCCGAGACGGAGAGAGGAAGTCAAGGTTTGGCCTGTCAGAGTCAGAACCGGTGTGAGTGGATGTGTGTATGTACACATATACACACTCACACAGACACTTTAAAATTTCTACCACAAACTACTTCTCTAAAAGTACTACTGCTTTTTTCTCCAAAATCACTGTTTTCAATAATATATAGCTAACTTTTTGCATATGATTGTACGAAATGTAATTTATCATATGATGCGCCACAATTAACTTTTTTCTTAGATATTTTTAAACAACAGAACTGTTAAGGTGGTCCTAAAAGCTGCTAAAAATAATGAAACAATAATTAAATTAACAAAATAATGTCACATAATAGTATCTCCAAAACGGTAATTTTACAATAGAAGCAAAAAAAAACCTAACAAACAGTAAAAAATGTAAAACTTTTATATACCAAGTAATTCTGCAGCATTTATATTGGTCAATTAATTGAAGGCAGTGTAAAGTACAATATCCACTTTAAAATGTCAAAGTTTCTAAACGTGAAACAAATTAAAAAATGTTTTCTTCATGAGTGTTAGTTTATTAAATTTTGAATATTAAAAACTACACAATGTTGACGAATAAAACATTCTTTAGATCATATAACCACTGACTGATTTGAGCGTTTATGACCATTTTTTGAATATTTATTCTTTGTTAACCATGACTAATGTCACTGTTTGGACATATATAAAAAAATATAAAAAATATAGAGAGAACAACTGTCAGATTCCATTTATGTCTGTATACATTTTATTTAAAAAAACATTATTTAATCATTATTATTTAATAAATTATCACATAGAATCAGAAAACCACTGAAACTATGGGCTGTTTTTGGCATTTATACTCTTTTTACTATAACACATCCTTCCTTCCAGTCAATGTGAGGACATGTTGCAGGAAGGAGTATAAGTGTATAAATAGCATTAGTGCCGCATAATGCCATATCTACTGAACCATCCGTCATGTAATTTAGAAAACATATAGAACAATTTATCTGAAAAGTTTCTCAAATTATCTCAAAAAGTGAAAATGACATGACATGATAGGGACTAATTTAAAATGTTATATTAAATAATGATTATTAAAAAGAAAACATTCTTTAGAGCACATAACTAATGAATGTTTCTGCAACCATGGGCTGTTTTACCATTTTACCTGTTTTACTCTTTTTTTGTACTCCTACAGCAGTGTTATATGAGCACATGTCACAAGAAGGACATCTGCACTGTTCATGCATCTAATGAAAAATATTTTTTAAAATGTTATACATTTTTAACATTATGCTGACATAGTTCATAATGTGTTTGTTATATTTAGTATGGTATTGAGTATAATATTGATTACATTTCCAGAGATGTTTACATTGGGTTTCTTAAATGTTGAACCCTGTGCTCAATGGGTAAATGTTTGTTTGGTGATTAAAAAAAGCTTTATTTAGGTCACCTGGTCAGTTTTGCAGACAGGACATATGGAAGTGTCATATTTGTAGATAAACTGATATAGTTCAACATTATGTTTAGCAAAAACTTTGCACGAGCCAATGTTACAGACTGAGAAAACAGTAATAAACAAGAGAAAGGGTATATATACATGTGCTGAGAAAACTGATCTCCTAGCAAAAATCCACATCTGTTAATCAGATTTCTAGACCTTAATCTGAGGAGTACGCTATTTACATGACCGATTAAATTAGCAAGCAGATAACCCAGATACCCCAACAAGGGCATGCAGAGTTTCCTCCATCAATTCTCAAGTCCTTCACATATTAAGTAGAGTCAAAGTACTCTACTCAAAGCTGCCTTGTTTCCCCATTACCCCTTTTTTGGATAACGCCGCTCCAGCACTTCATCAGTAGTTCTTCTGAATATTTTCTCAGGCTTTGCGTCTTTTGAACTCATAGGAGCCTCACACTTCCTTATGGTTTGGTTTTCTTTGGCATCTGAAGGTGGAATGAGTGTATGAGAAGCAATGAATGAATGAATAAATGAATATCTGATTAGCCCACTTCCTACCTATCTGTCTCCCTCAGCGGTAAATACGTGGTTGCTGTGCTTCACACACATTGTCTTGCATTTAAAAACAACAGCAGCGTCGCAGCAGGAGAGGCTATTTCACCTTGAGCCGTCTCCAGAGAAAGGCCGGCTATGGTAATGATTCATTTTTCTCTTCTTCGGTGACACTAAATGTGCCCCGAATCCCAATAACATGAGGTTGCGTTGTACACACTTTAGTGAAAAATGATCCCAGGTGGCAATAAGAGATCTTGTCTGCCCACCTCTGGACACAAGAGGCACAGGATGAGCAGAAATAAGAAAGAAAAACCTGCTTCACGTGGCCTTTGGACCAAGATTCCACCACATACTGCGTCATCTACCTCCTTCCTCCATCCAGCAGCACAGCGAGCATGTGAACACAAGCCATCAGCATTTCCAACGGCCTCAATATCCAAATCCAATCCATTCAATTAAGTGCTAATAGGATTGCTTATTACTAAAATGAATTAGAGTGAAATTAATAATTTAGAGACAGTAGAGTCAGCCTCACTCAGAGAGCCGCTAACTAATCAATTAGGTTAATAAAAAGAGAGCCATTGCAATGTCCCAAGCTCATCCCCTGCACATCCTCCTCTGATGCATAATGTATGTCTGTTTCTACCATCCTTGGAGAAGCAGACCCCAATATTTCCTTTTCCCTACTGGAAAGAACTGGCTTATAAACATTGCTATGCAATCTATAGCAGTCAGAGGAAGGTAGGCTACAGACCAGCCAAACACAGCTTTATGTTGTGCTCAAGCAACCACACACACACACATACACTGTTTCAGTGGCGGTCCTCACGCGCACGCCTCACAGGGTTTTGCCTTAGAAAAACCAGAGATGAATCGATTCACTGTTTCTGGCCACTGGACTGGACCGTCCAGCTGCGCCTGTGGCAAATTAAGAAAAAAAGAAGCAAGAAGCCAAATAAGCAAACGACAGAGCAAGACCTAGATTAGCTGCCATTGGTTGCTTATTTAGGAGAATGTGATTTATTGTGAATAATTGATCATTAGAAGAAAGACAACATTTTATACTTAGATACAAGGAGATGTGAGTAATCACTCATCATCTATCCAGATTGTGACACTCTGCTTGTGAAACCCAGCAAAATAAATCTATGATTAATCGAGTACTGTCAATTAATAAATCATTTCACTGATGACTAATCAGATTATTACAGTACTTCTGTACTGTAACCAAAGCACGATTCAACAATCCACAATTAATCAACCTCTTCTGAGATTAACTAGTCCAGAATTCACGCACTCCAAAAACTACCTCAAGAGTCGAGTAATCTGATTAATCTGATTAATCTAATTAACTTCCACCCTGAGGGTTCAGCTAAAAATCCAAAAGATCACCACCACACCACATTAGCCTGAAACACTCTGTAGGCAAGGAGTAGAGGTGGTTGGTGGCTTGGGGGGTGGGGGTCGATTCAAAATTAAATAATCGCTCATCATCCATCCAGATGATATTCTACATGATTAATACATGGATAATGGAGCACTGTAGCTCAGGTTAACTGGTGACTAATCAAATCATTAAAGTACGACATACTGGTTCTTCCTTAACGAAAAACATACCTAGATTCTACGAATAGTCGGCCTCTTCTGAGACTTTGCGCACACCAAATCCCTTCACTCAATCCCCACAAGGACCACCACCACTCTTCCTCCCTTGGGGTTCTGCTAAAAACCTAAAAGCTGCATCACTACCACAGAAGGCTAAATGCTGTAACACTCCAAAGGTAAGGAGTGAAGGAGTGGAGGGGGGTTGTGGGTCGATTAAAAATGAAATGGTCGCAACAATCGTCATAATCGCAGCCTACCGAGTGGCGGTCCAGAATCAGCAAATCAGCTGGGAAAGCTCGCTCTTTCCACAGTCCCGTCGCCGCCTCCTCCTCCTCCTCCGCCGCCGCGCGCCACCGGCGATCCGGGGGGGCTTAATACCAGTCTATATCTATCTGCCCCTGCTGAAAATGCCCCCGCGTGCAAAATGCCAGGGGTGATTCGGTCCTCAATCCCCCTTCCCAATGATGTCCGAAAGAGCGCTCGCGTATATCCCGTGCGTCCGTGTGTCTACGCGCGTCCTGGGGCAGATCCGCATCTCTTGCGCGCTCGCTCTCGTGCCATCACGCCTTCTTCCTCCGGTGCTCGGTTTTCTTTTCTTTTTTTTTTGCCCCGTTCCTTTCTTTCCTTCCTTTCACAGAGAAGAGAGAGAGAACAGAGAGGGGGAGAGAAAGAGAGAGGGAGGGAAAAACGCAGAAACCACAGTCAGCGGTGAAGCAAAGCTCGTGCGTCCCGTGCGTTCGTTAAAGTGCTGGAAGAAGAAGAGCTCGAGCCATCGCTGCCGCTGATGCTGCTGCTGCCGCACGCGGAGGATAAAAATACAGAAATGCCAGAGCAGCGTGAGCGCACCGCAGACTGAGGAGCGGTGGAGCTGAGGGCAGGGTTGCCAGATGTTGCCTCAAGAGACACGCATGGAGAAACGCTTTTAGGAGAGCTGGAATGAGGCGCAGGGTGGACATTCTTCACCATTATGATGTAAAATATTGATATAAATAAAAAGAATCAATCATAATATTAAAATTAGGAATGCAACAAAATACAAATTTCTGGCTGAAATCAGAAACAGAACAAAATGAAACGTTTAGTGTATGGAACAATTTTTTTCCAATATTTTCCTAAATTTTACCATTGCAAAAAAAAAAAAAAAAATCTAAATACATTTCTGTCTTTGTTTTTTGTTTGTTTAATATTCAAATCACACAATATAATACGACTTATCGTTTGGTATGTATAATTCATTTTTTTTGTCTTTTGACTAAAATCAATCAAATGCAAAAAACAATGTTTTCAAAAAAATATTCAGTTAATCCCTAAAAAAAATTAATAGCATTGATGGCTAAATCCATAGGAGCTCTATAGGAGATCAGCAGAGACCACCCAGAGGTCTGAGTGGCCTTGCGCCCATTGATTGAAGCTAATGTCTCATGCACTGTGATCCTGACCATGAGAAGGCAGATGGATGGATGGAGTTTCACCAGCATTAGTATTTATTTAGATGTGTAATTTACAATCTCTAAAGAACTAGCTATTCTATATACTACCAAACGTAATACAAGCAAAAACACCAGTTATGTTCAATCAGAGTAAGATTCTGAATGTTCTTGACTGCCCAGACAGTCTGTATGGGTAACCCAGTTAGGGACATTTTGAGCTTTGTCTTACATACAGATGTCAGTGATGGACCCCAACAGGGTCAGTGACGGGACAAAAGAGAAGCTAAAATTGGGCCCCAATTTGTGTTGTATGCTGCCTAGAAAGGGATGATGTAATGATGGGTAGACCTATTCGGTCGCAGTAAAACAACACACATAGAATCACTCAGAGCCCATGCCCACCTAGAACCTACCTAATGCACGTTCCGCCCAAATGAGTTCAGCTCTACAGCTTCGAAAACAACATATTTACCAGGCAAATCAGGTGTGTTTGTATTCGAAGATTGGTTCTTTTGGATCACCAAGAGTGGAGATAGGCATATTAAGGCTATATACTTTGATCTGTGTAACATGATTTAAATGTAGGCCTAAACCCCTCTGGATTGGCACATCGTCCAAATGGCGTAAAGTGCAAATGTAACCCCAGGCACAATGCTAACACTTTTGTACTCACTTGGGATCGCACAAATTCCACTAATTAAATGCACAGATTTTGGAAATCCCTGCCTTGCGGCCAGTGATTGCAGCCAATATCCTACTGTGATACTAACTCTGTAGTCTATGGAAAACAACGCTATCCTAAATACAACCAAACGCAAACCAGGCTACAATACAAATGATATGTCCATTTAGATTTAGATTCTGAATGGTTTCACATTTAAATCTTCCTCATTTGATTACAACTATGACCTAATGACCAATATCTTCAATTTCCTCATTTCAGAGATGAGAGCAACCACACATTCCTGAAGGCCTCTAGCCTCCCAATACTAGATTTGTCTTTCTTTTCAATGGCGTTTAGTGGTCAATCTGGCAACCCGTTTTCAAGCACAAGGTGGATTGAGAGTAGAAACTGCAGTAACGTATATGACTGGAAGGACATGAGTGCCCCCTAGCTGCAGTCAAATACATTTTCTCTACATTTCTTCCAAGTTTAGGAGCCAGACAGTGAATCTTTAATAACTTTTAAACCAAAGCATTTCTGCTGGTGATGGTAAAGTCTTGAGTTGGCTAATGATCTGAGCCCCACTTTCTATCCAACAGATATTAGTGTCCATTAGTTAATAAGGAAGACATATTATCTTGTTTTTTTTTTTTGTTTGTTTGTTTTTTTGTTGTTGTTTTTTTTCGGAAATGTTATTTATAAAGCCTTTATTTCCAACTGTAGTTTGTTAACCCTGAATAAAACCAGTGCATGTCCTTAGAAGATCATGACTAATTAGATATACTCTATTACTGATATGATTTATAGGGTTTATGGTGCTTTCGGTATCAGTTGACTCACTGTTGTGGATTCAAGCAGTAAACTCTAGCTATAAGTTCAATGCTACCCCAGTGTTAACACTATTGGGACAGCTTGCTGTAGATGCACACTTTGTCTTTAACTGATATAAAATAATTATTTATTAAACTCAATTTTGTTAGGAACTTTTCCTGACTCCAGGGGAAATTGTATTCACTGTGGTCTTAACCTTAACTTCAGTCTAAATCTTCAAACCTAACCTGAAACCCAAACCTAAGATAGAAGCTGTTAAGGTTAGGTCCTGTTACCTCACAACTCTTACTACATTACTGTTATACCAAACATTCATGGGTCCTCTAATAGAACCCTGTAATCCTCTACAAGATACACAAAAAAAACTGTTGTTACGAAAAATCTGCAGAATAATTGATAACCTTAAACTCAGTCCAAACTCAGTCTTAACTGCAGACTAAACCTTTATCATATCCTTAACTTCAGTCTAAACCTTCAAACTTAACCCAAAACCCAAACCTATTCTTGAAGCTATTAACCACTGTACCTTTTACATTAATGGCACTGGCCAACCAAAAATCTAAATCTGTCAGCAGTTTTCTTGCCCTGAAAATTTTATTTAAACTGAATTTTAACTTCAAGTTGATACATCAGTGTATTGATTCACTGTATAGATACTTGACAGGGTATCTTCAGATCCTTAAAAAGAATTAAGAACTAAGAACTAGAACTTATTTTGTATTACACTGATTTAAATTCATGCCCTGAGTATCTTAAAACTGTTGTAGACAGTAAACTGAGTGTTTATTTTATTTTCGCTGCAGTGTTGTTTAACATTTTGGTTTGTTAACAAATACAACACAATACAATACAATAATAACAAATTCACTGTAAAGTCTGTAAACTTAATATTGGTGTATTTTGTTATTATAAAAATGGTCTTACATTAAGTTTTTCCATACCTGCAGATACCCTGATTTGAGTTTACTGCAGAACTACTCACATTTTCAATTCCACCTTAAAACGGCGCGCACACATAGAACTATAACGCTACAATAAATACAATAAATACAGCAAACATTAGACAATGTAACAGACAGGACAGTACAGTACCAACACATTACAGTCTAAAAGTGTGTGGTGAGGAGGATGAGGTGCAGAGATGTGTAGTTACACATTTCTGTTTATGTTGTGGAGAAATTACAAACAGTCCACATAAAACTACACCTGAATTTTTATGTCAATGTTTCGTTTTACCTTAAAAGCTAAAAATGTTCATTTCAAAGAATCCTCTAAAACGCAACTTTAGCCTGAAGCTTGCGTGTCACCACAGCAGCATTTAAGGTGTAGGCGCCACAAGCCACGCCCCCGTTACAGCCAAGGCGGTGTCTGTGACCAAAATGGACTCCTATTTACTTCTAGGAACTAATGAGTCTGTCTGCCATTTTTTAATAAGTGTTCGAGTTCAAGTGGGATAAGAACTTAATTTTGATCCACAGAGCAGCATAATTTGCAGTAAAAATCGTAGCATTAGCTACATCAGCTATGAGCTACCTGAGTCTCGTTACTAAGCAACCGAACCCGGAAAGTACTGGAGCTCCCGTGGTTGCCAGATAAAACGTGCTTCAACTCCAAACACAAAACAGTATATCAGCAGAGGACATATATATTTTAAGATGTTAAATATCATAGTTAAAGTGGCAGTCCATATTATTATACAACCATCCCTGCTAAGCCTAATACACTCTCGTCGCATATTGACTCTTTGGCTTGTTCCTTTCACTACAACTGCACACTTTCGCAGCTTATCGACTCTTTGGTCCGTTTTCTGCTCTACAACTGCGCACTATCGCAGCAAATAGACCCTTTGGCTCGTTTTCTGCTCTACAACTGCGCACTCTCGCCGCTTTCAGACTCTTTGGCTCGTTCCTTCCGCTACAACAGCGCACTCTCACAGCATAGGCTATAGACTCTTTTGCTCGTTTTCCGCTCTAAAACTGTACACTCTCGCGCTTTTAGACTTTTTGGCTTGTTTTTCTGCACAGCGGCTGGTGGAGCAATGGAGACTTAAGAAGGGGAAACTCAGAGCTTAGTAGGTCACTCACTCATAGTAAAACCAGAGTGTGTAGTCATTCCCCAACACTTAAGTTACTCCACCTCCGAGGTTGCCAATACAGTGAGTTAGCGGTGGAAGCTAGCAAGCAGGGTTATTTCAGTTAACCTTTAGCTGCTACACAGCCTGAAAAGCCTCAGCATGTCTCAAGCTCAAAAGCTCAGTGACCAAAGAAGGAATATAACAAGAGTGAAAATTAGCAGTGAGTTCGAAAGGCGGTGAAGACTTAGAGCTCAAAATGACTACAAGACCAACACAGAGCTGCTACTTTTCTTCTGAACAGGTAAGGTAACTGGCTAGCTAGTTTAGTCAGGTAATTCATCACAACCACTGGGTTATCTTACTAGTGACCAGTGTATATATACATTTAAAAATTGAGTGTTCACATTCATATCAATGGTCTGTGTGCACAGGTGGTGCAGGTGACAGATTCTTTTCATTATTTCTTACAAGTCAGTGTCTTCATAGATTTCAGGCAAAATATCAGGGACCACAGTAGTTGTCATGGTTTTGAATAGTGTTGTTAAAAAATAAATCTGTTTATATATATTTTTAAATGTATTTTAAAAATACAACTTCCATTGTCTGAACTATGTAGTGAAAGGTGATGTGGGTGAAGATGGCTAAAAAAAGCTTTTCCTCTCTTATTAGAAACTTTGCTTTCTGCAGCTCCTGCAACTTGGATTATCTTTCTCAACCTGCATACACAGAAAAGAAGGAAATTTGCTCAAACCTGGGATTTTGGACTCTCCAGTAAGTCGTTAAAAGGTATAGTTAACCATTCCATCCACCATCCAAAGCAAATACTGGAATTGACACTCAATGTACCTTATCACTTAGTACACACAGCAACCTCGCTAAGAATGTTTGTTTAGTAAGTTTTACATTGCAGTTAGTATTCTTAGAATGTTCATTCGGTAAAGTTCTCCAGATGTTCTTAGTTTAAACATTTCCATGATGTTAGTAATTGTCTAGCTGGGAACATTATGTGAGAAACAACATAAAGGACACAGAAGTATGTGGGCACTGATGGTTACAATTTTATTGTTGGAAAACGGAATATAAATCAGCCTTAAAGCCTTAAGTTTAATAAAGGAGAGTAAAGAGAGACAACATTTACATTTTATTGGCTTTCTGTAATCTAAATGTCACAAACTAATGTTATACTGAAGTCAGTTTCAGTGTCTGAGGAAAATCATGATGAAGTCCACACAATGTACAATATTCAATATCTATACAATGTTTAGTTTTGATGACAATTGGAGAGTTCGTGCTGGGTTAGTTTAACTAATACAGTTATGAATAAAAGTGTTTTATTATGTAGATAAAATCCAGACAATTCCAATCATATTCTTTCAAGTTCTTCACAACACTAGTGCTGATCTATCCTGATCTAGGATCTGCTCTTGTTAGTGAGCACATAAATAGGAATACGAAACTATACGAGTAAAAGAAACTAAATCAAATCCTCTAAAAGCTTAATATATAACACAGGCCGAGAGCAATTATGAGATGAGTACATCCTTAAAAAACGGTTCTTTAGTAGGAGTCTTGAGTAAATGCTGCCCATTTGACCGCGTAAGTAGTTATTTGCTTGGTGTTTCATGATGGTAAAACTTTTGCAGATGTTTCTTTTTTATGGCTCTGAAAAGAGTTCCACTATTGCTACAAGTCAAAATAGCCTTTTTAAATGCTACATAGAACAGTTTCTGCTTAGAGAGATGGTCACTGGTGCCCAGGGAAAAAAAGGCAGCATATTAACTAAATCCCTTCTGGCTCGAGTTCATTCAAATCTATGCAATGCGGCCTAACGTAATTCAGGATTTAAATCTCAGGCACGCTTCTGAAAGCAAGTTTTGAAGAAAAGACCGGGGTGAGCGAGAGTGCTTTTCAGTCCCTGTTGTGGGGGAGGGGAAGGGCTCACCTGCACAGCCCATTCTCGTGTTTGCCCTGCTCTAACACACCTCATTCATCTCATGAAGGGCTTGGAGGAGGCCCCAGGCCCCAGGCCACCTCTCGCTTTATGGCTAAGGACATGTTTAAAATGGACTGCAGAATAGCCCTCCACACACACTGAAAAAAAAAAACCCGCCAGGGTGGGGAAAAAGTCATTCCTCGCCGCAGCCGTTAGTCAATCACGCTGATTGATCCGTCTCCGGCGAAAGGTATTCTCAGGCTAATTGCGAGGGATTTAACAGAGATGGTGATACTTATGGGTTCAGGTCCGAGCGGTTAGGCTGTCATCTATCCATTAGCGGGCGATTATGTCTGCAAAAATTGGCACTTTGACATCATATCCAAAATAATGGCGCTACTTAAGCACTTATATCCTGAAACTCATTTTCCCGCGCCATCAGCAATGTGTCTTCCAGCACCTTCCAGAGCCAAACTTGTGTAAAGAAGGATTCACACAGGTGAATCCTTCAGCGAAAGGGCAAAGAGACCACCCAAGTACAGTCAACTGCTTAATTCACTTTTCTTTTCTCTATGCTCTGACTTTTCAGGGCTGTATTTTAATCTTCATTACCATTTTTGGTTTCTTCACTCCAATAAATGTGAATCGATTGTAATATAGTTGGCTAAAATGTGTTAATTGGCTTAAGATAGATGTACATTTTTTGGCATTGTTGCATTTAATCATATCATACAGTTTGTCAGCATAAAGTAAAGAAGTATTCCACGTAAGCATAAATCCTTTCTTTCAGATTTTGTTCAACAGAGTGGTTTAGTTTAAAAATGTAAAATACATGTATGCAACATTTGTTTTTCATGTTTTGTACTAATTTAAAGTATTGTTTATTTACTTAAACACATTACCTACTTGATATCATAGAAAATCCTTGTGTCAAGTGGACAAAAGAAACTAGAGTAACAAAAGTGCTTGAACAGTTTAAAAACTACCCTTAAAATAAATCTTCATTTAGGAGGGTTTCAAACCTACATTGTTTAGTCCCAATTTTCTGCCTTTTTTCAGCAGGTGTGAATGGTTCAGTGGCATGAACAATGGTCCAGACCTAAAAAACAAAAATTGGTCCCATCAAAAGGAAAACTGATCAGGATAATGTTCTAATAAACAATAAAAGGGACTGGTGTTGTGCCAAAAACTGTGTCACCAAGCAGTATGGGTGCAACAGATTACACTAGTGATTTCTGTATCTACTGTAACTGTAGATTAACCCATATTAATAAACAGACATACTAAGAATCTGAGGGAAACTGTGGCAGGTTCACATTAAGGGAGTCAGATTCTGGCAGAGAGACTAAATTTGGCACAACAACTGGAAACCTCACCAAAATAACATAACATGCTGCCATCCAATGCACACCCTTCTACAAACAAATTGATGTCACATATAAGGAGATATAAGATATGATGTCAACTGTGAGGAGAATGTAGAAAGTAAAACCAAAACCAATTAACTCTGATTCAGACTTTGGTAAAACACCGGTATTGTTGAGTAAGGCTGTTTCATCAGATATACCATCAGTACCAAGAAATGATTGAATATGCAATGATGACTAGCAAGACCAAAAGCAACTGCAACAAATACTACACTGGTCAAGAACAGATTAGCCAGATATCTAACCAGTATAGGTTTTGTATTTTGTCTTGATGACCAGCTCAGTTAACCATTGAAGACCAGCTTAGACCATCTGAAACCAGCTACCAGCAAAAGCTGCTTTAGAGCTGTATTTTTCAGCAGGGTAGTGATATTTTCTCACTATTGAAATGATCAGTTTGGCATTTATCATGCAGACCTATTGTGCAGTTATTTTTAATCTCGCTTTCCTTCTTCCTTTCCCATAATTATAATTATCATGATGTTTTATTTTTGCCATATCACCCACCTTATCTATGAATGTACTGCAGGCTTTAAGTGTGGCCTGTTTTGACTCTCTTTTCTTCCGTTGTTTTCTTTTAGTTCTTGTTTTTGTTCTGCAGCTCATACTTGAGCTCAGCTGCTTGGGGGGTAATTCTGGAAGTTCAGGAAGCTGCTGAGTCTGCTGACCAACCCCAGAGTCCCTCTCGTTTTGTTAAGGAAGGTTGTCTCACCATGCAGTTATGGCGCATGGAGCTAAAGATCAACATTCTTTGTTGGAGTTTTCCCCTTTTATGGTGGCTGGGGTTGAATGCAGTCTTTTTTTTTTTAGTTTAGCTGTTATCTTTTCTGTACTGCACCTGCAAAAGTACACATCTGATATAATTAAAGAGCTTATATTATGGAAAAAACACAGCTTTAATAAAAACATTATATTTAATAATGACAAAATATGAGTTTTTATTCCCCAGCCATTACAGAGAATATATGAAAAGTAAACTGAAAATAGTCTGTTTTAAATCTATTTCCAAGGAGCATTTTTTTTACATTTTAATGTAAAATAAATTAAAATGAAAATATTTTCAGTACATAAGACTTTCGGTCATTAAAAAGTCCACCTAACTTGCATCTAATGCTTTTATATATAATTTAACATATTTCTTCAGTCTACCAGCCTGCATATAATGTAATTGAAGGTCGCCCTCAATGTGCTCAGAGTATATACTGACAAGTATCCTGTACCATGACTTTTGCCATGGAATCTAAAGTATATTGCACTGTCCTGCAGGATAAACATGCTCTTAATGTGGATGTGATTTCTTAGATACTTGCTTGTGGTTCACATGGATGATCCTTACAATCCACTGCACTGTCTACTGTGGGTGGTAATGCCATCTATCATGTATTCCCAGTACACATGTTACACTGTGGATCGAAGTCTATTAAATGCCCAGCCCAGCTTCAGAAATTTGATGTCCCATCCATCTGGCACCCACTGTTAGACTTCCCTTTAACTGTGTCTTGAAAAAAAGATCTGGAATACCAATTATTCTAACCCCTATACACGTTTCCACTGTGTAATGATTTATTGCAGATATCATTGAGCCCAGAAAAGTCAACACCACTTTTAGACATGGTTAACATTATGTTTCTGATGGCAGCTCTGTTTAGAGCATCATCTGTGTTCAGCTTAAGCTTTCACCCCTGCTTTTTACTCACTAAAATTCCTCCTGATAGGTAGAGCTAAAGCCAAAGAGACGGATACATGCAGTGCACTTATTTTTTTTTAATCACAAAAGCTGTCAATAAAAAAATAATTTCTTAATTTAATGTAATCTGTGTGAACCCCAAAAAAGGTATGTTTAATTTTTTTTAGGGTCCTTTAAACCCTAAAAATGCATTATAAAATACAATTCCTTCCCTACATCCTAGCTTAGGGATTTTCTTCACATTGTACGTCAGAGTCAAGAACCGTTTAGGGACCTTAATTTTTAAGAAACTCAAAAAGTGTATTCAGAGCTTCTGCTATGAGCTAAATTCTTTCAGGGCCAACAGCAATTCCCTCACTTGTTATCCAGTGTGCCCTTGTAAACTGGCCTACTCTGAATACATTCACTTCTTTTCGCAAGATGATAGTCTTAGTTTAGCCTGATCTATTGTATCCCCAGAGGTGTACTGTAAGAGAGGAATAAACACATCTGCCATCCCCATTCAGTGTTAAATGGAGGCGCTATCACATTACTGAGAGGTATCAGCCATGAGAGGCGGACTGAAATAGCAAATAACAAGGCAATGCATTATGACAGGTAAAAAGCTTTTGGAGCCTCGACGCCATTAACAGGCTACAGGGAACATTCAGCTATGTTTGAGACCATTTGGAGACATAAAGCCCAAGTGTGCAGAGATTCCCAAAAGAATACCTTGCATTTTGGTCCGGTTATACACAGAAGGGACTATTTTATTCCTCTGAAAATTACAAATCACTCCTTTTACAGTGTCGTATTGAGTTGGGTTAAGTGATAAGAATAAATACACATATAAAGCAAATATTGTTATATATCTAAAATTTCTATTTGGCTTTAAATACTTACAGCTATGACCACCTCAGAAAAAAAATGAAAATCGTACATCTACTGTACTGAAAGATGAGGTAACAACTCAGTCCCACTATGAGATACTTAACTAATAGTACAAACCATGTACAAACCCCTCAAACTGTTATGAAACAGATTTGATTCTTTATACTGTACCTTTGCCCTCACAGTTTACATACAAGTGTTCAAGTCATAGCTAGGTCAGGCCATCCTAGCAAGTTCAGCCTTAAAGCATGGAGGGAGAGAAATGTCATGGTTTGGGGCTGCTTTGCTGCAGCATGTCCTGACAATATATTAGGCATAAAATCCACTATGAATTCTTTATTGTATTTGTAAGAGGCAGAGCAAAATAAAGCAGAGTGGGACCATGCAACATGAAAATGACCCAAAACATTCCAATATATCCAAAAAAGGAATGGCTTAAAAGATATAAGTATAACCGTGCATAAAAGACACCCTTCGAACATGACACAGCTAAAAGAATTCTGCATGGAGGAGTGGGAAAGACTTTCTACCAGTCGATGTAAAGATGAACCTATTGGCACCATGCCTAATGCCAGGCATTTGCTAGAGGAGTATAAAGCCCCTGAGCATTAAGACCACTATGGAGCAGTGGAACTGTGTTCTCTGAAATCACAAGTTACGAAGTTGATTCCCAAATTTATTTATTGATTTTTTAACCATTGATTTTGGAAGAAGCAATAGATGAGCAAGTGTCCTAACACTTTCGTCTATAGAGTTTACTTATGTAAACATACAGCATCTAAGCCAGCTGAGACAAACAGAGAATCCTAATGAAAAACTTAGCTATAACAATGATTTATTAAGACATTTTAAACATTGTCACTACCCATGACTTTACTCTGAACACACAGTCAGTTATATTTGGATAAAATGATGAACGGCCAATGCTGTTTGAAAAAAGAGGAGCTAGACAGATACTAGACAGTAAACACAGTTGCCTCCAAATAAAATCTTTACGAAGAAAACAGAGCTGCTGCTGAATGAAAATCCCGTCTGGCCTGTTTAGTTTAGAACTCTGTCTTTTTCAGCACAGGGACCTTCAGCCATGAATTACACTTGGCAGGATAAGGTCCTCGGGCATATCGCTTGTCAAATTGTTGTATTCACTCACTCTGCACTGCTCCTATTCACAGTTTAAGAAGCTGGTGCAGGTTGCAGGTATGCAAATGCTGTACAAAGGCTGAGTGCTCTCATAGAGCTAGTGAACAGAGTATCTGAAGGTGTGAAATGCTGTAGTTGGTTTCATGGGCTTTCATGGGCCATGAAGGACGATGGGTCAAGCCAAGATCCTGGTAGGAATCTGGCTTTAACCATTGCCTCGAGTGTAGTGTATGTTATAACGTTTTTTTTACCATAAGAAGAGATTAACTATTGCAGTGCCTTTATAAGTATGTCACTGAAAATTCTTCAGCTGCTGTTGCTGATGCACCTTGATCATTATCTTATTGTTCCAGACAAGAGTAGAACCTCACTCTTTTCATTCACATTGCATTATGGGCCTCTCCCCTTTTGCATTGAGGGTTAAAGGCCTTTCCAAGTGCCCGTTATTAACAACCCACCAAACTCAGGGATCAAACGCACAATCTTGTCATTGATGACACCATGACACCACTTTTATAATTGTGTTATTTTCTGTTTTTGTCTGTATTTGAATACCATTGCTGTCATGCAACAACATTGCTTCTCCATATAACATGATGTGAAGTCGGCAGTCGTTCTTTATATTGTGTATAATTTCCTGACGAATAGAAGTGTTACAAAATCACTTCTATAAATATACAGATGGACAATAAATCTTAGATCAGTACTTCCCTGTATTTTTTTTCATTCGACTTTTTAGTCTGTGAAATTACCCTCGATAAACAGCTGATCCAGTATAGAATAGCTAAGCTGTGATTGAAATTCTAGTGCTGCTAGCATGCGTTCCCTGCTGCATATTGAAATGTGCTGAGGAAAGAAGTTAGACGCTGTGAGTTAAAGGATGTGCAGCTTTACAGAGATGGGCTAGCGCTCGCTCAGCCGCAGAGCTACTGATCTCAGGCCCCAGATGGAGTTTTTATAAGGCGCGCTGGCAGTCACTTACATGTAGACTGTAATTGAGCAGCCGCCACTCTCCGAGACGTGGAAAAACTGGATCTAGTGCTGAAGGAGCAGAACGAGGAGTCTGACACTTCTTTCTTCTCCCTTTTTCTCTCCAGTTCCTCACACGCAATAGATCATCCAATTTTCGGCTGCTGTAATGTCTTGCCTGGAGCAGATCGATATTTCCAGTCTTGCGGAGTTATATTGTCTTGAGGACGGACCTGGATGGACTTGGTCAAGCCTGTACTTGTTGTGCAGCACCAGATGTCCAGGATATTTCTTCCATAAAACACTGCCCAGAGATCCTGATATAACAGAGGTTTCTCAACATATCAACACCTCTAATAAGCTGAACTGATGGAGGTGATGGAAGGCAACAGTGCTGAGAAGTTACATGAAAACTAGCTCTGCAGAAATGGCTGATCTTTCTGCTAGAATGTCATGCATTCTGCAACACTAAGCAGCTCTGTTGAAATGGGTATGTGTGTGTGTGTGTGTGTGTGTGTGTGTGTGAGACTGTAGGAACTACAGTAAGTTCAGCTGACCCCAGTTACACTTAAATATTACCATAATTACATGTATAAAGTAAGTAATTGCTTGATGCAAAAGTGTGCATCGTGCATTGATTCAAATACATTGGTTATTTAAAATTGAATTTGATCTAATGACTTCTAATAACCTGGCTTTAATGAAGTAATTCAAATGACTTAATACATTGGTTCAAACATTAAGTTCCAATTTATGAATATGTTTTATATGAATGAAATGAATGAAATTTAAATGTAGTATATTTTTGTTTTAAGTTTATGGTAATAATTGTTTTGACTTAATATTTTGTTAGGTACATAATATATTTTGTTTACATCATTTTATTAGTGTAACATGTTTTGTACACAATTTAATCTGAAGACTTATGCTTAAAAATATATTCCTGTATTTACAATTTTATGTATATAGTATATATAAATAGTGAAGTTTGCACCCCCCTCACACACACACACATACATTTTCTCCAAAAGCATTTTATGTTTTGAAAATTGTTTAAGTAATTTCTTTTGAAATGCTTTTTTCATCAATACATCATTCTCTAGATATGAGTTATTATCATATTGATGTAATGAGCATTACTCTGAGGTTTGTAAAGAAAAAATGATAAATAAAATTTGGTGGGAAAAATAAGGATTTTTTTCTTAGTACAGTATGTACTAAGAAAACACATCATAAACAACCAATTAAACATTAGAAGATCTAAAACACTGATATAGACAAATAGATCAAAAATGGCCACACATTTAGATCTTCAATAGTGTATTTAGTGAAGCTAATTGGAAACAGGTGTTCTACAACTTGCTGGTTATGCCAGTACCTACATTTTTGCAGTTGAATAAACAGTTTTTCATATTTCCTAAATGAAAAACATATTGCATATGTTTTAAATGAGATCAACTAACAAAAAGACTTTACTTTTTGTTACTTGACTTGCATATTGAAGACTCACTTGCATATTACTTCAGCTGAAACGTTTCAAAAAATGTTGATTAGAAGAAATGTGTTAAAGGATTAAGTGATAAAAAGAGACGTCTCTCCTTCTGCTCATCATTCCCTTTATGCTGCCAAATTGCTATCAGTTTTGTTGTGCAAAATGGTTTATGTAATCTTAAAGTATCTACCCATATGTTCTGTGGTGAGAAATAAATGTTCCAATATATGCATATCATGTGGCTGGCCAAGGCATAGTATCTTTGTCTTCAAGGTAAACTTGAGATGGCAGCAGTATGTTGCATTATGTGAAGCTTCTTTGTAGTTTTTTTTTTTTGCTTTGAACATATACTTTCTCATTAAAAGAAATCCACCTAGAGGTTTTTTAATGAATGAAAAATTGGCCTCCCATGGAAATTCCCCAACGGCCACTTCATAAATGAAGTCTCAGAGCTACAACAGAACTGCTCTGATTAGCTATTTGCTATTGGAGCTCTTATCAATTACAAAACACATCCAAATGAGCATCAGCAGGTTGTTTCCCATGCTCCTTGTCCACACTAGCCAGTTCAGTGATTGGCAAAAGCCCCTCAAATCCAATCCAGGCGGTACACACACACACATCAAAAAACTGCAAATGCCACATCGATATATTACAAAGCCGAGCCGCAGCTGTCAATAGAACTCAAGCTGTAAATATTGACCATACAAACATCCACCAGCATGAACACACACAGACACATGCGCCCACATTCACACCCCAACCTGTAGGTCTATGTCTGTTACTTTGTTCTGTACCAATTTCAGATCAAATGTCAAAATCAAAGTTTTGATATTTACTATATTTCATCCTCTCATTTCAAACAGTATGATTTGTACCAGAAATAGTCTAGAATTCACACTAACAATCAACAGCTCAGATTTCACTAGCTCTAATACAAACTTACACCATTCAGCAGCCTAACTTGCAACACCACTAACAATCAGCAGCCAAGGTTTAGCAAACAATAATATTCAGCAGCCCAGCTTTCACTAACATTAACAATCACCAGCTCTAACAATCAGCAGCCCAGGTTTAGCCAACACTACCAACATTCGGCAGTTCAGCTTTCACCAGCACTAACATTCAGCAGCCCAGCTTAAACCAACATTACCTAACATTCAGCTGCCCAGGTTTCACCAACAGTAACATAGAGCAACCCAGCTTTAACTAGCTCTAACATTCAGCAGCCCAGTGTTCACCAACATTACTAACATTCAGCAGCCCAGCGTGCAGAAGCACTTTCATTAAGTAGCATTAAAGTTCAGACAATTACATATATAGTTCAAAAAGACAATGAATAATTTCTGAAATAACTGCTAAATCACACAAAAATGTAAAAAAAAATAGTGGCAGTCTCCTTTAATGACCATGATGTTGTGAAATAGATAAGTAGGTCTATTAGAGCCACCTCAGCCTCGTCTCTCTCTCTCTCTCTCTCTCTCTCTCTCTCTCTCTTCCGGTTCCGCTGATAAGGACCGACAGCACCTGAGTGATTACTGGCTCCCTATGTGGCAGTAATAATGGTGATTATGGCCATAATATGCTCTGCTTTTTCTTGCACGCAACCGCTTTGTCTAGCCCGCCGCTTCGTTCTGATTTTGTCATGAACGCAGCAGGAACAAGACGTTAGAGCCCACCTGAGTGAGTCAGCGGTCTGAACACACTTCTTTGATTTGCAGTCTCACAAGGGAAGAGAAAGCAAGTCAATTTAGCAGGACATTTTACACGTCTCCCATACTGATTATGAGACATCTCTTGAGTTTCAAAGGATGAGCAATTAAAGTGATTAAAAGCATCTTTCCTAAGGTTCATAGTGGTTAAATGACAGTAAAAAACATATTTTTTCATTAGCGTAGCTTATATTTTACTTATTTGAACTAGCAGTGGTGTGATGAGATCAGTCTCCTGTAGAGAAATGATGATGATATAATATAACAAAAATGAGAGATTCATGAATATCGAGACTGGTATCAGTACCAATGGCCAATACCATACTAATGCACACGTACTCACTTACCCAGTGAGGTCCCATTACCAATATCCAATTCCTAGTGCACATTGCTGCACTAATTAACTAATCAACTCTTGTTTCTGACAACTTCATTGTTCAAGTATTTGAGTTATATATATTCAGTCCCAGAGAGAGTAAGCAAGAGTGGGAGAGAGAGAGAGAGAGAGAGAGAGAGAGAGAGAGATTGCACTACTTTACATTAACAACTACAACTACATTATGCTCCTGATTGCTTTATTCTAAATAGGTATCGGTATTGGAGAGTATAAAATACCATGTACTCAGTTGGAAAAATGGTTGCTGTATCCCTAATAAAAATACTTGTAGTAACATCACATTTTCTTTATACAACAGGGGGAAGGAATAGTACTACTTCCTTAAAATTCATCCATTAAACAAGACATGTCCTTGCTAAAAAAAAAAAGGCTGGCTAGGTTTGGCTGGTTGACCAGATTAGCTATTAAGCAGCATAAGGTATGTCTTCTTTTGAGTTAACTACCAGTGTAAGCAACCTTCACCAAGTTGGTTGAATGCAATCACTAGCATAACTAATGTAGTTAACCAGAATAACTAATCTGGTCAAACAGTATAACCAATCTTATTGACCGGCATAACTAGCATGACCAGCCTGACCAAGCTGGTTGACTAGCAAAACCAAAATTAAATGTAGCATACACTACAATGGTCAAAAGCTGGTTAAACAGCAAACTTACATAAGGTATGTTTGGAAATATCGATCTGCTCCAGGCAAGACATCACTATCCATGTCCATTACTTATCTGTTTTGTGTGCTAATTTTGTCTTACATGCAGTAAATATGTTGAAAAAAGAGCAAAAGCTGCCCTAAAGCTAAATTTTTCAACATATTTACTGCATGTAAGACAAAATTAGCACACAAAACAGATAAGTAATGGACATGGATAGTGATGCTACATCTCAAGAGTAAGTTTTTTTGATGGGGATGTCTGCTGACCACAAAATTCTGTCCATCAGAGAAGATGACAACAAGGAAAAAGATAAACAGTGAATTGTAGCTCATGTATCAAGCAAGCTACATTAGATAGAATTGTGTAAACTGCCTAAATCTTCACAGATTTGAGCTGTTGATCATATGTAAAAAGTGAAAAGAGCTGCTGGTTTTGCTAAATTAGGTATTTGTATCCATGTTTGTGGATAACAGGGTGTCATACAGTCTCAGAAACCATAATAAACCTGTTAGAGATGACCGAACAACACAGCCCACTTTGAGGCAGATGTAATAGCATGATGCTAATTAGCAGAATATTAGCTTTGCTTGTTAACTACGTTATCCTCAAAGCAATTACTGAAAAATCTAGCTTTTATAACTAAACATGTCTCTGCTGTCAAATACTGTTTATGTGTGGTAAGAAGGGCTTTGCAGAAAATTAGATTTCTGTATAAATTATCACTTTAAAATGATAAGAAGCTGTGTCCAAATTGAACACGTTGGGAAGCAAGAGAACATGACACACTCTGAGGTGGTGAGTTTGCTACAGGCAGCGTGTGTGTGAGTGTTGAAGGGGTTGAAAGCAGAGGTGAGTTGATCTGCCTGTTCCCCTGTCTGCTGCAGAGGCAGTTTTTAATAGACGCGGAGGGAGCGGGCGGTCTCTGCAGGATTCTGATATGTTTAACTTTGAGCTGTGTCACCGGCGCTTTGGCTAAATCAGATTTGATCAGTGAGGCACATCTGGCCCAAAGAAGAGCACCTAATCCTATAAAACAATACGCTCTGGGAATATATCCATCTCAAAGAGCTCTCCAGCGCCCTTCTCAAGGTGCTGTATGTGTGTGTACAGAGAGGTTGACCAGTGATTGACTTTTTTTGATATTTTTGTAATTGTCCTAATAAATTGTATGTAAGATATTAGATATTAGATATTAATTAGATATTAGATATTAAGTCTCCCAACAGTCTTGTAGTTAAATTTGTCTGATTTAACTACAAACTAGCAATTTTAATACACATCCCAAAATTAAAACATTCAATTTGCTCCCTATAAAATTAATAGATTTGTTCATGTGAGATCATCATTGAGAAAATGACACTGCACATTTTTCTTAAAGGACTAACAGGAAATATATTTTTTAAAAGTTTTTAAACCTAAATTTATTGTTCTTAATTGTCAGGCTCAACATGTCAACTCTTTTTTAACATAATGAATAAATTCTAGTAAACAAATGTTTAGTAAAAACAACAAAAACATAAACAACAATGCTGCAAAAAATGACACTTTTATAATGTACTGAATATCATGTGGTGCTACTGTCTTAGCTAAATATGGAATTATGGTTACTATTAGCTTAAAAATGTACCCATGTCTTAATCAACTGTCACATTTATTCCTGTCAACCTTGGAAGGTCCAGATGTGCCTGGATCCAGGAAAAATCCTTGTAAATAATGGTTGAACTTGTAAAAGTTTGTTGTATAGATCAATTTAAAAAAAGCTTTAAAAAATCTTTATGCATCATTTGGATAAAATATTGTGGCGGCTCTGGGTTGTGTGTGTGGCTGCCTGCAGGCATGTTTCTGTTCTCCTGTGTGCGAGGATGACAGGGGTGGGGCATCTCCCTTGGGAGGGGTTTTGCAGAGAGGGTGGGCACCACTCTGGATCTGCCATCTGGGAGACACACAGCTGGGTTGGTGGCCTTTGGGCTATTTGAGCTCTGTGGGGATGGATTTTAGCTCTCTTAGTCTTGTTAAAGACTGTAAGTGAGTGTCAAGCTGGTTCAATAAAGGAACTGTTGAGCATTCAGCATGAGTCTCACGGGTCTTCCTTCCTCTTCCACGCCACAATATTAACAATTAAATATACAGGTAAATTGTAAATCCATATTGTACTTACATGTGGATTTCCCTTCTATCCTTCAATTATTTTATCATAATTATTTTGTTACTATAATGAAATCACATTAATATTCATTAGGAGGCCCCACACACATATCTCACAGATCAGTGTAGCATTCTTTAGCTTCCATGAGGCATGGCAAAAGTCATTGGACACAATACTAGTTTCTGTCCAATGACCTTTGGAATGTCAGTATAAATATATCTATATCTTTGTTCTTAAAATTCTGTTTAATGAGTATCTGTTGTTTGCTTATCAGAGATAAATTTATTTTTTAAAAACAACAAAAACACAACTTTTTGCTTTTATTTTTTGGGTGCTGGGACAGGTTGTAGGTGCACCCCAAAGGAGGGCTGGCTATGATCTACTATTGTTCAGCTGGTCATGATGATGTTCTAAAAAAGCAACAGGCAGTGAATTTATAAAATTAGCTTTAATTATGCGAGTCTGTTACTGGCAGCACATGTGGGGGACCCACCCGACCCCCTAAATATCATCTGCTCCATGTTCACTGACCTGCTGTACCCCCTCCCCCCCTTCTCCTCCTCCAGTCCTCTTCACATGGCTGAGGAGCCTCGAGGGTCAGTTGTCATGGCAGCCAGCAAGCGGCGCGTGAGGGTTCACTGGAGCTCGAGTTCCAGGCCCGCTGATGGATGGGCATCGCGACTCACTTCACTGAGTCGATTCGTTCTATTCCCTCTTTTAAACTACCTGTTGCTAGCGCTGATTCAAAAAGATTAAAAAAACTTCAGAAGAGCCGAATCGAATCATCCGCTTAAGCAAATCACATCTGACATTCATATAGAAATATAACCAAATAAACACATTGGAATAATGAGCATTACTGAGGACAGCAAAAATTGATTTATGCCCATGTTCACATACATAACAGTTAACAATACTTTAGTGGTATATCCTCCACAACAATTTTTTTTTTTGGCAGGCCAAATAAAACCTACATTTATTGTGACATGCCTAGTTATATGTAATAAATAAATGATTTTAAGTTAATACTAAATAGTTTAAGTCTAAGGTAATAAATACTAAATAGAACTTTTTTAAAGAAACATTTCAATATTTAAAACATTCATTTAATTATAATGGTTCCAAAATTAAGCCAAATGAAGAAATGCCCTATTTTTATTTTGACACAATTCTGGATTCTGATTCCGTTTGTAACATTACATATTTTTATACACACACACACATATATATATATATATATATATATATATATATATATATATATATATATATATATATATATATATATATTAATACATTAATGATAAAAATAAATATATGCACGCTCACAGACAACCAAAACAGAAGCTCTTTGTTATTATATATTTCAAATATATATATTCTCGTGTTTCCTCTGTAGAAAATCCTATGATTCGTTCAATCCCGCGAGTCGACTCACTTGAATCGTCTGAACGACTCGTTGGTAAATTCCCGTCACTAACGCTAGGTATTCCGTTAAACGGGAGAAAGAGGGACGGTCCCGTAACGAGATTACACACGGGACCTAAACTGGATGAGTAAGTTCTTATTTAAGCAGTTTTATGAGTCTGGGCGATCTGAAACGGGTTTAATTGTAGTTTTTAAACGCTAGAAAGGCTGAGTTTGTTTGGGTACTTTGTTGTAAATCCCGGTTTGGTGTAGCTAAGCTAACGTTACAGCTAGCACTGAGAGCTACTGAGGAAGATTTTCAGAGTTTTATCAAAAAAACTGTCGTTCATGTTGTTTTACATGATTTTAGTCGCTGTTGGCGGCGTTCCTGGTTTGTTTTGGTTTCTTCGGGGGCGTTTTTTCGGTTTTCCGCCGGTAAAAGTCTCTGGTTTATCGCCTGTTGCTTCCCCGGGAGGAGAGCTGCGGGAAGCGGATTGGCTGCAGCCCCGCCGCCCGGAGACTGCGCGGATAAACCGGACTTACACATTTAAACCCTTTATTTAACCTCAAAATTTACCAGACTGCGTTTCTGAACCATACCAGAACCGTTTAGGGCTTTTATAATTAAATATTAAATTATTCTATAAAAACGGGTTTGCCCACAGCTAGGCTGCAGGTCCTTTATGCTGTTGATAACGTTACACACATATCATAATCGATTATTAGTCGGGGAAAAGGTGGTGAATGTATTTGATATAACTTATATTTGATTTACAGAATATTGTTATTTGTAAGTAACAGCCGATCTAAAACTGGTATAAATATAATGTTTTCACGAAGAATTAAGCCATTAGTTACATTAAATACATGAATTGTTATAATTTAAACATAAATCAACTATTTATTATTTAATTATTTAATTATTTAAAATGATTTAATTTTATATCAATTATTATACATGAGTCAATTATTTATCCATAATGTCCCAAAATACATCGCTCTGTCCAATAAGATTAGGGATAGATGTGTGTTGTTATTTTAGCTATGGATGTAACCTTAGCCATCCTCCAAAGCCACATCAAGTGGAATGCAAGCAACTGGTAACATATAATTTTTTTAAAATATTTGTTTAAACTTAAAATATTTCACAAATACAAATATGTATATGTGCATACATATAAAAAATATTTGTTTATTCTCATTTTTTTTTTACTAAAGAAGTGTTTTTTTTTGGCTAACTGCTGCTGCATTTTAGGTGGAAGGGAAAAACTTGGTAAATGTTAGTGATGTAAATTTACTAAAAATGAGACACATCTTGTTTAACTACTCTAGTAACAGTGAGAAAATAACTAGAACTTGCCTCTAACAGTTATTTTATTATATATTATTATTTATCATATATTATCTGATGTCTAGGCCTGCAACGATTAGTCAATATAATCAATGTTGATTCTAAAAAGGTATCCAAATTTCAGTGCAGACTAAACAGTAATTTGTAACAGCACTGCACTACACAAAGTTCTGGTGAAAAGCATGATGTGAGAGGGGTAATGGACTCACGCAGTTTATACTCAACTTGGTCTGTGTCTCCAAAAGTGCCCACTTAATATCAGAATTTACATATCCTTGGCATTTAAACCTTATGTTCAGCTGTTTTTTGTTTTCTATTTAGTTTTTTTGTAGTTCCTATTTAGTGCTTGCTTTTATTCTTGGGTTTTACTGTTACTGACTCTACTTCTTTTACTTGGAACTTTAGTGTTTTATTTTGGACCACAAAGGTCTTAAAAGAAAGAAACAGGCTGCAACAAACTTCAATTCCCATGCTGATATATACTAGATATAATAAGATCACTCAGTATAAGGATACTATTTTTTGGGTAATGTAGGACTACTGGGTTTTAGGACTTTTTTTTACTGGAGATTGTGCTGTTTTTATTCTTTTCAAATCATTGTCTTTTCTTCTGCTTGTGTGTGGCTGTAGAATAGTCTACCAAACTTCCTGGAAATTTGACCATGTTTTTTTTTATTAACACTCTAGTTAACATCACTGTTGATTACTAGTTAACTACTACATACTTCTACTGTTACAGATGATTTTGGCACATCATTAAAAAAACTGAAAGTGGCAGGCAAAAGTTTGGACATCCTGAGTAAAAGATAAACTGACTTCCACACTTTTAAGATTAAGCTTTGTAAGATTTTAACCTAATAAGTCAATAACATATGTTGGGTAGACATTTAGAGTAAGTAGAAGTTTAGAATAAAAAAGGGAAGCATTAAAAAAAGAATTGGGCACCATATAGGGCTTTTTTTTTCTCAAAGTTTTTGCCTGTGATCCCAGATTGAAAATCACTAGACTATTATTAAACATGACCAGTAAGTTGATTGGTGTTGAAAAAATAGATGTCATGTTGAGCATTACAAAAATTAGTATTCACATTTCGACCGTTAATCACAGTCTCCTCATTTATAACCATTTATAACAAGCTGTTGTACCTAAAACGTCCCAATAAAGCTTTTATCTTATCCTGCGTGATGAACGATGAAGGTTGACTTTTTGTCATTTGGTTAAGCTAATACTTAGCTCTTCACTGTAACACATAATTTGCCTCAGGGTCCTCAAAACACTTATGTAAAGACTGCAGTTGAGAATCACAGTTCCATTATGATTTTGTATATATTGTTTTTTACTTTTTGCAGTCTAGATAATCAGTAAAGAGCTGAAAACATACGCAGCCTTCGTTCTGCTTTGCCGGTTTATGATTGAATTGTTAAAAATCAATATTACCTTAAAATATACCAAATCATTTGCATTCAGTTATTGTTTGGGACTGTATAATTTGTGTTTCAGGAACTTTGCTTCACTATGTTTTTTAATTGCTGTTCCCAGCCACGAGGTACAAGGTTTACAAGGAAATCCACACTGTCACAGTGCCAGGTGGCAAAGTCAATTATTGCAGGCTGAGACTGGCCATAGGCAAATGACAATCCTTCAATAAGAGCATTAGTCCAATACAAAGAACGACAACAGCTCTGCATTAACCTTTGGATGTCAAAAGTTTCAACTTTCTTTTTTTTCTATTTATTTTGGTGCATTTATATTATTGCGTAATTAATTACCTATTATTTTCTTGTGATTAAAATTGAAATCTTCAAAGTTAAATGTTTTTAGTGTAATAATGGTTGTGTTTTATACAGCACACTGTATACTAGATTCTCCATACTGTACAGTATTTTTTGGACTCCCCAAGACTTATGATGGAACTTCCCAAAAACATACAGCAAGCAACACTCAAGCATCCTATAGATCGCTGAAAAACACAAAATAACTCTTTACAAAATTACTACTAAACATATTTTTTCTAATTAACATTTAAATCCTTTATAACCCCCCAATCATGGGAGCACTCATTTTTTTACAATACTGCTATATTGATAAACTGCTATATAGTCAGTATAGCAGGACTTACCTTTTTGTCTGTAATTTTCTGGCAGCAGGGGTGACATTTTTTTACTGTGTACTAAAATAAAAATGTAACCCCTTAGGGTCCCTGACTTTATCCTAATGATCACTAATTGGGAAGTACATGAAAAGGAAGGAAACTGGCAATGGTATTTCTTTGTTGTAACAGTTAGGAAAAGTAGCCAAAAACCACCACTGGTTTCAAGAAGGTTCATTCTTTCTGAAATGTAGAGTGTATGTGAATTTCTGGTAAAGGAAATGGAATAGCCATGTGTTATCACACTTCTGCAACATTTGGTTAATTTAGGTCTTTTAACAGAATTTGGTTTGTTTGACAAAAGCATCAATAAAGTGATAAAAGTTAAGGTCATGAGTAACTTAAAAGGTGTACAAATGACACTGAGTTAGGTTTAAACAAACATCTGAAATGGGAAGAAGGTTGCATGACTTAATTTGTGAATGGTAATCTAATGGGGCATCTAAAAGTGAAATCATGTCATGTATTTTTTTATTTATTACAGGTATATTCTGTCTAATAATCAGTGCAAACTGAAGACTGGAAAAAAAGATGATTGAAACGATGGGTGAGTCTTTTATTTTATTATAAACTGACTGTTAATTGCTCTGCTTTAATTAGTACATTTTATTTTGGTAACTAATAACATAATAACATATACCTATACAGTATACACACATATGTAAATACTTACTACTTTTTGTTTTACAAACATTTGAGCAAACTGCATCGAGCAATGTGATTAAAACTGTCCCAGCGTAAAGTTGTAGTAGGAGCTTAAATTATTTGTAAGCTACATTAGCCTTATATACTAGTACTAGACATTTCTCAGCTGACATTTGGAGTAGGGAAACCTACAGAAACCAAGGAAAACTAAACTATATTAAGTTTTAAAGACTGAGACATGTTGTTTTAGCTTTAGGAGTTTTATTTAACAGTCAGGAAAGATAAGCTCTGACGCTTTCCAAATTTCCAAGGTTTGGCAGTGCCTGGTGGGTTGGTATCATGCAGAGTCGAAGCAAATCCTTTGATCAGAGATAATAACACAGACACAGGCCATCAAACGTGTAATGTATTTCATTCTAAAATTGCTGTTCAGCAATTGTGTACCATTGTTTTAGAAAAATGCAGTGTTCACAAAGTGTGTTCTTAAGAAGTAAAGGATTATAAATAGTTTTTGGCTTAGATAGACAGATCCACACAAGGGAAAATCTTTAAATAGTTGGAACATTCTGTTTTGTTGTAACCTTTCAAATCTTCTTTCCACTCACATCTCAGGAAGATTTTTTTTTAACTACCCAATGAAAGACTCTCTTCAAAGGAATTTTACTATCAGACTGCTCCAAAGAAACTTGTAGCCTAAGCCTATATATATATATATATATATATATATATATATATATATATATATATATATGTACTTGGGGTGTAGCCATAGCTTACAATGCTACTGCACACAATGCTACAATACAATGTTTTACTTTTAAATGTCCTTCTCATTTAGGGGATCCAGTAATGTCCATATTTATGATAAAAATATTTATTTAACACAGAACGAGATAGAGGCGTTTTTTTTAAAAAGCCCATTCATTCCTGCCATTGGAAGTCGAAGTTAGACCAGAATTGGCAGACATGGACATGATAATGAAGACTACAGAATTGTGAGCTTTTTTAGTGACTTGTATTTGATCATTTATGTTTTTGATTATGACATATTGTAATACAATAACAGTGTACGACCATGCACAAAGTTTGTGTTAGTATCCAGCAAGACCACAGCACAAAATCTAAGATGAATGTTTGGGAGGTATTTCTGTCAAATAGTATTATACTAGAATTGTTACAAGAAACAGTTTGAGCTGACAAAAGCCGAGATCACAGAGAATTCCAAGTTTGTTCGGACTCTACCAGCATCCTTGGAGATTACAGAGAGAGCTGTTGTTTGTTATTGAATTTCCTGTCAGTGCTTTCTGAGGAGGCTCTGTTTGAGACTAGTGTTAAAGAGGTGCACACACACACACACACAAACACACACATACGGCTTGGGTTTAGTCACGGTCCATGAGCACAGAAATGACCTCCACTGTTCCAAACTCTCCTGCAGAGCTGCACTCACTGCACCTGGACATCAGAGTCAACATTCAGGACTTAACCCCCTGCAGGTCTCTTATCATAACTTGTCAAGATGTGGGGTCTAGTTTGTGCATTATAAGAATCTAGTGTGATTTTCACATTAATTATTAGGGATTTGCGAAGAATGTAGCAATTTATGAAACAATGTGTCCATCAATGTCACCAAAGGTTAATTTTTAGTAGACCTAAAGAAATGCACAGTTTAAAAATGCTGGACTGCAATGCTGCATACATTTTCAAAACAGGAGCCTGCTCTATTGTATTTGTTGTACAAATGCATTAAAATTAGGCAGACCAAAAAAAATTGTAGTTCATTTTGTTCAAACAATACAATAATGTGGAGGATAAAGAAAATATAATATGACTTTTTAAAAGTTTACTTAGGTGCATTCAAGTCTGATTATGTTCACAATTGTGAACTATAGCTTCAATCACCAATGCACATTTGGTGTAGTCAGGAGGAACTTGATCACACAGCAAAACATTGACCCAAAACAAGTTTTTGTGGAGGTTTAAGGCAGATTCAACTGCGCATACATTTCACCTTCTAGAGAGGAGACTAAAAGGAAGAAACCACTAATCCCCTAAAACAAACAAACTCAAATCTGAATGTCTTTCATCTCCTGGAGATAAGGTTAAAGGGAGAAGTCCTCCAAAACAAACAACAACTAAAAAAAAGCTGCTGTTAAGGCCTAGAAAAGCTGTTATTGTAAGTAGCAGCCAGAGCACATTTTCTGCATCTCTGATCACCATTGTTTGTGGTTCTCACCAGCACTGAACTCTGTAATGTGGGTTCATCTTTGCAATTAATTCTTTTCTGCAATAAAGCTCTCTCTGTGTACTACTGAAAGGACTGATCTTGCTAAAACAGTGTATGAGGCCTGTTTTAATGAGTCAGATCAGTTGACTCAGCTGGCCCATCTGGTCTGATACCACAGAAAAGCTACAGCAGCACAAATTGCTGGAAAAGTTAAAGCTGGCTAAGATAGAAAGATGTCAGAACACACTGTGAATCATAGCTTGTTGTGTTTGAGGCTGCACAGCCACAAACTGATCAAAGTGGCCATGCTGAGCAAAGTCCACTAAAATAAAACAACTACAATGAGCATGTGGGCATCAAAATGCAATGAGGTGCAATGTTTTGTGTAAATTGCTCACATGTGAACTGGTGCATGGGATAAAAAAGGTAAGACACAGGTAAGTCTTGGAACTGTCCTGAAAGAGGCAGTGTGATTCTTTGGATCCTGGTATTTATATGGATATTACTTTGACACAAGTTCAAGGTGTTGTCAAGGCTTGGCCTGCCAATTCTGCAGATCTCAGTCCAATCAGGAATCTGTGAAATGTACTGGACAAACAAGTCAGATGGAGTCCAACCTTGCAACATAGTATGTTTTCACACTAGAGCTTGTTTCCAGACCCAGGTCTCCTTGCTTGATGTTTTTTTTATCAAGTGTGAAATCTGTTTTGAGCCCATAGATATCTGCTTCTTCTAAGATCAGTTTTCTATGTTCCAGATGCCACAGAACACCTTTAGAGGTCTCAATATTCGGCACTTTTTCATAAACGTATGTGGCTGAGCAGTGTATATTTACAGTATACAAACAAGCACACTGCCTGGCCTAAAAAAAGCCTAAACTAAGCCTAAACTTAGGCTCTAATAAGCAAAAAAGAAATGGTTGTGCCCTCAATTTTGACGAAAAATAAAAGCCATGAGCAATTTGCTGATTCTGTGGGTCACTGTTAAGACCCAGCTCGTTCCAGGATTGCAACATAAAGGGAGGACAACAAACTAGTAGTGATCATAAAACACTTTATTATTTATTATCAAAAATAGAAAAGGTCAAAAATGTCTAGGGAATTAAATATTAAAAAGAAGAACTGGTCAGCTGTTTAAAATGTAAGCTGTTTAGAATCCAGGACTCCTAAAAAAGAGACAAGAACAAACAAATGTGAGGCATGGTGGTGAAGGGGAAAACAAAAGAGAGTGAGAGCTCAACTCCAGAGAGCTTAAGTACTCTTGCTAATTGCTTTCAAGTGCCAACAATTAAGACCCACACCACGCTAACCTCCCTTGTTTTTTTCTTCTTTTTACAGCCTTAAGAGATATAAAGCATGTAAGCGTGTGCTTTAAGCTGAACTCTGTAGGGCAGTGGTTGTGAGAGCTAAAACCTGTGTTCTCTCTCTCTCTCTTTCTCCATATCCCCATCAATCATTCACTCCATTCTCAGCAGAAACGGGGTGGGTAGTGTTACCCAGGAGGCATCTCAGATTCTATTACCCAGCTCAGAACAGAGCGTCCAGCAGCTACTAGACGAAGAAAGCAAAACAATGACTGGACACTGTTTTATTATGGACTTTTTAAAAGTGTTACTACTGCTGTTGGTGTGGGTAATCTGAATATTGTCAAACTAGGCATATTGCAGTTTCAATATATGTATAAATAATTCATCCTGTTTTTGTTGCAGTATATGTCTCTAGTGCCCACAAAAGATTTTCTGCTAGATTCGGGCTTAAGCATTACTGTGAGAATTCGATTGCCTGGCATTTGCCATGGTGGAAAAAGATTCATATGTGTTTGCTCTGTGGAGTCTTTTTCTATTGGCAGTGCTGATATAAGCTGTGTATGTGTGTGCATTTGCACATCTGTCAGTAATGGATGCAGCTTAAAGTGTCTAAATCCTGCATTCATTGTAATGGGTGTCCGCAAATATTTTAATGTATAGTATGTAATTTACTGTGTAACACTAACACGTACTTGTCATGAAGATACTGTATCTCTGATATATGCATTTTGTGATTCTCCATAGATACCCAGCGCTGTCTGCAGGCAGTGGAGCGACTGCAGGCTCGCCTGAAGGAGAGGGGGGGTGACGTGCCCTCTGATGAGAAACTAAGCCTGCTCAAATCTGTCCTGCAGAGTCCTCTGTTCCACCAGATCCTCACACTGCAGAAATCCGTTCAGCACCTGAAGGAACAGGTAATGAAACTGCATTACCCGTGGTTCACCTCAACAAGTGTTTAGCACTGTGTTCAATAGAAATATCCCTTAGTGCTCTTTTATTGGACAGGCTTGACTCTGGGCTAAAATTATCTGGTTAAAATAACACAGAAAAATCTGTGTTATTTTAACTAAGAAGGAACTGGACCTTGTGTTTATTCTCTAGATCATTTTGATTCATGATCAAGGTATCTTACACATTCTGATTTGTATGGTAAATAGAAAAATGTCCATCACACACTAAATGACTAGGTATCATACACTACATTACTACAGGACAACTAAACCAAACATGCCCCCAAAACTCGCACACATAATTCCACACATTACCTTTGAGAAGCAGATTAGTGCTACCATTTGTACTGACAGGAAAAACACACTTATTTTTCAATTCACTAACTGTATGCAAAACTGTGCAAACAGGCCAAGTTGTTGCTAAGTTATACCAGTGAAAAAAAACAGGACCTACCAGTGGTTCTGCACAGTTGAAGAACTTAAATTTCTTCAAAATACTTTTTGTGAGCGATTGTGATCCTGCTGCTGGGCAGTATGAAAAAAAAAATCCTTGAAACAGTTCAAAGAGCCAAACCCAGAATAAATGGATCAGTATTTTTACTAAACGCTGTGGAAAAGAGGATGAAACTGGTGGCTTGCTTTTCGTCAGCTTGTTAATAATCAATTTACATAGCAGTCTAGTCTCATTTAGATAATTGAGTCATTACTTGTTCATGAAAGGCAGCAATTAGTATGTTACATAATATGCTGAAAGAATCTGTTTTCTGCAGCTCCGGCTGCGGAAATCCGTACTGTACCATAAACATGCTCACTAAATCTGACAATGAATCCAGTACCCATAATGCAAATAGTGCAAAAACAGCTCCTTATATGTATTCAATGTGACCTGCACTTTTTTAAAGTTCACATACTTTAGCATTTAGCTGGACAGAGGCATGCAGTGTCACTCATTTGCTCAATATAGAGTGTTTCAGCCTTGTAGTATTTTTAGAAGTAACTTATGACTAATCTGACTTTGTGAAACTTTAATCATCCACTAAAACCACGGTATGCAAGTCAGAGGTTACTCCTGTCAACATTTCTAAGGCAAGTGTGCAGATTTAGGGCAAGTATTTTCATCTTGCTAAATGAATAGTGCAGTTCATCATTAAATAAGCAGATTTAGTTTTTTTCATTATTAGTTAGTGAAATGCTGCTTGGCAGAGTTGTTCATATTTTCAGTATATGTCAATATTATTGTACATTTTGGCCATGATGAGAAGGTCCACCACTTCTGGAGTAACATGATCATTTGAAAAGTAAAATTTTGTAATTTAGTAAAAGTTAAAAGTAAATTTAGAAAATGTGTGTAGCAGATCTTAATTTTTAACCCTGGATGAATGATTGATTGATTGATTGATTGATTTAGTTATTAATAATAAAGCAAAACTTTGTTAACTAAAGGAAAACTTTGTTAGTGTACCATTTTAATTAAAATCTCACATGAGTATGCTATGATTTTAGTGTTTTTCAGAGTTCAGTAGAACAGCGTTTTGATAAGAGATTGAGAGATTCAAAGCATAAATGTATATTTACTTATATACATATACATATATACATATACATATTATATATATATATATATATATATATATATATATATATATATATATATATATATAATATGAAATGTTGCCATGTCCCATTCAAGCTGAAGAACACAACACTGACCTGTGGGATATGTGTGTGGGGTCTCCTGCATTGGATATGGATTTAAGTTTTGGTGGAGTAGCTTGTCTGTTGTCAGGGACAGTTTTTGCTATTAATACTGCTCTTTGTAAGTGTAGTATGATGTTTGGTGAGTTTTTGGTGGGTGATGGTTGATTATACTGCACTGTGTGTGACTCTTACATTGAGTCGAGCATCTGGGTTGAACCTGACTGAGAGCAAGTGCTGAAACTATGTGAGGTATGTCGGGGGAGGCTGGGATTGTGGAGGAATGGAGATTATCAAACGCCAGAAGTCTCTCTCTTTCTCTCTCTCTCTCTCTCTATCACTTATTTCTTCCATCTCTCTCTTTTTCACCTTTGACATATTTATCTGTCTCCACCCATTCATTTACTCTCTTTCATTTTCTCACTCCCTTTCTCCCTTATTTCTGTTTTTTTTTGTGTCAGACATTGTTTCACCTCTTATTCAACCCTAGTTTCTTTCTCATTTTCTTTATTTATTCTCCCTCCCGTTTTAAGTTGTTTCTTTCCCATCTCTCTTTTTGTTTAGCTTACTTTTTTCTTCTCCCCTCTCTCCATTTCCACATGTCTTTTTTTCTGTCCTTTTTCCTGTCTTTTTCTCAGTTTGTCCTTATTCTCTCACCATCTCCTCTTTTTCTCTCTTCTTTCTTTCATTTTTAACCCCTCTCGTTCTCTCACATTTCTTCTTAATATAATTCTCTTTTTTCATACTTTCTCCACATCTTTTACTTTATTAAATTTTTCGTTCCTTAACTCTAATGCTTTTTTTGTCTCTACCCATTTCCTTATTTGTTCTTTTTATGTTTTTCTCTCTCCCTCCCTTGTTTATATTCTGCTCTGTCCTTTTCACTTGTCTTTCATGTTCAATTTTTGTCTATTTCTGTCCTTCTTTGTTCTCTCTCTTGTATTGCTGTGCGCCACTGTCTGTAATGTTACTAATGACTCATATGGAAGCATAAAGACAGCTTAGTCAGCCCTGATTGGCCAGTCAGTCACTGTAATAAATGTTATATAGCAAAGTCTTGCCAGCTTACATTCATAAAAGCTACAATTCCAGTGTATGGCTGTGATGGCTAAATGGAGACGTATGAACTTTTGAGGGCTTTATCAGCAGGAAGGAAGTGCAGAGGCAGAGAGAGGCTGGCAAACACAGAGGCAGTGGTTCTGTCCGGAGGCGTTTGGCACTCACAATACACCTGAACAAAAACCTCATCAAGGCCTTTATTTGTTTGCCCCGCAGTCTCTGCTGGACGCTGTTTGTTTACAGCAACCGGTGGACCAGGCTTTGTCTTTGTCCCCCTGGCAACCAGACTGGAGGGGAAGGGGTGGGGAGTGGTGAAGTGGGGCAGAAGCAATTTCTTAAATGTGCAAGAACCAAACTGGAACGCTAATCCTCTTAGCAGCACAGGCTAACAAACAACACACACACACTTGGTGCTAACGTAGTTTAGCGCCTTCAGAAAGCTGCTCGCACACAAGCCAAACACACACGGCTGCTCTTCTCCTGAATGGGCTAAGCTTGAGCTAAGCTACATTTACACTGGAGAGCACTTCACAGGGATTTACAGTGCATTAAACCAAACAAATGACACTGGAGTACATAATCATTTAATATCAATCAACCCTCATTGTAGCCAACATATGGGTGAAGTGAACTTTATGTAACAATACATGGGCTTATATAACCTATTTTATATGTAAACTAATTAGGAATTTCATGATAAAAAAAAAAAAAACTTAACCTAACTTTACAGTTATGTATAAAACTAGTTTTACTTTAATTTCTCCTTAAACAACACTCGTTCCTATCCTTAAGCCTTAACTTCAAGCTCAAACCAAATCTAAACATTACCCTACACCAGGTCTTAACCCTAACTTTAGCCTTAACCTAAAACATAATCCTATATCTGGTCCTATTTCTGACCTCAGGTTTATCCTCAACACAAAACCTTAATCTAAACTACACCTGGTCCTATTCCTTACTTTAGCCTAAACTTTGAACCTAAACCCATTACCTGGACCTGTTCCTAAACCTTAACTTTACTCATTTTACTTCTAGTCCTACTCCCTACCCTAACTTTAACCTCAACCCAAAACCTAAACTTAAACTACAATGTACTTATTTCTGAACCTAGCTTCAATCTTGACCCAAAACAGGAACCTAACTTTAGTTCTAATCCTACTCCTGACCCTAAATTTCACCTCAACCCAAAAACTAAACTTAATCACACATGTTCCTATTTTTAAACCTAGCTTTAATCTCGACCCAAAACACAAACCTAACTCCTTTTAGTCCTACTCTCAACACAACCTTTAATATGAACTTAAACCTAATACTCAACTTAGAATCTGAACCTTAACCCAGAAACTAAAGGTAACTCTGCACCTGGTAGTAACTCACTATCCACTGAAACCTACCGGTACACTTGACTTTCTGGTTAGTCCTATCCCTTACCCTTTATTCTCAATCCAAAAACCAAACCTGATTTTAGATCTGGTCATATCCCTTACCATTACTTTAACCTTAAACCAACACCTAAAACTAACCTTATTTTTAGATTGTGCTTGTTCACCTTCCACAGAATCTTCCAGATTATTTTGGTGAGTTAAAGGTAAAACATAATCCATATAAAGTTACTGCATGCTTTTATTACTGCTACCTGCTATTATTTACTCTTATCTCTCAGATTGTTTCCTTCAGGCATTCATTTTTTTCATCATTTTTTCGAGAGATAATTATTTGCTGTAAATTTTGCTTTTCTGCAGGTGGTCTTATAAAACAGACAGTACATCAGGTACAGAGGTCAAAACACTTCCACAGAACATCCTGCACAGGCAGCTAATTTGTGGATGAGGTGATATGTTTTACCAGAGGCAGTATAGAGTGGGACACAGATGTTTTCTGAGTCATATTCTGTCTTGATAATTGATGCAAAACGCTTTGTACTTTATCAAGATCAAGGCAGGCGGGTAAATATGGAAGTTAATTAGGCAGTTGTGAGGTTTAATGAAGAACACGTGTGGCCATATGGCCCAGAGAGGAGAAATGATCCTGAAATGATCCAAACTAATGTGTTTTTCTCAGCTTCAGACCAACTATTTATATTCTCAGATGATGAATAAATAAAAAGACAATTAAAGGATCAGAGTTGGATCTGCTTCCCATTTTATCTAAACATATTCCGCCCAACTCTCTCTCTTTCTCTCTCTTTCTCTCTCTCTCTCTCTCTCTCTCTCTCTCTCTCTCTCTCTCTCTCTCTCTCGCTCAGGCTCCATGTGGAAACTCAGATTTTAATGGAGGATATGTTGACTCGTCTCAGATTAACGGACAGGTCTCACCGGAGGAGCATGAGCGCATCATTCGGGCCATGGCTCAGGTGACACACATGCTTGTTGTTCTGCAAAGTCAGGATGTGAGGTCATACATATACCCCATATTGTATTGCATTATATACATTGTGTAATGTAATACAATATTATATACATCATATACTTATTTATAACATGTTTATTTATAATGCATTATACTGTGTATTAGACAGTGTATGTCCAAACAGCTATAGATGCTATTTAAGTCCTTGAAGAATCAATGAATAAACATGTACCTTAATACTTTTGTCCATAAAGTTTATGTATTATGCATATTTATAATGCATGCCATACGGTGCTTAGCATGTTATAGTAGATATACATATGTCTAATTAATGCGTATATTAAATGTGCACTGTAGTTGTTTTCTAAAGTGATTTAGCAATGATAATATGATTATATGTAATTACATAATTAAACGTGTGTGTGTGTGTTTGCATGTATCTTTTGCACAGGGTCGGTACGTAACTCATATTGAGCTGGTGAAGCCGGTGTCAGGTGGCTTGGGTTTCAGCGTGGTGGGGCTGCGTAATGAGAACCAAGGAGAACTGGGTATTTTCGTGCAGGAAATACAGACTGGAAGTGTTGCACACTGGTAATGGAGCACAACACACACTTACACTGTATTAATTACTAACACCACTTAGTAAAAACTATAAAGTTTAGTGTTCTTAAATACTCACAAATCTGATCTATTTTTTGAGTGTGGTTATGATAAACACTATTATCCCACAATGTATAATCTGATAAAGTGTTAATAAACAGTCTCATTGGTTTGTCGGGGGGGGGTGTTACAATACAAAGTTTTTTAATCACAAATATTAACAGATTTTTTGTTAACTAGTTTTTCAGATTTTACAGACATGCAGAGAACAAACTAATGTATAGAAACAAATAAGATTAATTTGCACACATACACCAATCAGCCATAACATTTAACACCACGGACAGGAAAAGTGAAAGTATATCAGACATGTTAGAGAGCAACATATTAGAGAGCAAGTCTGTTTTTGAATGGGAGGGCTTTAGTCTAACAATGTCCCACCGTCCTGGGGACAATAATATTTATTATTACTTGCTTTGTACACAGTCTGTTCAGGGATAAGTGCAACAGTAATAAGTAAAGTTGGGGACAAAGGTTTTTAGTTTGGGACAGCTGACTGAAAGTTTTGGGACGGTTCTGTAACGGTTGTGAAAAAAAGAGTTAGTGAAGGTTACAAGTAGGAAAAATGGGCAGACGTAAGGATGTGATTTACTTCAGCCAAAACAAGTGCATGAATACACACACAACAATTACTGTGTGTATTTATTGCATGTCTTTTTCTGTGAATTGCTGAACTATGCACTCTTAATTTCATAAGATTTGCCTTTATTCTGTAAAGTTCTGACTTTGCGGCATTCTGAGTTCATTTTTATCTTGTAATGTTTTTCCTTCTGGTGTTCAAGTGGCAGGCTGAAGGATCTTCAGCATAAGTAGGCTCACGATGTCTAGACTGTGTCATGCAGGGCTTTCTGTCTCTGCTGTTGTAGTTCAGTTCTACACTCTCCAGTCCGTCTGTTGTATAACATTGAACAGAATGGAGGAGATTAAACCTTGCTGGTGCATTACTGAGGTCTTGTCTTGGTTTATACCCTAAACTCCTAATGTTCAGTTGAGTGTTGCAGTGAGTGAACAGTTAATATTGTCTATATATTTCAGAAAAATGGTTGTTCAGTAATTCTTAATTAAGATATTAAAAGATCTCTATAGAACCACGAGAAGCCCATTTTAGTCCTATATAGATCCTTTTTCCTGGAGTTATGTACCCATTTCTATGTGAATGTGCTATGTGATTAATGTAATTTACCTGTGATGTCACATGCTGGACAGTGCCCTCTCTCTTTCCTGTCTGAGTGTGGCTTTATTGAATTGCCTGTCCTGGGTGTTAGTGATGGTAAGCTGAAGGAAGGAGATCAGATCCTGGTGATAAACGGACAACCTCTGGACCAGAACATCACCCACCAGCAGGCAGTGACTCTGCTACAGAGGGCTTCTGAGCACGTGCAGATCATAGTGGCCAGAGGACCTGTTCCTCAGCTGTCCAGTCCCGTGGTATCCAGAACACCCAGTGCCGCCAGCACATTGTCGGCACATTCTAGTGCGGTGAGATAATACGCATTGTTCATACTGTATCTGCATAAATACAAACTCACAGTGTTCAAAAATGTGAAATCACTGGTGTCATTGATATACAACAATTTTTTAAAAGACAGGTTGGGTCTGAGTTAAGCTGATCCGATAAATTGAAAACAAGTAAAATAGCTTTAAAACCGTAAGAATAGAATTGTACTTTCCATATTATAAGAGTAATGAGCAAATCTTGTTGCAGGTAAGTGGTCAAAAAAAGTTGGTAATTGCTGTATATTTATACACACATAATTCATAATTAGACACATGCTTAATGCTTAAAAAAAAATTAGTTGCTTATTACGCTGATATAACACAAGTCATGCCATAGTACCAGCTGATATTTGTTTCTGTTAAATGACGTCCCCCTCGGGTCGATTCAAGATTCAAGATTTTTATTGGGTGCAGGCTTCCACCAATGTGCAGAGAACAATATTTACAAGAAGAATAATAAAATATAATATAAAATAAGACATACGGATACCTTTACGATTCGCTCAGTACAAACAGATAGCATAAAAAAAACAACAGTTTATATTTTAGTTACCCTTTCTCATCTAATTTCTTTAACTATTTTATTTATCCATTGAATGATCCTTATTTTCTGGTTCTTTCATTTGCACAACCTCCATCTGTCCACTCAAATGTTTTCTCTTATCCTTATTTCTTATCCTTTGTCCCGTACAGACACACTGTACCCAGGTGGAGACTATAGAGCTGGTGAACGATGGCAGTGGACTGGGTTTCGGCATTGTTGGGGGTAAAACCACTGGAGTCATTGTAAAAACCATCCTACCTGGAGGTATCGCAGACCAGGTGAGCTGTCTGAGTTTGCAACTTTTTCTGTAGTTTCAGAATTTTTGACGTTATTAGTGCATACAATATGATATTGCACAGCCAAAACACCTTTGGTATCCGGTTCACAATGAAGCCATGTGGCTAATGCAGCTAACATGCACCATTTGACTACACTACACTAATTTGAGCTCATTCAAAAATGGTATGTGATCAGTTACTTAATCATTTTAAATGGGTCTGACTTTACTAGTGATTTTACTAGTGTTAGTCCTGGCTGGTTGACCATATTGTGAGCAGCATGAAAACTGTGTAAATTTCACTTCACTTTAACTTGAATGAACTGGTCAGGTGTACATATGTCGAATGACTTTAGAACTGACCCCCTTCTGTGGGGGTCTGTTAGTTAGTGTTGAGAAAATTAGCTTTTAAAGAATTTACCCTGAGAAGCTGTATGTGTGTGCTCTAGCATCCTTCTGAGTGTGTGTGTGTGTGTGTGTGTGTGTGTGTGTGGCTTTAAAGAGGAAGTGGGAGCTAATCCTTTAGCTTACTGAGCCATGTAGGATAAAACTTTAATAAAGATATCAAGCATGACCTACTCACACTATTCTCTGTTACGTGGGAGACGGATGGACAAAAGTGCAGAATAATACTTTATTTATTAAACAAACTAAAACAAACTGACAAACAAACAAAATAAACCAAAGTTTCACTGAATATAAACAGAAAATAAACACGGGTAAACGCAAGACAAAAATACAAGACTGAAATAACTAAAATAACAAAGATGAGAATAAAGTATAAATCAAGACTAAGAAACCAGTAACTCTAGAAACAAAAACCAACCTGACAGACACACAGCAAGGAATCACACAAACCTGATCACAGACAGCAAACAAACTAACAAAAGACTAGACAAAGAAGGCTTGAAACAAAGGGGCTTATATACACATGGAGGGAACAGGAAACTGGAAACACCTGAGGATCAATCAAGAGGGGGCGGGGTTACAAATCACTAATGACAGGGTGGGGCTAGGGCGGAGACAGGACCAAAACACAACAGTAGCACATGGCTGGGAAACATGACAGGAAAACAGAGGGGCAGGAGCACAATAGACCAGGAGAGGGAGACACAACGAGACAGACACGGGCTAAACTGTGACATTACCCCCCCTCAACGGCGCCACTACCAGAGGCGCCGAGAGAGAGGGAACAGAAAAACAAGACAAGGCTAGACAAGACCAGAGAAAGAACACAGGGGCAGGAACTGAGACAGGAGACTAGACAGGAGAAACATACTGGGACTGGAATGGAGACTGGGGAGGCGGAAAAAACAGAGACTGGACAGGGGACGAGAACTGAGACTGGACAGAGGGCTGTACATTGGGCAGGGATGCAGAAAGGGCAGGGGACATGAACAAAGACTGGACAGGGGACGGAGACTGGACGAAAGACTGGACAGGGGACGGAGACTGGACGAAAGACTGGACAGGGGACGGAGACTGGACGAAAGACTGGACAGGGGACGGAGACTGGACGAAAGACTGGACAGGGGACGGAGACTGGACAGGGGGCTGGACGTTAGACTGGGACAGAGACTGGACTGTGGAGAAGAACATAGACTGGGCTAGGGGCTTAGACTGGACAGAGGACTTGGGCTGGACAAACTGGGTCTGGACAAGACAGGGCGATGGAACCGGGACAAATACACTTACTGGGACTGACACAAATACGGTGACAGGGATGGGAACAGAAAAACCACCGGGGACAGGAATGGGAACAAACACAGACACTGGGACCAGGACAGGGAGAGACATGGGAACAAACAAAACTTGGGGATGCCCAGGACTGGCTAAAGTCTGTGGGGTAGTTAGAGGGGCCAGCCTGGGCACAGTTCTTGGGCAGAGGTCCGGGGGCCTTGGGGCGGGCCTAGGAGCCCGTGACCTGGGAGCAGGCCTGGGGATAGGCCGGGGGGCATACAAAGTTCTGGGAGTGGGCACAGGGTCAGAGGCGGCCGGAGCTGCGGGCACAGGGTCAGAGGCGGCCGGAGCCGCGGGCACAGGGTCAGAGGCGGCCGGAGCCGCGGGCACAGGGTCAGAGGCGGCCGGAGCCGCGGGCACAGGGTCAGAGGCGGCCGGAGCCGCGGGCACAGGGTCAGAGGCGGCCGGAGCCGCGGGCACAGGGTCAGAGGCGGCCGGAGCCGCGGGCACAGGGTCAGAGGCGGCCGGAGCCGCGGGCACAGGGTCAGAGGCGGCCGGAGCCGCGGGCACAGGGTCAGAGGCGGCCGGAGCCGCGGGCACAGGGTCAGAGGCGGCCGGAGCCGCGGGCACAGAGTCAGTGGGTACCACAAGAGTGGCAGGCACTGCTTGCACTGGAGCAAGTTCTGTAGCAGAGGCAGCAGGTGCTGGAGCTGAGGCAGCAGGTGCTGGAGCTGAGGCAGCAGGTGCTGGAGCTGAGGCTGAGGCAGCAGGTGCTGGAGCTGAGGCTGAGGCAGCAGGTGCTGGAGCTGAGGCTGAGGCAGCAGGTGCTGGAGCTGAGGCTGAGGCAGCAGGTGCTGGAGCTGAGGCTGAGGCAGCAGGTGCTGGAGCTGAGGCTGAGGCAGCAGGTGCTGGAGCTGAGGCTGAGGCAGCAGGTGCTGGAGCTGAGGCTGGAGCAGCGGAAGCTGCTGGAGCTTGAGCTGGAGCTGAGGCTGGAGCAGCGGGTGCTGCTGGTGCTTGAGCTGGAGCTGAGGCTGGAGCGGCGGGTGCAGCTTGAGCAGGCGCGGCGGGTGCAGCTTGAGCAGGCGCGGCGGGTGCAGCTTGAGCAGGCGCGGCGGGTGCAGCTTGAGCAGGCGCGGCGGGTGCAGCTTGAGCAGGCGCGGCGGGTGCAGCTTGAGCAGGCGCGGCGGGTGCAGCTTGAGCAGGCGCGGCGGGTGCAGCTTGAGCAGGCGCGGCGGGTGCAGCTTGAGCAGGCGCGGCGGGTGCAGCTTGAGCAGGCGCGGCGGGTGCAGCTTGAGCAGGCGCGGCGATCCTAGGAGCTCGTGATCTGGGAGCAGGCACAGGAGCAGAGGCGGGTAGCCCAGGCACACGAACTGGGGTGGCAGTGGTCAGCGCAGAATCAGAGGCGGCGGAAGCCGCGGGTAGTGCTGGATCAGGGGAGGATGGATCACCTACAAGGGAGGTACTGTGCAGGTACTCTTCAAGTACTTTGAGTGCCACAAAAGTCCAGCAATCCTCTCCCAAATCCTCCCTACCTCTGCATATATATTCTGCTATGTCCATATTTAGGTCTAGTCTTATGTTACGTGGGAGACGGATGGACAAAAGTGCAGAATAATACTTTATTTATTAAACAAACTAAAACAAACTGACAAACAAACAAAATAAACCAAAGTTTCACTGAATATAAACAGAAAATAAACACGGGTAAACGCAAGACAAAAATACAAGACTGAAATAACTAAAATAACAAAGATGAGAATAAAGTATAAATCAAGACTAAGAAACCAGTAACTCTAGAAACAAAAACCAACCTGACAGACACACAGCAAGGAATCACACAAACCTGATCACAGACAGCAAACAAACTAACAAAAGACTAGACAAAGAAGGCTTGAAACAAAGGGGCTTATATACACATGGAGGGAACAGGAAACTGGAAACACCTGAGGATCAATCAAGAGGGGGCGGGGTTACAAATCACTAATGACAGGGTGGGGCTAGGGCGGAGACAGGACCAAAACACAACAGTAGCACATGGCTGGGAAACATGACAGGAAAACAGAGGGGCAGGAGCACAATAGACCAGGAGAGGGAGACACAACGAGACAGACACGGGCTAAACTGTGACAATTCTCTCTCTCTTTTTCTCTCTCCCTCTCTTTCTCTCTCTCTCTCACACACACTCTCCACAGACACACACACACACACACACACCCTCTAGCTGTAGTTAAGCCCTTGTTGATATCCGCAGGAGGTATGCAGTGTTCAGAATTCTGTATGTTCTAAATTGTGCTGCATTGTTCAGTGTATTTTATTTATTATAACATATGATTAGTTTTATTGTATTTTGCTAAATACTGAAAATATGTTCATGACATAGTTGGGTAATGTCTTTGCACACCAAGAAAATACATGAACATAATCGCTAACATTAAGTTTGTCTCATTTGACAAGAATTGTGTGAAAAGCTTGAGAAGCACTGTAGCACTGTGTTACTCATATGGCACCACTTTTATTCACATAATTCAAAGCACTAATTTTATTTTCTGTTACATTGCATTTGTATGATTCTAGAAAAAAGTTTGCCTCAGATTATATTTATGGCCACTTTAGGCAAGAATGCACTGTAGATCCTTGTAGATCAAGTTATATTTGCTTAAAATATACATAATATTGCTTTAATGCATCCAACATCATTCTTCTCACACTTGCACTTACACTGTAAGATGTATTTTTTTATTTTTTTATCTGTCTCTCAAAAAATATACACAAAAGTTATTGACGCTGTCCTGCAAAAACGTATTTTCTCAATTTTTGACATGTATTATATTTTGACATAATACGAATTTGGCAGTTTTTTTTATCATTATTTGTTTTAATATAAGCACATTTATAAAGTTAATATACCAGGCTTTGTTCTCTTTCTCTCTCTCTCGTAGGATGGTCGCTTAAAGAGTGGTGATCATATCTTGCGTATTGGTGAGACTGATCTGTACGGTTTGGGCAGTGACCAGGTCGCTCAGGTGCTGCGACAGTGTGGCAACAGAGTTAAACTGGTCATCAGCCGAGCAACTGTGGATGATACCTCCACTCTCCCTTCAACCTTACCAACAGTTACCGAGCAACAGGTGATCAGATTGAGGATAATTTAATCTACAGATAAAAGTGGCACATACTGATTTTCAGTTTTGTATCTGAATCAGCCTGAATTTAAACAGTTCTCTGTTTAATTGTTTTTTTCCCCCATCTGTTATGCTGTTCTCTGATGGCAGGGTCATGAAGAAGAAGAAGAAGAGCATGGTGCGTTTGATGTCAGCTTGACGAAGAACGCTCAGGGTCTCGGCATTACCATCGCAGGATACATAGGAGACAAAAATTCTGGTGAGCTGTAGATTTGGTTATTTCTATGATTTTAGTAGAATTCAAATAATAAAGGTAATCTTATAACATTTATCATAGCATTTTGTACAGTTTTAAATATTAAAGCACAGTGTAGAAAAGTTTAGGATTAGTTAGGTTTGAATTGAATATTACTTGCGTAATTATTTAATAATGCAGCACAAATGTGTATGTGTAAATGTTTATTTCTGTCATTTACTGTAATAAAGGCAATGTATCAATACACTAAAAGTAATTAAAACTCAAAATGAAATCAAATTGAACTGAATTGGTTACATACACTGCAAACTGTAAAAAGCTGCAGAAGTCACATCTACTTTCTGGGTACTATTATTATTCTGTATCTGCGATGAAATTAATATGCATAAAGTACAGTTAATCGAGTGAAGGACAGAAGTGTAGCCTACATACAGGCCCTTATAATGGAAGTCTAATGTGCATGTTTATGTAAACAGACATTCCATTCTGCATTCTCCCTTCTGTTGGTCCATTCATCATTAAATATGCACACATTCTAAAGAGCGACTGGCATTTTCACACATTGTAAGAAATGGAGTTATTACAGTGGCAGTGTGCTAATGTGTGCTACGCAATTAACTTGAATTGTTCTCAGCTCGCTACAGTTGATTCATTTACAGCTCACTCTCTGGAGTCTCTCTCATTAGTAATATCTCACTTCAGTCTTTCCTGTGATGCTGTTTGATTAACCTGTGCTGTACGTTGTTGTGTTTTGTAGAACCCTCTGGGATATTCGTGAAGAGCATTACCACTGGAAGTGCTGTGGAGCAAGATGGCCGCATTCATGTGGGAGACCAGATCATAGCTGTAAGTTCATTAAAAGATTTATTAAGTACAAAATACTGTACTTAAAGGGGCCTTGGTCAAGAAACACAACTTCTCCAAAGAATTTTCATCTGATCATGCTACAAATGACTCCACAAACTTTATTCAGTATAGCTGTGATGTGTGTCCATCAAAGTGAACATCAAACTGCTGTGTCTGGGGGGCAAGATGAATATTAATATTGTATCTGATATATGGGGTCGCCCATTACGGCGTTTTGCTTCTTGAAAGTGAAAATGTAAACCTGTAACACTGTCATGTTTTTTTTGGTTGTAAGTTCTGGCTGCTGTGAGAAAAGTCGAATGTATTCTCTGTCAGATAGTTATTTGTAATGTTTCTTCAGTTTCTGAATCAGTTTCTCTGATTTTGTTATTTAATGGTATATGTTTTAGTAAAATGAACATTGTTGTTCTATTCTATAAACTACGGACAAGATTTCTTCCAAATTCCAAATAAAAGTATTGTCATTTAAAGCATTTATTTGCAGAAAATGAGAAATGGTTAAAAAAAAAAAAACATTGCAAATAATGCAAAGACAAGTTTATATTCATAAATTTTTAAGGGTTCCAAAAAAAAATCAATATTTGTTGGATTAACCCTGCTTTTTATTCACAGTTTTAATGCATCTTGTCATGTTCTTCTCCACACACTGCTTTTGGATAACTTTGTCACTCCTGGTGCAAAAAATCAAGCAGTTCAGCTTGGTTCGATGGCTTGTGATCATCCATCTTCCTCTTAAATATATTCCAGGTTTTTATTTTATTTGGTTAAATAAAAAACTCATCATTTTTAAGTGGTCTCTGATTTTTTTCCACAGCTGTAATACAGGTTTGCATAGTTTACAGACCTGTAACATCAATAATTACCAGCTTCACCCCCTTTGCGTATTATTATAATGTGTAAGTAGTTGCTTGTATTTTAAGGTTGCAGGGCATGTTGTTTTGCTCAGGTTCAGGGCACTGGCCATGTAGTTTATTTAGCAGTTTTGTGTTACTGTTAAAGGGAAGGAAAAAAATACTAATAGACTTTCATATAAGTATAAGAACTGAATTCCCATTGGTCTCGATTATATGTGGATTATATCTGTAGTAACAAAATATATGTAAAAATATATTTTATGTAATTAATTATTGCTCTTTTATGCCCCCTGTAGGTTGATGGTTTGGACATACAGGGCTTCACTAATCAGCAGGCAGTCGAGGTGCTACGACACACCGGCCAAACGGTCCACCTCAAACTTGTCCGTCGTGGGTTCATGCCAGAAGAAACTCCCCCGCCAGTCGTGTGTGTCGTCACAGAAACTAAACCCCCAATCTTATCTCTGGATTCAACATTGGAGCGTGTTGCCATGGACACTTCACACGGTAAACAATGTTAAATAATATCTGGGAGAAACAGAACCAGTTAATTGTTGGTCAGTAATAATCCCTGTTATCAAGACGCAGTGAAGGGTCTGGGTCTTGGTAGAATTATAGGTATAGATTTTAGACACTCCTTATTGTTGGTTAATGAAAAGTAATGGGGGAGTTTTCAGTGTGTGTGTGTTTGTGATATTTTAAGGTAACAAAAGCTAAAACTTGCTCTTAACAAAGTGGATCAGCATTATTCATGTGTTCATGTATTTATGTAGTACATTGCTGCATTTACATTGTATATACATACAGTACTAGTCAAAAGTTTAGACACATCTTCTCATTTAATATTTCTCTTCATTTACTTTATTTCTATGTTGTAAGTTAATATTCATCAAACCTATTAAGGAACATATATGGAATTGCATAGTAAACAAAAAAGTGTTTGTCCTCCACAATCCCCTGACCTAAACCCAACTGAGATGGTGACTTGGTATGATGTGGAGGAAAAAGCAGCAACAAGCAGGAACTCCTTCAAGACACTGAGAAAACTATTCCAGGTGGCTCTACCTCATGAAGACACTGAGATTAAAATACCAAGGGTGTGCAGATCTGTCCTCAAAGCTAAACGTGGCTACTTAGAACAATTCAAAGAATAAAACATATTCTGGTTTGTTTAACACTTTTTCTTTACAAAATAATTCTGCATGTGTTCTTATTTAGCTTTAATGTCTTCAGTATTAAATTAACAATGTAAAAATCATAAAAAACAAAATAGATGAGAAGAGATATGTCCAACCTTTTGACTAGTATATGTGTAATATACAGTAAATGTGTAATGTATGTAATTATTACTTTTAGTGACACAATTTCTGGTAATTTTTCCCTTGCACAAGAGTGGCTTTAGATTGGAGCAATGACGTATGATTGATGGGTAGACTTTCAGCTTTAAATTAATGCAAAATATTGCATGATTCATTTCAACCCTTCACAAACCTTATTAATATAGTGGTTCTGATTTCATAGTATCAAAAGTAATTTGACAATCCACTGATAAGCAGTTTAATGGTCAATTGTGTCCTGTTCCTTCATTACTTAATGGTAAACTGAGGTCTGGAATCAAAACCTAGACATGAAACAATATTAATGATCTAAAGCCTAATCTGTCAAACATGACAGCGGCACTGTTATGGTATAGGCATGTGTGCCTGGCAGTGGAGCCTATTCATTAGCTTAGATTCAGTCATATGCTGCAAAATTGATAGGATGGCACTTTACTGTACAGTTGGATGGTGTAGGCCCAAGAGCTTTTTAATAAAGGGGATACTCTTAAATGCCCGAGTCAGTCAAATTACATCATCCCTGCTGAGCAGCTTTTCACTAACTAAAGACAAAACTGAGACAGAAAGACCCACAAACAAGCAGAAACTCAAGGCAGCGGCTGCAAAGTCCTGACAAAGCGTCTCAGCAGAGGAAACACAGCATTTAGTGAAGACCAGATTTCAGTTCTAAGAACAATGCTTACATTTGTATTTCTGAGATTGTACTTTTGCTAGTTTAATTACTTTTGAGCCAGTTTAGGTTGTCTAAATACATTTGCATATATTTTATATACATATATATCTATATACCATCATACCATCATCATCCATAGGATATATATATGCCTATGTATGTCCTGACACTGTTTAAACACAAGCATGTGTGTCTTTCCATAATTACAGCACTAAATTTAGACTCCCAGCCAAACCTCTCCGCCCAGCCCTGAGAGCACTCGTTCACTCATCCCTTCATCTTCACCTCTCCCTCTCGCCCATCATTTTAACCAGCCTGTGATTACTGACTGACAGGAGGACAAAAACCCAGCCCAATCACTTCAGATGAGGAAAAGTGCAGGGTGTATTCTTCAGAGACGAAGGAGAAATAAGACAGAGTGAAGGAAGAGAGATAGAGACTCTTGTGTGACATGTTTGCTCATTAAAATCTAATGGATGTGTATTGTTTGTGTATTTCCATACATACATGCGTGTTCAGAAGAGAAGCTTAATGTGGATACATCAGAAACTTCCAGAAACACAGCTACTGCTGCCCCTCCGTGCACTCCTGAGCGGAAGAATGGTAAGAATAAAAGTCTATTATGTTGTCCTTGATATTTATTTTAGCATATTGATGTGTATTAGTGCTAAATGGCAACCCAGTGTGTTCTATGTGTCCTTTTAGTGAATTATTGTAATTTGAAAGACGTTAAGGTTTCTTATTGTATGTATTGCCTTTTTGTGCTAATTAGTTGTCTACTGACTTGCAGGCATCAAACTAAGCATAGAAGAGGAAGAGGAGCTGACGGAGAAATGGCAGAATACTCTCGGCCCCAGTAACGAAGTCATCGTGAGTTATTCATATTATATAAAGAAATATGTTTTGACACACACAAGGGGCACTATTGGCTGTTTGTACTGTACCATTAATTTATAAACAATACACAATATCCAATATACACTGACATGCCACATGTCATGGAACACAAAATAGTAACATGTCCCATTCCTTTTGCCATATCCCACAGACATGGTTTTAGTTAACTGAACTAAATTAGGGAGAATATTGAGTCCTTTGTTTTTTTAATCTCTTCCCATGGGACACTTAGTGAAATTGCATACCACATAAGTGTGTTTGTAAGTGTGTACAGTGTCATATTGCTGGCAGTGAATTACCATATGTTTAAAACTCTGCAAAAGATGCAATTTTATACTTTAAGGCTTTTTTTTCTTATAGGATGCACTGTTATTTTTCTTCACCTGAGGGTGTAGGTTCATGTGGAGAGCAGTTTAACACTTTAAATATTTATTGAAACTTTAGATGTGTATGTAATATGTGACCTCCATTCCTGTTCATTGTATGTAACAAATGTAACAAAATTAATTATGGGGTTAGTTTGATCACATTCATTACATATAAAGTAAATGCAGCAACTGCATCAGTGAGCTGCCATGTTGTCATTTGATCACAATCAGATTAAACAGCAGAGAGAGCAGCCAGTCGTTGATCCTGTAGAAGGAGGTTCACTTTGTAATTGTTTATTAAAGCTGGGGACACTGCTGTAGAAAAGGCAATACAGCCGATGATAGCATTGAGTTTTGTTTATGAATGACAAACATGTTCATTAAGTGAAATGATGGATTTGTTGAGTTGCACAGTGTGGGCGTGTGAGCCTGAGCTGCTGTGATTGATATGCTTGTGCAGATAGTAATTTTCTGCAGTAATTATACACGGTGCACTGGCAGGGCCAGACTGAGCAGATGTGCTGTGAAAGACAAGACAGACGCAACAGACATGATACTGTATGATGAATCTCAATATTTTTGCATTTGTTTGTTGTAAATTGTTCTGGCCTGTTGGTGTGTGTGTATGTGTGTGTGTTAGGTTGTACAGGTAGAGAAATTTAGTGAGAGCAGTGGTTTGGGAATCAGTCTGGAAGCAAGTGGTGGTCACCACTACATACGATCAGTATTACCCGAGGGACCAGTTGGACGCTCTGGAAAACTCTACAGTGGAGATGAATTGCTGGAGGTATGGTACACACAAAAGTATTCAAAGTAAAGCATTCAAATATTAAACATCTTTGGGAACATCTGCTTTGTCATTGTTCCTTCCAAAATCAATAGTATTAAAAATTGTTCTCTTGCTTTTGCTGAGTAGGCTAAAAAAAAGACTTTCTACTTGATTTTAAAGTATTTCTGTAAGAATATGATTGCGTCCAAGAACAAGAGCAAAATAATTCCAGAAATCACATTTCCACTGCTTTTAGTGCAAAGCTGTGGGCTTCATACTCCTCTAGTCCTGATGCTAATAGGTAATGAGTTTGTGTACATGTCTACAGTGACTAGACAAGCTATTTATGTGTGCACTTGCACATCTGAGTCAGTGATTGTAGCTTAGTGCATCCATTTGAAGTGATGTCCACAAACATGTGGACATGAAGTGTGTATATATTATTGAAAGCCATTTGTTTCATCATATTCATAGCCATTGTTGTCATTTTGTGTTTGTATGTGTGTGTAGGTGAATGGCATATCTCTAAGAGGTGAGACCCATAAGGAGGTTGTGAGCATTCTAAAGGAGCTTCCAGTTTGTGTGTGCATGACCTGCTGTAGGCCCGCCCCCTTGCCTCCAACTGACAGCCAAGCTGGCCAATCAGGACTAGAAGATGTGGCTATAGAAACCACAGAAAATGTAAGTAATATAAGTAATAACTGATCATATACAAAGTGACATTTTCCAAAGAAAAACATGTATCAGTTGTCCTTCACACTGTGTTTATGTTTAATGATCAATGGTCCAATAGAATAGCTCCAAAAATACTCTTTTTTTTTACATTGACTTCCATTGACTGGTAAGAAGCTTTTTCCTTTTTCTTGTACTACTATAAAATTACTATTTTGGAGATGCACATTTTTTTGTAAACAGTGACAATATAGACCTCAGACTATGCCCCCATTAGTAAAATGACTAGATGACAGACTACATGTATAGTAGTCTAGATATACACTCATCCTCCAAAAAAATACTTGAACCCACAGAGATTCAACTGACAGGAATGAATAGTCATGCCAGACTGTCAAGGAGTGACTCAGAATGGCAGCAGATGATCTTCATTGACGAGTTCTGCTGATGTCTTGGAGACAACCAACAAATCTCTATGTAGACACTGTGGTCAGGTGGCAAGATCAACTGTTGGCTGTTACAACAATTTTGTGTGTGGAAAATATCTGTGTGAGCATATTGGTGCTGCATGGGATGAATTATCGTGGGACACCATTAAGAACCACCACAACTCCATGCCGAGACATTTGACATGTTGCATTACACATGCATTACACACTACTTCTGTATGTGTATCTTAATAAATATTACCAAGAGTTGCCCACATCAGTTCTATACCAATTTTAAATAATTTATTGTCCCTGGTAACTTTTTTCCTCTTTCTTCATGGCACTGCAATCCGACACTTCCTTCTAGGTGTAACCCTTTTTGCAACTATTCTGTTGACGTTGAGTGTATAAAAGATATGGAACCACTAACCCAGAATTGTAATATGTTTTTTCTTATATTTCTTACTTGTTTATTCATATATGAAAGCACGTTGATGTGAGAGCTGTCAGATTTGCCCTGGTCTGGATTATGTCAGATTATGTTATGCAGGTGGAGAGATTTAATCCTAAACCCCCCTGCAGAGGCATTCAGACTGACAAAAGCTAGGCGAGACAATCGACAAACAACAGCACTCAGATTGTGTCATTTAGAGTCACAGGCATTTAAAGCTCTAAAATCTGACTTGCATGTTTTAGACTTTAAGACAAACTCATGAATTAGCTTGGCTTTCTCCAGCAGTGAATATATTTCTTCAGGTTCCCAAACATTTTCGGTTCTTTCTCTGAAGGTTCTGGGAGAGGTTGAGGACTTCCTTGTATCTGGCGAATCGGAGAAGAGAGTGAGAGATCATGTGACGAAGGAGACGGCCGGAGCTCCGTTGGCGATGTGGGAGTCAGAGATTCAGAACATTGAGCTGGAGAAAGGAGAGCGGGGGCTGGGCTTCAGTATCCTGGACTATCAGGTATGAGAGTCCAAGTAGTCTCAGGAGCAGATTCACTTTGCTCTTATAACTGGTTTCACACACCAATATGGGGATAGCTTTATTATGATATTTGCTTTGCATTTATTTTGTTGTGCCTACATTTAACCAGGGTAGTCAAATTGGGATCATAAATATATTTGATAGTGACCAGTGAAAAATGGTACAGAATTCTAAGCTTTATGTTAGATTAAAATAAAAATATCAGTGTTTTAATGAGATTCTAAGATCAGTAATATGTTGCCTTCTCATTTTCAGCTTTGTTGATGTTCATATTTGTAACATGTAATGAGTTTTTATACGTTAAAACAAGGCTTAAAATGAGTAACGTCCATGAGATCCCAATGATTTTTTGTAGCAAGTAATGGATACAAGATGACTGAAAGATGGATTCAGGATGACTGAAAGATGGATACAAGATGATTTAAAGATGAATTCAGGATGACTGAAATATGGATACAAAATGACTGAAAGATGATATAAAATCACTGAAGGTTGATTCAAGATGACTGAAAGATGGATATAAAATCACTAAAGGTTAATTCAAGATGACTGATAGATGAAAATAAGATAAATGAAAGGTGGATTCTAGATGACTGAAAGATGAATGAAAGGTGGATAAAAGATTACTAAAGATGCATACAATAATTTGAAATGTTACTAAAAGATGGACAGAAAGATGGATAACAGATAAAGAAATGGATTAGAGATGGATAACTGTTTATTTTTATTTAATTTTAGAAGTCATTTTGAATTATGTCTAACTTTAGGTGTGTGTGTGTGTGTGTGTGTGTGTCTGTGTAGGACCCTGTAGACCCAGCCAAGACAGTAATTGTGATCCGGTCATTGGTGCCTGAGGGTGTGGCTGAGATGGATGGACGTTTGTTGCCGGGAGACCGCTTGATGTACGTAAACAACACCAACCTGGAGAGCGCCAGTCTGGAGGAGGCTGTGCAGGCACTGAAGGGGGCCAACCTGGGCACAGTCAGCATCGGGGTGGCCAAGCCTCTTCCTGTAAGAAAACTGCTACTAATTACAGTGAGAGCTATAGGTGATAATGGGTGTGTTTTAGTGTCTGTTTGTGTTGGTGTATGAGTGTGTTTCTCTTTGTGTGTCTGTGGCTGCTGTTGGGGCCTGTGTTTGCGTAACCTGATTCCACTACAGGTAGTTTAAATATTTAATGTTGTAGGCAGAGTGTCGTGTCTAAAAAAGTTTTCAGAGCTGATAGTTGTATTTTTTGTGTGTTTTTACTCTCTGAGAAAGCTGTAAATCTGTTAGATCCACACAATCTGCTTTATCTGACACTTCTCATCGCTTCAAGGCTTCGTTTACATGCAGACTGTAGCATTTTTACATTTGCATTTTATTCCTCTGTCCTTGTTTGCCTTCTTGTCTTTATTTTACAAGTTTAATTTATTCTCTTGCTCTCTATCACTCTGTCTTCATCTTTATCTCGTTTTCTTTTTTAAAATCTCATACCCTTACCTTCTACCTTTGTTCCCTATTCCATTGTTTTTTTTTCCAATCTTAAGGCTCTATGTTACACCCTGTGCAAGTCGCATCACAATGCTTATTGCTATCTTACACCCTGCCAACAGTCTATTTTTACACCTTCCACCTGCGTCACTGAAATATCTAAGGTGATGATGGGTGTGGTGTTTTTGAAATGAAGTGTGTTCAGGTACATTTCTGTTCAGTTGTTATTTTGGCAAAAGAAAACACAGGTGCACCACTGATTGAAATGAACCTAGAACGACCTCAGCTGTCAGACATTCATTGCTATCTTGGCAGTATACAGGCACATCCCAAATGCGTGCACACCCCACTAGTGGTCAAACAGCAGCGCACAAACCCATAGCGTGTGCCTGTTGACAGCTATGCAAACTTTAACATTCAAAATAAACAGAATGAAAACACATGAAAATTAGTACATGTCTTTTGCGCATTTTGAGCTGCATATTTTTTTCATCGTTATGATAGCAAACAATGGGATCTGTAGGTAATGACTCACTTATAGATATCTAAAATACTGTCTTTCTTTCATCTCCCTCTCTAACCCTCTTTCTCTTTGTCTTTTTTTGGCCATTTTCCATCTGTCTTCGTCTCTCTTTATTACTCTCTCCCAATTTGCCCTTCTTTTCCTTCTTCTTTATCTCTTCTATATCTTGTTTTTCCTTATACTTTGCTTTCTTTCCTATTTGCTTTCTTTCTCTTCTTCCCCTTTCTCACAACTCACCCTATGTTTCTTTTTTTATATTTTTTATATTATACTAATTTATTCATATCATATTAATCAATATGTTTTTTCCTCTCTTTATTTTTTGTCTTGTCTCTTTTTCCTCTAGCAGTTTGGTATTTGAAGTTATTTTAACTTCATGCAGCATATGTGTAGGATTTAGGAATTATGAAGAGTTAATTTAAATTTCTTCTCAGTACTCTCAGTTTAAATTAAATTAGCATCCTGCTAGCTGGCTAACACACCTTGCACTACTAACTTACCCCAATCAAATTGTGACTATTAATAAAATCAATCACGTCAAACCCAATCAAATAAAAAGCTCTCAAATTCGATTAATCTCCGCTGGTTTTGTTGTAATTTAACATCCTGGACATTCAGAAGAGCTTCACTACGCTGTCTTTGCAGAGCGAGGATGATGTTGCCTCTTCCTCATCTATCTTCTTGGCTTTGGTTCAAAAGGAGAGAGATGAGCATGAGGATGAGGAAGAAGAAGTGATGTTCCGTGCTGAACCAGCGCTGGTTAGTTCATAATGAGACATGTTGCCCATGTAATGCTGAAAAAAACTTTCAAATTATGGTCAGTTAGCAAGTTACTAGTGCAAGGAACCAACTATCAGGAAATAGCAGGAGAAACATTCAGCCTAACTAACTTTAATGTGAATCTGCGGACAAGTTCACTATTTAGACAAAAGAATAGATAGTCCTGTTCTATTGGCAGTCGTTTTTTATTCATATTAGACAGGCTGAGAATTCGTATCATGTCATTAATTGTCTTCAAGCAATTAAGAAAAGCTGTAATTACAATAATAGTTATATAATGTACATGACGCACAGAGTTACATTATATAATATTTACATTTTATCTTGACAGGATCAACCTTTCCTTATATTTAAATGATAAAATCTAAATATCTTCTTTCCTGCCTATTTGTAAAAGCATGCAGTGTAAGTTAACAGTCCAGAATCTGCAGCTCCTACACTATTTTTATGCTTGTTTTAGAGAGTCAGGAAAGAAAATCACAAAGTACAACCCCACCTCAATTAATAAATGAATTAATGTAAGTGTTCCTTACATTTACTTTCACTTTCATATTATTGCAGACAGTATGAAACCAAAATAGTTAATGTTTTGTCTAAACATGAACTGATAAATATTAAATGTTTAAAAACATGTTTCCCAAAGAAAGATTGGAAGGTATCTGCATATTCCTCTCTCTACAGTACGTTAAACTATTCAAGGAATTGAGCAGAATTTTAATGCGTAAAGGGCAAGGTCAGATGTATCAGTATTTAGGATGTTTTTTGGAATAAATAGATGCTAAGTGCTCTGAACCAAAGATAAAACAAAAACACCTAAGTTGTTATCAGCAACAAGTCCACTGAGATCGTAGAGGGACATTCTCAGCCTTCAAGATGACATGTATGTCAATGTCAATTTTCCATAATTTTTAATGCAAAATCACATCCTGCACTACAAAGACATGGCTGTGGAAGAAGAGGGTACGGGTACTGGACCGGCCTGTCTGCAGTCCTGTCTTGTCACAAATAGAAAATGTGTGGGAAATGTTTGGAACAAATAAATGTGACAATGATGTCCCTGTACTGTTGCACTTTTTGCAGAAAGAATAGGATAAAATAACAAATTAAACCACTTAAACACTTTTACAACTTGTTTTCCTGGATGCCAAATGTGTTTAAGTTTTGTATGGTAAGAAATAAATTAATTAAATAGTTTAACATAAATAACATTAAATATCTTGAGTTTATATAATCTGTAACAGAACAAATGTTAAAGTAAATGTAATAAATACTCCATTATTTGGCATTTTTCACTCTGTCCCATCCTTATCTGAGTTATGGTTGTAAAAAACTACAGAAAAGAAGAGAAATGATGGACAAGAGATTATGACTCGATAGAGCCCCTTGGTGTGAAGTAATAAAAGCACACCACCAAACTGTGCTAAACATCAACCCCCAGGACTGGAACTACAGAACCCTGCACTACATTTTATTGACTGCAACTTTTAAAATAGAACTGCTTTGCTTCCAGACCTTTCAGTCCTCAGTGTGTGTATGGACGTTTTAAACCTTGGAGAAAATCTCACAATATTAAATTTAAGTTGGATTGACTCCCTGATTCCAGATCGACTCTAGTGATGTGGACTTGTCAGACGAGAAGGCATTTGATCGTCACTTTAACAATGAAGAAGATGACACATTCCAGTCGTCCATGATTGCCCTCCACGGAAGCACCTGCAGCGCTGATCTTACCTACCAGATGAACATGCAGGCCTCAACACCTCAGGTATTTACAGCCAACGACACTTAAGATACAGTATATAATAATATAATAAATAAAAAAATATAATATATATATAGAGCATAATTTTGGATTTTTTGTCCTAAGCTTCCAAGTTGTGTGAAAAGCATATAATGTTTCTAAAGTTTTTCTAACATTTGTAACAAAAAATAATACAAACTGCTGATTTGTTTGGACAGTTTTCAGTTGATTGTTGCTTTTATGCACTAGTAGGCCACCCGTCCCTACATAGACACATGACCCAGGAATACTGTGCCACCCACTTTGTCACTGGTAGTGCAATTCAGTCTATACATCAGTGAACCACCGTCCCCACCCCTGGTCTTCTGTATAAATTAGCCTTCTCCCACCCAAACAGCCCTCAAGCTCTACTGTGTATCATTAGCTAAAGTAGCCAAATTCCTCCACCAATTCAGAGGAAACACTTCAGCCTGCTGTTTTGTCTCCTGTATAATGACTCTCCACGCCGCCATTTAAAGCTGTTTTGCAGCAAGGCCCATCATCTCTGATTTTATTTGAATTTTTATTCGTCCTTGTGGGTCAGAATGCAGTTCAGATTCAGCCACGAGCCTCCACTGAATCATTTAGAAAGATGGAGCTGTGTTGTAGCCCATCTATGTAACTATAAGAAACTACCAGTTACTGTAGCTAATTGGATTACAAGGCACTAATAGCCTTTTATTAATGTTTTTTTTTAGTAAGTACTAATTTGCAAAATCAAAAAAACAATCCTGATTCATACAGTTGCAGCTAGCATACATGGACAAGCATTGCCCTGTTGAAATAGTGCACCAGAGTGTGTGTTCAAAAAAGGCAGGGCCACTGGTTGCACTAACATATAAAGGTAACTTAAGGCTGTCGGAGTGTCTGTAATGAAGACCAAAGGTTGATCTGGCATCGTATGAAATTCAGGCCTTCTGGATCTTGCTGCTGACCACAGTGCCTCCACTCAATGATTTGTTGGTCATCTAACCCCAAAATTGATTAAAAATCCCAAAATTTGAAAACAATTTTGAATTATGCCTGTATACTGTCTCATATTGCCTACTTTAATAATTTAATAAGAAGCAAATTTGCTCATCTTTGTCTTATGTAGAGGAACACGTGCCTGGACTCGTTCATGGACTATCCCTTCATGTCGCCTCCTGGAATTGCAGATGAAACTGAACCGTTTTCTCCTGAGGAAAACGCAGCCTCTCTAAGATGTGAGGGAGGGGCTTTACGGCTTGGCTCCACCCGCTCAGATCTCACAGTGGACCTCAGCTTAGATGAAATGGAGCCCGTGGATCTGCTGTTATCCACAACTGGAGTATCGTCTAGGGTTAGCCCCACCTCTGCTTCTTGTAAAGAGGAGGAGCTTGTTAAGTCATTATATACGGAGGTGGTGCCAGTCATGCCTGAGCTCCGAGTTCCTAAAAGCATTTACGTTGGGGATTCTCAAGTGGAGGTAAAGAAGGATAAATTTAACATACAGTATTTTCACAGTGTCATCTGGGCATGTGTCATCAGTCAGTTGTTTTTAGGAGAGAGGAGAAATCGTACTTGTAAGTTACAGCTGGTGGGTACGAATTAAAAAGAAATCCTGACACAATTAAAATTGTTTAACTTAATCTTAAAATAAAATACAGACTCAGTAGAACTCGCAGACCCATATTGTTTCGGTCACATTATGTCAAAGTCAAACATGGAGAGAAGCAGATCATTCTCTTTTGTTACCTTGCAAAAGTATTCAAAAATAAACGGAAATAAAACATTGATGGTCTTGAAGTACATTCAAAGTTACAAATAATTACGACATTAAAAAGTTTAACTGACATATGCGTCTTCGCACAGTTACTTTGGAAGAATCACTTTTTTACAGTAGAACGCTTCTGTTTTCTGGTAGATTTGTTGACCAGGTTGGTTGGTTTGGTTGTTTGGTTGGTTGATGCTTGTGGATCACAAATTTCAAATATTGCCTCAGATTTCCAGTGGGATTCAGGTCTGGACATTGACTTTCTTTCTAGAACATTGACCTTTTTGTTTTTTTATTCACTTTTGTGTTGCTTTGCCCATGTGCTTGAAGATCATTGACTTTTCTCGCAAGCTTCAGTCTTTTATCAGATTGCAACAGGTCGTCTTGCAGTATTTTGCACCATCCATCCGTCCTTCAATTTTAACAAGATGCCCAACCACACAAAGCTGCACTGCTGTTTCATATGACCACAAAACCTTCTCCCTTTTTAGCTGGATCACTCTGATGCTGTCTAGCAAACATCGCGTGTGCTTTGATGTTAATGTTTGAAGATGCAACTGAACTTTACCTGTCTTGTTCGTGTCTACAACTTTACCCCAGTTTGCTTATAATGCTCTTTTGTCTTTATTTTCACAACTTTGCCTTAGAGTCATAGTTGGAACAATAATTATTAATAGTTAATAATACTTGAAATAAGGGGATTTTTTTTATTCTACTCCAAATCAGACTCTTGTATCATATATTCTTTGATTTTTATTTTACTAAAGACAGAATGAATGAAGATATTTCATGTTTTGTCTGCTCAACTTCCATTTTATTTCCTAATATACATCCAAAAAGTTGGGATAGAGCCAATTTAGGGATAGTGATAAAGTAAAAAAACAATAATGTGATCTCAAATGGGTCAACAGGTGATTGTAGTCTTTGGAAGTCTTTGAGGGGCAAAGATGGACAGTCTGCCAAAAAATTTGTTGAAAATTTTAAAAGACACTGTTCCTCAATGAAAGACTGGAAGTAATGTCTCTCAAAATCGTTTAATATTAATAGTAAGTCTGAAGAATTTTAGTGCGTAAAGGGTAGGGGCACAAGCCTAAGCTAAACACCCGTGATCTCCAATCTCTCAGACTGCACTGCCTCAGAAATCAGCATTTAGCAATAGTTAATGAAGAAAATGACCACCCATACTGTTATTAACAACAAGTTCAAAAGCCAGGCTGTGTTATGGTATAGGGTTTAGGCAGGGCGTGTCTGTGATACAGCATTAATGCAGTAAAGTATATGGAGATCTTAGAGCTACATATGCTTCGTAAAAAGAAGGTAATTTCCAGGGTCATTCATGCATTTTCACCAAGACAATGCAAACCAAATGCTGCATACATTACAAAGTCCTGACCTGTCCTTAATAGAGAATGCGTGGAGAATTGTGAAACAAAATATGCAACAACTATGACTACATACTGCTACACACCTTAAGATGTGTTTTCAGGAAAAATTGAACAAATAACACTTGAAACACTTAATTGCTTGCTATTCTTGGTTCCAAAACTCTTTAAGTATTGTGAGAGGGAAGTAGTAAATTCATTAAATATCTTGGGTTTATTCTGCATGCCGATCCAAAAAACTAGTACTGTCCCAACTTTTTCTGATTTTTTGGGTTATGTTCTTTTAGGACTTTTATTTGTTGAGCATCCACTATATAAGAGTTGAATACTTTTGCAAGGGACTGTACATGCTAACCCCCATCAAAGTGGTTCCTCAGTAAATTACTTTGGCTGTGACTTTTTGACTTTTGACCTGACAGTGTTTAATAAAAATGCAAGCGTTGCATCTTGGGACACAACAGCAAACTCAATCTTCACACAGTCCTCCCGGCATCCCAGTCAGCCTCTATTTATTCCGAAGCTCCCATCCGCCTCTATCCCTGCTCATCCCATTAGAAGCTGTGTATAGATACCAGTACTCTAGAGTCTCGCAGGCAGTTTTCACCTCTCTCCAGACTGTCTGTCCTTGCCCTGAGTGATAACGCTTGTGTGTTTCTGCTGGGGTGATGCTGCGTTTCCGTGCAAAACTGTTTATCCTTGCAGGAGGAGGATTTCCCCATGGTCAAACCAGTGGAGGAACCTGATCAACCAGACATGACTCCTGGGAGCAATTTTGAGAGGACCATCACTGTCGTCAAGGGCAACTCCAGTTTAGGTTTGTCATTTATCTGACAATATATCAGATGTTGAGTGACACCATGTGCACGTTTACATAATTTGCACTAGTGTTCTTCATATTTGCTAGTCTGTACATGTGGTACAGACCAATCTGGACACCAGCATCGACATTAAATTCATTGTTAAGACAATGTATAATCCCAACGTCAAATTGATGTGGAATATTGTTGACATTAATATTTAGTTGGTTTTAAGTTGTAATGTATCAAAATCCCAAAATCTTGCTTAGTTCATAGTGTTAATATCTGCATAATGTGAAATAACATTGTTAGACGTGGACTTGTAACAATATTTCAGAGATTGATGTCAACCCAGTGTGATGCCCAGTGTGATGATTTTTTCTTTTCTTTTACTTGTGATGTTACATGCAAGTGATGCATTCCTCTGTTACAGGTATGACAGTTAGCGCAGTGAAGGATGGTGTCGGAATGCTGATCCGCAGTATCATTCACGGAGGGTCCATAAGCAGAGACGGACGCTTAGGAGTTGGAGATCTCATACTGGCCATCAACGGAGAACCAGCTGGAAATCTGACCAATGCACAGGCCCGAGCCATGCTGCGCAGACACTCACTGATTGGACCTGACATGGGGTAAGGAGAGTGCATATACAGTACACACACTATGTATTTTAGAATATACAGTATTATCCTGTAATTACACTGTGATATAACTTTTTATCCTTCAAGATTTTGTGTCATATTTTGGATAAGGAAACTCGATACAGTACAAACATTATTCAGTATATACACCAAGGGACCAAACATGTTAATATGTTATGTTCTGACACTGCTGCCATGTTCACATGCCAACATGACTGCTCACTCTACAAGACTGATTTCCTGTACTGATATTCCAGCATAACCCACAGATAAACAGCACGCTAACACACATAAAAGACTGTCCTTTTACATGATCTAAAACAAAACAGGATTGATTGGAGCCTTGCAATTGGAGCCAAACACCCTCATGATTTGGGCTTTGGACCACTCACGTTTCATACCTGACTATTTCTTTACAGTGATGCTAAGAAATGTTCAGTTACTGTCTAACATACAGGACATTGACACACAATGTTTTTACCGTATAATCAGTGTTGTTCACCTTAGTAGTTTTAATGTTTTGGCACATTTAAACTTTAGAATAGAAAAACACACTGAAACAAATACATCCCCATGACATTTCACTCTGTATATATAGAGCAGATTACATTTAAGTTTAAATAATAAAAAAACTATATATTTTTTTTCTATACACTTACATCCATTCAAACAGTGCAGTCAACACACAGTTGTTACCTCAACATACAGTTAATGTGAAACAACTGTGCATATTATTACACCCAATGAAACATATTTAAACATGATGTACTTTTGATGTTCATTTTACAGATACTGATAGAAGCATTTTTATAAATTATTTAAAAAAGATATTTCTCCAGTTCTATTTGTTTACATATTTTAGTCATCTTATATAGCTTAGCGATATTCAAATGAAGATAACGTATTCAAGTGTTTAAATATGTAAAAAAAAAAAAAAGACAAATTATTACATTGGGTCACCTAATGTTTTTATACTGCTGTATTTGCTGTTAATGCAAGGCAAATATATAAAGAATATTAGTCTCTTATTTAAATTTGTTTGACTTCATACAATATCACACCCTTTAAGCTTATCCAAGCCCAACGGTGATAAGATTAGATCTTACAAACAGAAACGTATTTTTTTTCTCGTGCCATTGTGTGACTTTGCGAGAGGATTGGTTGAACTGGGGGTTCAGAGTTTAGCTGCTTGAGTTTAGCTGCTGACTGAAACGCCTGTATCAGTAGCAGCGCGTAAACAAATCTCAACATTTCTAGATCTTCAGTTGCTCCAGAAGAGGAGCTCTGCCCCTTTTATATGTGAGTATCTCCTACTGAATGCATCATTGTGAATCGTCTGGGTTTGGCTCACACTCTCTGTCTCACTTATTTCTTTCTGTGTATTTAATTCATTTATATTAGGATTCATCCAGACAGGCAAATCAGGGTCTTTAGTATGGAACACCTTTGAACTTTATGGGTCGGGTTCTCGTACAGGAATTAAACCCAGTCATCGATTATTTTTTCTTTTCAATGGAAAATCTTTTTTTTAAAGTGCTGTGCGGTCCAAGACTAAGATTAAACCCAGTCTTGAGTAACTGGCTATATAAAATGAGTTCAGGTTTTTAGTTCAGGTGTGTTCAATAATTAATTTTTATAACATTTAATTTTTTGTCTGGTTGAGTTTCATTGTGTTTTTTAATGTGTATTTCTGCATTTTAAGCCCGCAACACCTTTCAAATACATTTGGACAATTTACGACTAGAAATTAGTAAACAAATAATAATAATAATAATAATAATAATAAGAATAAAAATAACTAAATAAATAATGATGTTATTTCAAACAAGTGTTTTTTAAATTATTTAAAGCAGCAGTTCTTGCTTTAAATAACAACAAAACAATGTTAAATTAAATGCTGCACACAAAGGCATGGTGGCTGTGAAAAAAGAGGGTATGGGTACTGGACATCTCTGACCTCTAATTGACAATTGACAATGTGGAAATCTTGAAAAATGAGACTTTGACTACCCCATAGTGTTACCCCCATAAAAGACCGGAAACACTTTTATCTTTTGGTAAATATTGTTCCAAAATGATTTTTAAGTGTTGTGAAAAAGAATGGCTACATTACAAATTGGTGTATGGCAATTTCTGTCTTTTGAAATGTGTTGCAGCCTAAAATGCCGAAATGGATGTAAAATTAACTATTAAATGAAATTACCCAGACATCAGAGTTTCAGATTTTTAAAATTTTTTCTGATTTAAAAATTTTTTTTTAGTTATGATGTTCGTGTTAGCTCCTGTCTGGATAATTCTTCCATTGCTTCCCATCTAACCAAAATCTAACCATCGAACTAACTTTGTTCCATCACTTGCATCAACATGCCATGCTGACATCCTTTGTTTCTGCCGTAATACTGCCATAATGTTGGGCTTGTCTCTCAGTAACATGCTTGCTCGCTCTCCTAATCAGTGAATTGTCTTGGGCAAGGCACAAGGATCCGAATCATTTCTGTTTGACTCAAACAGATTCAGTCCGCCTGCCTTGGCCACTGTGTTTTGCATGCTGTGCTGATCCGTTTGAATGAGATTTGATTCACTTTCATTAGATCTGTCATCTTCACTTACTATGGAAAGATTCTGAAACAGGTGATTGCTTTGTTTAGATTTGATTCCTGAACCAAGTCCTCTTATCAAAGTGGCTCTCTCCACCAACAAAATTTGCAATTACACTGTCAGATTTGTCAGTGTTTGCTCCAATTTGTTGTGACATCAGATTGCGAGTGAGAAAAGGCATGTTGAGTTGTTTGGAACAGGCCGTTTGTTGAGGAGGAGAAAACTCCTCAACAGGGGTGTTGCAAGGTATTGCAAGACTTTATTAGCAATTTCACCTTGGGCTGTGATAGGCAGAAAACATTATACTGGAACTCATTAAATCTAAGCCTGCTCTCCAGAAAAACAACCAGGTCCCTGAATACTAATTAGTTTACAAGCTTAGAATTTCATCTCCAAATACATTGTCTGCTCTAATACACCCTGTGTCAGGGAAAAGGAATAAAATGCTGTAATAAGCTGTTCATTTTGTCCCTTAAATAATGGTAATGCCATTTCCAGGGGTAGTTGGAACTATTTGGAGTGTATTTAAAGCTCATGATGATGACACATCTAATGGGTAGAACAAAATGAAAAATGAAGTAGCTTGAGCTCATTAGAGATGTGTGTGTATGTGTGTTTTGTATTATACAGTATCACCTATGTACCAGCAGAGTATTTAGAGGAATACAGAGCTAGTAAACAAGCCAAGGATGAACTCTTTGCCGTGGATGCGTCTGCTACCCCGAGGTAAAGGAATACACACACAAACACATTAAAACTTTGCCCCATACTAAAGCACTGTGAGGAAATTATATATAAATCATAGGAATATATTCTGCTAGAAAAGCGATTTTAGCAACATTTTTAGAATAAGACATGATTGACATGAATGTGTTTGTATGATTATGTGGAACAGATGTGTTGCAGAGCTTCCTGAAAGGGAAGATGGAGAGGGGGAGGAGAGTGAACTGCAGACTGCAACATTTAGCAACTGGAATCAACCAAGAAAGTGAGTACACACAAACGTTTAAGCTAGAATAGTGCTGTTTTTTTTATCTGAGAGTTTTAATAAGAAAATTAAATGCTGGTATAGCTTCATATTCCACACTCAACAGCTTGACAAAACGAGAAAAAAAGAAAACGTGCCATCAGCTGTGTGTGTGTTTGTGTTTGCCTGACCACACAAGTGTGTCTAAGAGAGAGTGAGAGAGAGAGAGAAAGAGAAAGAGAAAGAGCATAAACTTTACTATAAATAAAAGGTAGTCTACCTTCTGAACTCAACAGTAAGCACCACTTATATCATTAAATAAAACTGCTAGTGCGTCACCAGGTTCTGTCAGTTAAAAAAATTAACACGTTAAAGTTTCCAGATCAATTGCAGATTAAAGTGTTAATGTTGATAGCCCTAATCTATCCACTTAAGTACTCTATGCATTCACTCTCTAGCCATTTTATTAGAAAGCACTACCTTGTACTTTAAATTACTGACCACATTATTGGAAGCTCCTGCTTAATACATGCTGGCCTCTTTATTTTCGACCTCAGTCTTGTACTTCCACTCACTGGCCATTTTATTAGAAATTGACAACTTGTGCATCCTTTTCTGGCTAATTCATATTTAAAGTGTATGAAGCATATGAAATGTGTGTGTGTATTCTGCATGTTCACAGGGTGGAGCTGTACAGAGAAGCTGGAAAATCATTGGGCATTAGCATTGTGGGTGGGCGAGGCATGGGCAGCCGCCTCAGCAATGGGGAGGTGATGCGGGGCATTTTTATTAAACACATCCTAGAGGACAGTCCAGCAGGACGCAATGGAACTCTGAAGACTGGAGACAGAATTGTAGAGGTACACCCCCCCCCAACACACACACACACACACACACACACACTTTTACCAGACTAACCCACTATTTTCCAATTTTTACAAATGAGAGACCTTTTAAGAACTGTGTGTGTATGTGTGTTTTAGGTGGATGGTGTAGATCTGAGAGATGCCAGTCATGAGGAAGCGGTTGAGGCCATCCGTAAAGCTGGGAATCCTGTAGAGTTCCTGGTGCAAAGCATCATTAACAGACCCAGGGTCAGTAAACACTGCTCAGTAGAAGAAGTAGCAGATTCACACAATGTCAAAAAGTGAAATATACCAATAACACTTACTATAAGCTAATATATCATAAAATTATAACATATCGTCAAATCACTCACCTACTCCGACACTGTCATCACTCTGTCCTCCATGCACGTCCTTTCTTTTCCTGTTTCTCGCTCGCCGCGTTCTTTCCGTCTCCTCTCAGCCTTACTCTGTGCGAAGCCCTTCTTCATCCCCATGCATAGAGAAATGTGATGCCTCTCTAAAACGCCTCTCTCCGCTGCCGTGCCAGGTAATTTCAGTTCCGCTCTCACAGCTCTCGTCGCTTATCTCACCTCCCAGACCCCTCCACCTCTCCACTCGTTCATCTGCATCTCTCATTCATCTCCACTCCACTAAAGTGCTCTAAAAATGTGCCAACAAATTACTCCAGAGTGACTCCAGCAGGGAGAGAAGTCAGGCTCTGGATTTAAACTAGTAAAACCCATTTAAGAAGAGTATTGCTGAACCATCTGGTCCCTTAATGTGTCCTTTTTAAAAGCTTTACTTATACTACCTAATTTATTACTTGTCAGATCAGTTATTGCTGTTATTATGTCTGCTGTTAATAATGTATAGAAAAATATAATACATTCAAATCTTGTACCAAATTATTTTAGAGTCTTCATTTCTTCATATTGTTATAAATAATATAATTACTGATTGCTGTAAATGATGCTGTATATGCTATTTATGATCCAATAACTGATAAAAGTTTCAGTAGTTAATATAAATGATTCAGAAACTACTGATTCAGAAAGTAATATAATTTGGTCAGTCTGCATCTGTAACGGACTAAATTACCAGTATTAACATTGTTCAGACACTTAATAGCTTGAGGGCAAAACTCCGTTTAGAATAATGATAATTCTTCTTGTCAGATTCATTTAATACTTTATTGAGGTGCTTTATTCCCTGACTTTCTCCTCGTATGTTGGCTTTGAGCACTCAAGCTGTAATTTGGAGGTGTGTAGTTGTGTTTGGAGAGGTGTGTAACTTCTTGTGTTGTGCTTGTAGAAGCCTCCTATTCCCTTTCTGCAGCTAAACAGGAGAGAGCTGCTGCTTTGCTCTAACGTACCAGCCCGCTTTACACTCACCCCTCTGCAGGTTAGAGACACCCTTAGTGCTTTTGTATGTTTCCTTGTTTCTAAATCTGTCCTAATCTTATGCACAGTTGTGTAATTTCTAACATGTCTGTGTAAATTGTTGTTTCTTTGTTAAAGGTGTGGTAAAAGTACTATACATTTCTAGGTATCGTTCTAGGTGGTTTGATGCCAATATGGTAACAAAGTCAGCAGTCTTAAATAACAATTTTAATTGTGTTTTTTCCTCTTTCTTCTCACTTTAATCACTGTCAGTTCCAGACGGATTAGGTTTTGGCCTGTCACGCACAATGCTACAAAAGCTGGAAGGGTGATATATAGCTTGTTCTGAATACTGTTAGTGGAGAACTCTTTTTGCCAATTCTGTTACTCTGTAAAATTGTCAGCAGTCCTGAATAGAACTACACACTATATTGTAGATTGTTTTCTTTAAAGAACCATGACTTCTTCCAACACCAAAAGGGGTTCAACTGTTGCTACATGTCAAACAACCCTCTTTTTGTACCATATTGCTATGAATGTAGCTAACATCATGCTGTTTAAAGGAGTGCACACTGAGTGAGCTGTAATTACTGATGGCTGTGGAATCAGCAGAGAGTCTTATTAATTTATGTAGTATTTAAATTTATACATACAAATTAAACACATAATCTAAACACATTCTCAAGTGGTACACCTGTCTATAGTTTTGGCCCTGTTAAACACATGTGATCCAAGGGCGCCAAAGTGGCGCAATTGTATAGGTGTTGGCTCCATCAAACAAATGTAACCTGATGGATCTCAGGTGGTGCAACTGTCTAAATGTTGGCCCTGTTAAACACATGTAATCCCAGGGTGTGCATGTGTGTAAGTTTTGGCACTATTAAACATGTTCTAAGTGGTGCAACTGTCTAAGCATTGGCATTAATCGAACAAATGTACTCTGAGGACCCTTAAGTGGCGCAACTGTCTAAGGGTTGCCTCATTATTGGGTC